>NC_089832.1:5764016-6103391 GCF_035046505.1 Tiliqua scincoides | reverse complement strand
TTCCCACACCACATCTGTAAGCCCATGACTCCAGGTCCACCAGCTCTTGCATCAGCAAGAACAAGACAGGAACCACTGATAAACTTTCAGAGAACCACCAGGTTCCTTTGTTACACACCATTTGCACCAGTTGCACCAGCTATCCAGAGTAAAGAGAGCTGCATTCCAAATGCTTCCCTCCCCAGGACAGAGTCTGAGAAAATCAAACCAGACCAGAAACTGGAGAGTCTTAAGAACATCAGAAGATTCCTACTGAATCCACAGTGACATCATGACTGACAGCAAGTTATGCATGAAATCTCTCCATACCCAAGTCCTATTTTAAAATCCTCTAAGCTAGTGACCATAATTTCATCCATCCTATGGCAGCAGATTCCATAGTTGTGTGATTTCTCCTGCCTGTTCTGAATCTCAAAGACCAAGCCTTCCAGAATTTGCAACACGTGTGTGTGTGTTGGCAACCTTCAATCTCGAAAGACTCTGGTATCGCGCTCTGAATGGTGGTTCTGGCACAATCCCTGACAATCCCTTCCACACTGGGAGCAAGTGCAGTCTGTCCCTGGTCTGTCTCCCTGGCTATGGGCCTTCCTTCTTTGCCTCTTTGCCTCAGTCTGTTGGCAAAGTGTCTCTTTAAACTGGGAAAGGCCATGCTGCACAGCCTGCCTCCTAGCAGGCCGCTCAGAGGCCAAGATTACCCACCTGTTGAGGTCCACTCCTAAGGCCTTCAGGTCCCTCTTGCACATACTGGTTGGTATTTTAGACCCTAGTACTAGTCATCTGGCACAACACAGTTTTACCAATAACATTCTGTCTGGTTGGTGACGCTTTCCCTGGGGGCTGGGGATAAGAATAGGCCCTCAGTTTGGCTGTACTTGTCGTAAGAGGCGACTAAACAGCCACTGGGTAGATGGGGCTCGTCAGCCTGGGAAGGCAGCTCATCTGAGAGAAGGAAAACTCTGATCCCAAACCTCCACTGCCTTGTGGCTACATCCAGTTATGGAAAAGGCTTCAGGAGTCAACCTCGAGGCAAAATCTGGAGCCGGAGTCCCTGAGGCAGTTCATGGCTGAACACAGTCACGTTCTGGCAACCCGTGCAACGCCGCTGGAACCAACTGTATTGACCTCTGCCTTTCCATTGGACCATTTCAGCGACGTGGAGAGGGGGGATTTGCTGCATGGGTAACAGCCTATCCTCCATACCTACTTTACCCAGGCTTCGCGCACTGGAGAGGACACTCTGTTCCAGAACCACCATTCAGAGCGTGACACCATAGTCTTCCGAGACTGAAGGATGCCAACAAAAGGTTAGTGACCCCCAACTCCTTCAAGGTTCCCCCACCTCCCTGGATAGGCAAATAGTTGAGAATTAGGCATGGCACAAAATGATATATCTCCTTCATCCTCCACTTTGCTGAGCAAATTCTCCAATGCCTTTTATATGTCTTTCTATAATCTCTTTCACATGTTTGCAAATAATAACATAAATGCCTGGTTCAGTAATGAAAAGGGAATAAAATAATAAAACCACAGCCATATCCTGTTGTGAAATGCCCTGAAATCTCTCTCTCACTTCTCCCCGGAGTGTTTCAGATGGCTCTGATATTTACAGCCATGTCCGTTTAATCCCCACAGCTCCTTAAAGAAAAGTAATTGAGATGCTTTCTCTAATACATTCCCTTTAAGTTTACAAGGGGTTTGTAGCAGGAGCTATTTCACAGGGAACAGAAATAACTCATGGCAAGCGCTTTGGGTCAATACTTCCTTTACTTTTTACACGTTAACAGCCCAGTCCTGTCCTTCACTTCCCTCCGCTGGTGCAGCCATGCCAAAAACAGGCATGCTGTATCCAGAGGAAGGCGAAGCAGATCTGGAGGCTTCAGAGGTGAAAGGGGATTGAAATCCCCTTACACTGCTGTAAGCCTTCCATTATGCAATGGATCTCCTCAGACCTGCACTAGTGATTTCACTAGCGCAAGTCCAGTGAAGAGAAATGGGTGGGGAGGCTGCAGGAAAGGGAGATAGGATCCAGTGTGCACCATTACTACCGGATCTACACCCTCCAGCAACCTCCCTGCTTCTGTTCTGCCCTCCCCCTGCCCCTGCTGCCTCCCTCGCCATCTCACCATCATCAGTGGGAAGCTGGGGCTCCAGGCTTTCTGACAGTGTGCTACTTAGTGCCACTCACAGCCATTTTGCAGCAGTCATCTCCAGCAGAATGCACGTTCCACCAGCGATATTGCCCCATAGGACTGGGCCATAAAAGATCCAAATGTATACAAAATAGTCTTGTTTGGGACTGCGGCAAGTACCTCAACAGTAATGCTATATGAATGTAAGAACATAAGAAGAGCCCCACTGGATCAGGCCATAGGCCCATCTAGTCCAGCTTCCTGTATCTCACAGCGGCCCACCAAATGCCGCAGAGAGCACACCAGATAACAAGAGACCTGCAAGGCTTCCTGGGAATTGTAGTTAAGAACATAAGAACAGCCCCACTGGATCAGGCCATAGGCCCATCTAGTCCAGCTTCCTGTATCTCACAGTGGCCCACCAAATGCCCCAAGGTGCGCACCATATAACAAGAAACCTGCATCCTGGTGCCCTCCCTATGAAATGTGTTGGGAGTTAGTTTGGCAATGCATCATTTTAGCAATAAATCATTCTCTGAACTTTTTACTTCCTGCCTTTTGTATCTCTTTTATGCTTTCTTTTTTCTTTTCTTTTTTTTAAGCAGTGAGCCCTTCCCTCCTTCCAATTTTTAGGCAGTTACATTTTGGCTGCTTGTTATTAGATTCACAGCCAATGTTTGATGTTCTTTGACAACTGAACCTTTAAAGAAACCGAGCACAAATGTTTCTGGCTCAAACAGAATTCCATATCCGAAAGAGTTTGGGGTTATTTTGTTTTGTTTTTCCCTTCAGAATCAAACATGAGAAGGTTGGTGACTCATTGTGCAAGTAGTGGAAATCCCAGCCTTTCACTGAAATATTCTCCCTAACCTCTTCTTGTTGAGGCAGGCAGTGCTTTGATAGTGTGAGAGCTATACCACCTCAGCAAAGGTGATATTCTGCTGTTTTGGCAGATAATTTACGAGCAGGGCACCTCAGGTCATGGTGTCACATGGTGAGGCATAGTTCTGGAGGGTGTCATATGAGCTCCTGCATTTCCATATTTACCACTGTACCACAACCAGCATTGAATGCATTATAGTAGTCCAGGGGTGCCCAAACCCTGGCCGTGAGGCCACTTGCGGCCCTCAAGGACTCCCAATGTGGCCCTCAGGGAGACCCCAGTCTCCAATGAGCCTCTGGCCCTCCAGAAACTTGCTGGAGCCCGCACTGGCCCGACACAACTGCTCTCAGCATGAGGGCGACTGTTTGACCTCTTGCGTTAGCTGTGGGATGAGGACTCCCTCCACTGCTTGCTGTTTCATGTCTGTGATGCAGTAGCGGCAGTAAAGAAAAGGCCAGCCTAGCTTTGTGCAAGGCCTTTTATTGAGCTATTGCAAGACCTTCATTCATTCATATAAGTTCCACCTCTAGTATATTCATTTATGTAAACTTATGTAAATTTATTCAAATTTTAAATGTAAATTAAGTCTTTTGTTCCCTGGCCTCCGACACAGTGTCAGAGAAATAATGTGGCCCTCCTGCCGAAAAATTTGGACAACCCTGTAGTAGTCTATTCTAATTTCCCAAGGTACATACGTTGATGGCAAAGTCTTAATTGTCCAGGAGAGGGCGCCTCTTGAGCATTAAGCTTAACTCAGGGGTGCTCAATAGGTGGATCGCGATCTACTGGTAGATCGCGAGGCAAAATGAGTAGATCGCGGAGTGCCGACCCCCCCCCTTCAGGTGCCTCTGGGAGGAAACGCCGGGAGTAAGGCCCATTGTACTCAATGGGGCTTACTCCCAGGTAAGTGTGGCTAGGATTGCAGCCTCACAGCCTAATCCTAGGCATGTCTACTCAGGAGTAAGTCCTGTTATACTCAGTGGGGCTCAAGGTACACCAACATACATTGTACACATAAATGTTATATGTTATGATGGCGCGAACATTGTAAAAAAAAAAACCTCTGGTAGATCTCTGGGCCTTGCTGGGTTTCAAAGTAGCTCTCCAGCCAAAAAAGTGGCTCTCGAGCACCCCTGGCTTAACTGTTTCCACCCAGATTCTCACTGAGTGCCCTACAGTGCATGAAAATGCAGAGGCTGAGTAATCTGCGTTGTGACAGTTACACATGGCCATGTTGTTGAGGGCAGGGGGTAACAAAGAAGAGCTGAGCTGCTCAGAGAGGTGGCCGTTGTTTCCAGGCAGTCCACGCTTATTTGCCGTGGGGCCTGCCCACCTGCAGTGCCCGCCTGTTTTCTCTCCCACGTCACTGAATCTTATTTGCATCCTCAGCTTGGGCACCACAAGCTGCAGCCACAGCATTAATGCAGCCCAGGAGGCTTTGCTTCTGTCAGGGCTAATGGGATCTGTGCGAGAAGCGGCCTTGGTTTCATCAGAATGGCAGGAGTTCCTGCTGCTAACGGGACCTTGCAAAGAAACAGAACTGTGATCTTGAGGATCATAGGCAGGCAGGCAACCCTGGAGTCAAAGAAAGGGGCAAGAGGCAGAAAGGAGAGCAATTCCCACCTAATAAAGATACGAGGGGAGTATATTGTTGTTTTTTAAAAACAGGGATGTTTCTCTGTCTCCACCTTGCTTCATACTGTATATTACTCTTCTCCCTGCTTGTAGCAGCTGCAGGAGTTATTTGGGCCTTTACTTTGCTGAACTAGAAAGATGTAGCCTGTGAATTAGTAAGACAGTGATCAAATTGGAGGAGGCCAGTCTTCACGTCTTGCGATGACAGCCACAGCCACCCAAGGCTTCTCCTTGCCTGAGGTGGCACACACAGGGTTGCCCTGTAAATGCCAGTGTGACAGCCATTGCTTCTCCTCCTTATCCTGCTCCCTGGATTGGAAAAAGGGGGATAGAGTATAACAGGGAGTGTGGAGGAGAGGAAAGGAGGGTGGTCGCTACCCATATCCTTCCCTCCACACTTTTCCCCGCTCCTTTTCAAATCTTGGGGACAGAAAGAGCAGTGGAGACAGGGGGAGGCAGGCTGCCCCACCAATTCATCACCGCAGATGGCCGCCTCAGTTGGTTTTATTGGTGGGCTGGCCCTGATTGGCCCTCTTAGCTATTGTTTTTGAAGGCTACAGGGATCAAACTGTGACTAAACTGGGCGGAGTCTTGCTGGGCTTACCAACATAGTTCAGCACCCTCCTTCCTTTCCTTCTGCATTTGAACTGTGTATAATGCACCAGTTTTCGCCCACCAACAGTTTTGTGTGCTTGAGAATTCATTTTTGAGCACAGCTCTCTGACTGAAAGTGCACTTCTGTGTCATTCCTTTGGGGGTTTTTTGGGGGGGCAGAGGGAGAGTATGAAAATTTGACCTGAACTTGCGGGACTGCAGGGAAAATGTTGCAGTCCAGAAGACAACACAGCGTACAGTAATATGCAGTTTGGGCCTAGGTACAACATACACGGGCTTTGGTACAACAATTGCAGCCTGAGATACTGTGTCGTTTGACCGACATGTAGGTAGCACGTTACATGTGCTGTGAAGTTCCTAAAGCATGTTAAGCAGCAGCATTCAGTTATTCAGTTATTCTGTTATTCTGAATAACGTGAATACTATCCACTATACCAGGGCTTTCCAAACTCAGGCCTGATGGCTGGGTCTGGAGTTTGAGGAAAGCCTTCTGCTCCATGTGCCGCATGTAGTCCAAGTAGATCGGGACGCAGGGACATTCGCATCTGCCCAAACGTCCTGTTGTACAGCCTTATGGGACAGGCGTGGGACAAGCAACAGGTGTGACTGCCCAGCATGTTCCTGTGCCCTGATCTACTTGGACTACACACAGTGCCAAAGCAGAATGGTAAGCTCCGGTCCAAATGGGGACTGGTTTTGGCTGCCAGCAATCATGAGTTTGGCAACCACAGCACTATACAAATGTGGCTAGAGGCAGCTTAAGCTGCAGGATGTCACTTGGCTGGACAGGTTATCCATGTGGATCCTCTGGCTTCAAAATAATAGAATCCACCACAAAACCCCTCTGTGGACATCTCTAGACATGCAAGAATTCTAGTAGGGCCAGCCAGATGCAGGATTGAGGTCTCCAGAGATGACTGAACATGAGTGAAACCAAGGCATGTCCAGTTTCTGCTGCTGACAGTCTGCACACAGCCAAGATGCTGAAAATGTTGTTTTAGTGTCGTGTTATCTGTGCAAGGAGACAACAAAAAATTGTTAGCAGTGAACAGCAATGAAAAGCATTTGCTCTTATACAGATTGCCCCAGTTAGATACTGTCTGAATTCAGGGTTGTCATTCAACTGTGTGACTGTCACATCTCTAATTGGATAAGGTGCCGTGTCATCTAACTCTTTTATACTGCACAAAACAAACCAGAGCTTCTCCTATTCAATTCAAAGCAACAACATCCGTGTTCCCGACCCTTGAGAAATTGAAGTTATATTGTTTGATGTGAATAGTGACAAAACTGCGGCAGAGGAAAAGTAAATCATTGGTTGATTGCTTGGAGATAAATGGTTATATGGGTATTGTATTTTTACTGCAAAATAGTTGAAAAGGTTTGGCTCAGTTTTGGTGCTGGGCTACAGGTAGCAAAGCATGCAGAGAGCTCCAGATGCAAGTCCAAACAGAATAGGCTACAACCATCACTGCCCTTGCCAACTGGCAAACTGGCAAATCTTGGCAGCTCAAGATTCTAGGAGGCCATGGAGCAGAAGCTCTGTCAGGACCTCCCAAAGGCACATGTATATGCCAGTTTTGCACCCTTATAGTACTCAGAAACCAGGCAGCAGATTCCACATGAACTCTTATGTGCAATTGGACTCTGCTATTGCACTGGTGATGAAAGAGGCGTCGTGCCTGTTCAAAGCCCAGTTCCCAGATAACTTTCCCAAACAGGCACCAGCAGGGACCCTTACAAGGAAGTGTTTTGCCAAATTCCTGTTCCAAGCTTCACCTACAGAACTTGTACCCACATTAAGCTAATTACTTCTCCTTCTTTCCCCAACCATAGCCCTGGTTCTGCACTGCTGGACCCCACCACGAGGATAGCTCACCTGTTCAACCTGCAGAGGTCCTCCTTTCTCCCCTCTCCTGCCAGCAGCTTCTCTGGTCACCTTAGTTCGTGGGCAGCAGCTCTTGGGCATGGTAACCACACACCAGTTTCCAGCAGTCTCCGGTTGGTTGTTTGGTCCACCCGCCCACTTTTCTCCAAGCTCCTTCCTTCTGCTGTCTCAGTCTCTCCAACCTCCTTCCTTCAACCCTCACACACTCTCCCTCTTCCAGATGCTGCTTTTATCTCTGAGGGTCTTGTTGCCTCTAATTGTCTGCAGCTATGTAGCACACTCACTACAATCTAAGGCCCTGGTGTTAATCCCATGCTTCCCAGACTTGTCAGAGCAAGGGCCACTATTGACACCACACCCTATCTCCTTGAGTGATCTTGTGTGTTCCCATTACAGGAAGTGAATAGTATGTGCAATTTGGTCTAATCCAGAATAGGATTACAGAAAGAAATTGTTAAATCCCTCCTCCTCCACACTGTAGTTTCATACCAGATTATCCCTGCAGCTATTTAGGAAAAAAAATACATAACCAAGCATACAAGGGCTAACCACATGCTTAAAATAACATCTGGTTCATTCTAGTTTGTTTTTCATCTCCATTGCAAGGAAACCTGAAGCTTCTCGCAAGTTTTTCCATCAGAAGACCAGTAATAACTGCTGACTGACCCACCACTAAAAATGTAGAGCTGCAGCTGGGGAGTGCCGTTCCTATGGTTAACTCCCTATGTGAACACTGTGTGCATCTTAAAAATGCTTCCCAAAATTCTCTGCAATACCCAGGGGCTTCATGGTGGACAAGCAAGGATTCCTCAACAGACAGGTCAATGTGGAAAGAGTTTCTTGAAGTGAATTTTGAAAGCCACTGTGTTCTAGAATGCCTGGAATAATTTAAACAGCACTTAACTCTTTTACCAATTAATCCATAATTAATTCATAATGACTCAATTAAATAGAAACTTCCATTCCCTTCTGCATTGCCTTTTTGAAAAATGAAAAAAAAAAAAAAAGTCCACACATTTTGCATGAAACTGATAGATAATATGGTGTGCACGTCTCCTTGGAGATGTGGCTTTCAGGAAACAAGAGCTGCAAAGGGGTTTGGTGTTAATCTGGATTTGTTTTGAATAGTCTCTGACACTGGTATAAATAGTTGTTAGATTTTCAAAGGAAATTGCTGAACTGTTTCATACAAGTGTTGAATTTCTAATAATTGGTGCCAAAAAAAATAATGAAATGGAAGAGACATCTTGAAGAAGGAGAAAACTTGATCATGTCACATCTCCGACTAGTCTCTTCTCTAGAAAACACGGTTTTGAAATTGCAACCTTGAAAACTCACAGAATGTAGAATGAATGGAATGCAATATCAGTTCAGCTGAACAAATCCTGATGTGCAGTGACACCTTCCATAGAGAGCTATATCTCCAGATTAATGTCAACCCTGCCTTCTCCTTCACCCCTAACAAAGGTCTCAGGTACCACCAACATCGATGGATTAAACTGTGAAACAAAAGAACTGTGGGCCCAGTCCTATCCAATTTTCCAGTGCTGGTTCAGCTGTGCCAATGGGGCGTGCACTGCATCCTGTGGTGGGGAGGCATTCTAGGTATGGGAACATTTGTTCCCATATGGGGCTGCATTGCGGCTGCACTGGTGCTAGAAAGAGAGTGCTCACTTTGTGGTGCTCACAAAGAGAGTCTGGTCCAACAAGAAGCTGACGGAACATACCAAGATCCAGGTCTACAGAGCTTGCGTCCTGAGTACACTTCTGTACTGCAGCGAGTCATGGACTCTTCACTCACAACAGGAGAGGAAACTGAGCGCTTTCCACATGCGCTGCCTCCGACGCATCCTCGGCATCACCTGGCAGGACAAAGTTCCAAACAACACAGTCCTGGAACGTGCTGGAATCCCTAGCATGTATTCACTGCTGAAACAGAGACGCCTGCGTTGGCTTGGTCATGTCGTGAGAATGGATGATGGCCGGATCCCAAAGGATCTCCTCTATGGAGAACTCGTGCAAGGAAAGCGCCCTACAGGCAGACCACAGCTGCGATACAAGGACATCTGCAAGAGGGATCTGAAGGCCTTAGGGATGGACCTCAGCAGGTGGGAAACCCTGGCCTCTGAGCGGCCCGCTTGGAGGCAGGCTGTGCAGCATGGCCTTTCCCAGTTTGAAGAGACACTTTGCCAACAGTCTGAGGCTAAGAGGCAAAGAAGGAAGGCCCATAGTCAGGGAGACAGACCAGGGACAGACTGCACTTGCTCCCGGTGTGGAAGGGATTGTCACTCCCGGATTGGCCTTTTCAGCCACACTAGACGCTGTGCCAGAACCACCATTCAGAGCGCGATACCATAGTCTTTCGAGACTGAAGGTTGCCAATACATAGGTGCTAGAAAGTTGGATAGGATTGGGCCGTAGGTCATTACGGGAAGTACTTAACCTTAATTGCTTATGGTAAAAGTGTTATCCTTTTGGGCAGCCATTTTCAACCAGTACTCTACGGCACATTGGTGTGCCACAAATGGTTCACAGCTGTGCTGCAGGAGTTTGGAGGAAGGTCATATATTTCTTGGGCCATTGGGGGATGTGATTCCCCCCCCCCCCATGCACTGGCAGCATTGTGTGTCTTGTCAATTGTCAAAAAACTGATGGTGTCTCTTGAAAATTTTAGTGCCTTGTCAGGGTGCCGAGAGATTAAAAAGGTTGAAAAACACTATTTTAAGGTACACACACAGAGAGATGGAGATATTACTCCTTCAGAGAAGAATAAATACTTGTGCAGAATGCATGTTTACTCAGAAGTAAGTCCCACTAGCAACTGTTACCCTGCACATGCCCGATCTTGTCTGATCTCGGAAGCTAAGCAGGGTCAGACCTGGTTAGTACTTGGATGGAAGACCGCTTGGGAATATCGGGTGCTGTAGGCTTATACCATAGTCTTTCGAGACTGAAGGTTGCCAACCATAAGTCCCATTGTGTTCAGTTGGACTTTACTCCCAGGTAAAGTTGCATAGGATTACATCTTTATTCCAATTTATCATTCTTCAAGTCAGGTTCAGTCCATGTGTCTAAGGGCGCAATCCAAAGGTGCAGTTGCGCCGGCTCAACATTGTCGTGAACGTGCCATAAAGCACTTTTGCACTAACACAACTGCACTTTGGCCAGCACAAGGGACTTGCACCGGTCTCCCTGCGACAATGTGGGCCCCATGGAGGATGAATTTGCGTCGGCTGAGCTCAGCCAGTACAGGGATCTAGAGGAGGTGTGGGGAGGGCAGGAAAGAGGCAGATGGAAGGCATTCCAGGGCAGGGGTGGGTGATGGACTGGTTGGGAACAGAAGGCGGGGCTAGGATCTGGCAGTCCTGGCTGGTCGGATTTGTGCCGCCAGTTGTGGTGGCGCAGATCCGGGTAGCCCCATTGGGACTGCAGTGGCTCTCCCCGGGGTAAGGGGAAATGTTTCCCCTTGCCCCAGGATGAGTCTCTGACTGCCTGAAACTTACGCTGGTCCACTGGCCTGCGTGTTCTAGCGCAAGTTAGGATGGCACTGCACAATTCATATGAGTTACATAATTCTTATAAAGGAGCTCAGGCCTGCTTCAGACATGCGTGTTTGCGACTGCTCACCTGCATATCATGCAATTCAGATGCAATTATTTTCAGTAGGGTAAGTTCCCACATTCCTCTGCCAATCGTCAAAGGTGCAATAAGAAATCAAAGGGTACAGGGTGCAGAGAAATCAAATGATGTACATCAGGGGTGCTCACACTTTTTTGGCTCGAGAGCTACTTTGAAACCCAGCAAGGCCCGGAGATCTACCAGAGTTTTTTTTACAATGTCCGCGCCATCATAACATATAACATTTATGTGTACAATGTATGTTGGTGTACCTTGAGCCCCACTGAGTATAACAGGACTTACTCCTGAGTAGACATGCCTAGGATTAGGCTGTGAGGCTGCAATCCTAGCCACACTTACATGGGAGTAAGCCCCATTGAGTACAATGGGGCTTACTCCCGGCGTTTCCTCCCAGAGGCACCTGAAGGGGGGGGTCGGCACTCCGCGATCTACTCATTTTGCCTCGCGATCTACCCGTAGATCGCGATCCCCCTATTGAGCACCCCTGATGTACATGAATGTGTGACTCAGCCCTAAGGGAAAGAAGCATTGAGTTGCTAGGTTTTTGTTCCCCCCATTATCTATGCATGATCTATGTAAGGTCTGAACATCTACTTAAGAACAAATATCCTCAATGTACTTTGTCTTTGTTCAGTGATCTCGAAATAGCTGCAAAGGATCTAAATGCATGTAAGATCATGCATTGTTCTATCCTCAAATCCCATTTTTCCACCCACCCACCTTCTACTTAACTAGCATGAACGAGGAAGCTAGTTAGCAGCCAATGTAATACGGGGGAGATATAGGAAGAGTAAGAAGAATTCAAAACCTGTCTCTCGGTTGATTTTTACATCACTGCACTTCTTTTCTAAGTAGAAGATCACTGTGTACCCTGATAACCCTAATAGGTTAAAGTGGTGACGGAGACTCGAACTCATTTCTGATTCTATCAGTCTACTCTGAAATCCATTGTTACTACACAGATGATAACTCCAACTTTTGGCCCAGGTTAATTAAGTTTCCTTCAAGGATGTGGAATAAGGAGGAATTGATGTTGATGGATGTGGAATAAGGTGGAGTTGGTGTTGTCTAAGTACATCTGTTGCTTTTATACCTAAAGCTGCTTTCAGAAAAAAAGATAAAAAGGAAATATAAAATAAATAAAAAACAGTTACACCAACATAATTTCAACATCAAGTAAACCAGTAAAGGGTTAGCATCGGGCTAATACATATCTCTCAATATTCAAAGCCTTTTAAAGTAAGTTTTCAGAACTGTGACTTTCCCCCTCCCCCTCTTTTCCTAAACTGTAGACCAGAGGTGCCCAAACCCTGGCCCTGGGGCCACTTGTGGCCCTCGAGGCCTCTCAATGTGGCCCTCAGGGAGTCCCCAGTCTTCAATGTGTCTTTGGCCCTCCGGAGATTTGTTGGAGCCCACACTGGCCCGACGCAACTGCTCTCAGCGTGAGGGCAACTGTTTGACTTCTCGCGTGAGCTGTGGGATAAGGGCTCCCTCCACTGCTTGTTGTTTCACATCTGTGATGCAGTAGCAGCAGCAAAGGAAAGGCCAGGCTTGCTTTGTGCAAGGCCTTTTATAGGCCCTGAGCTATTGCAAGACCTTCATTCATTCATATAAGTTCATCTTTAATATATTTGTTTATGTAAACGCATGTAAATTTATGATATAAATTACTTCTTTTTCCCCCGGCCCCCGACACAGTGTCAGAGAGATGATGTGGCCCTCCTGCTAAAAACTTTAGACACCCCTGCTGTAGACCAATAATGGATTGATTCAATTTCAATTTATCACAAATACATCCCAGTCTTCTTCTAAGGAGCTCAGGCTGATGTCCATACAGGGTAATTCAGCTTGGTCCTCACAGCTGCCTTTTGAAGGAAGCTGGTCTAACAGAGTGTTACTTATTCCAAGGCCATTCACCCCTAACTCAACAGATTGAAGCCCAGGTCTTACATGCTCTATGTTCGTACTATCAATCCAATCCTATCCAACTTTTCAGTGCTGGTGGAAGTTGTAGTGCAGCCCCAAGGAAAGGAACAAACATTCCCTTACCTTGAGGAGGCCTCTATGACTGTCCCTCCACTGCAGGATATAACATGCACCCTGTTGACGGCTGCATCAATGCTAAGAAGTTAGGATTAAACTGCATGGCTCTTAGGATGAAATCCTACTCATACAAGAGCATAATGGAGAACAAGCCCCACTGAACTTACTTCTGAGTAACAGGTATAGGATCACTCCATTAATGCCGTACTTGCTCTTAGCGCGTAGGGCATATATTTCCAAAATCAGGGCTCTACTTTTAGGGCACAGCTTTTCAACCAGTGAGACTAGTCCGGGTACTTGGCCCTAGTGCCATGGGAACCACATGCTCCATGCATGCAGAGATGGTTGGGGTGATGATGCGCCAGCGAGCAAGACGTGCGCCATGAGCAGCTAGCTGCCTGGCCCTTTAAAAGAGGTGTGATTTAGGGAAGGAAGATGCAGAGTGAAACCCCGACTGTGGGGCAAATTGCCTACTCCTGTATACAACAACAGACACGGGAGCTGGTGATGTGGTAGTTGCTAAAAAGGGAAGGGTTTGAAAGAGCCTGCTTTACAGTGCTTTGGATGCAGTGGTGTAGCTAAGCAGTGCAGGGGGTAGCAGTTGCACCGGACAACAAGCTTTAAGGGGCAACAAGCTGAGCTTGACAGTCGTGGCTAAAATTGGGAACACTTCGGTACGTACAAATAATGCCATCATGTTGTAGATCAGGGGTGTCCAAAGTTTTTGGCAGGAGGGCCACATCATCTCTCTGACACTGCATCGTGGGCTGGAGAAAGAAAGAATTAATTTACATTTAAAATTTGAATACATTTACATAAGTTTACATAAATGAATATATTAAAGATGAACTTATATGAATGAATAGAGGTCTTGCAATAGCTCAAGGCCTATAAAAGTCCTTGCACAAAGCAAGGCGGGCCTTTCCTTTGCTGCCGCTACTGCATCACAGACATGAAACAGCAAGCAGTGGAGGAAGCCCTCATCCCACAGCTCACGCGAGACGTTAAACAGTTGCCTTCACACTGAGAGCAGTTGTGTTGGGCCAGTGTGGGCTGCAACAAATCTCTGGAGGGCCAGAGGCTCATTGGAGACTGGGAGCTCCCTGAGGGCCGCATTGAGAGGCCTCAAGGGCTGCATGTGGCCCCAGGGCCGGGGTTTGGGCACCCCTGTTGTAGATCATTGGAAATGTAATTTAATGCGGAATGCAGTGAGAAAACTGCATTGCAATATCTGCATTCTATGAAAAGTTATGGTCAATTAACTAGAAAATGAAAACACAACTGCCTTTTGGAACAAAAAGTGGATTTCTTTAACTCAAAATTGACCTATGAGACTGACTGAGCTGAGAGCCAATGAGATGTTGTTATGATACAGCATGGAACCAGTCAGGTGATAATACGAGTCAGCTCTCATTTTCATGTATCAATACAGTTACCCCTGCTAATTGGGTAAAGAGACACTTTTTCAAGTGGTGTTTCTCTTATATTTAGCAGAGGGAGAATAACTGGCCCTCTTCACCCCAGCACAGTGTCTCTAACCAATAAGGGACACACTTTTTATTTATTTACAAAAGGTACAATCCCAACCAGGTCTACGCAGAAGTAAGTCCTATTTTGTCCAATGGGACTTACTCTCAGGAAAGTGTGGTTAGGATTGCAGCCTTAATTACATTTGATTTTGTTGTGGAAGGGGGGGGGGCTACAAAATCTTCTTTGACCCCAGGTAGCAGATAGTTGTCTTCGCTACACCACTGGCTGGGGGGAGAAGGAACTTGCGCCGGCCCAAATGCGGGTCAGGATTGTGCCCAATTTATATTTTTCACCCCTTGGTCACTGATTTAATAAACCTTGCTGTTGTACTCATTATAATGTATCATGAGCACAAACGTTCAAGCGTGTACCTAGGCAAGAAATAATCCAAAGGGCTACCGCGTCACAAAACGGGGTCACTATACAGGAGAATTGGGGTGGCAGATTCACATTCTTCAAGGGTTGGCATAACTTCCTTCTCCTCCCCCAGCCTGCTCGTTAATCACCTGTTTCAGGCTTAGGTGCACACACACCTCCCCCATTTAATGAGTACTACTTTGATCCATTTCTAATGCGCTCGTTGGTTCCGTTCGTAATGTGACTTATAAAAGTCTTGTCCACCCTCCTACCTGACTGTGACAGCTTCACTGAAGCTTTCCTTTATTGTCTTAATAAATAAAATTAAAAGGCATTTAAATAATTGAATCAAAGGATGTTCTCTTAGTGGATTGCACACCTGATTACACCCGAGAACCTTCATTCCCTGGGGGAGAAACTCGATGTTCCTCTACATGCATCTGGTGGTCCCTTCAGGTTTACTTTTTTTGTTCTTCTTGTAAAAGTGTGTGCAGGGGCATTAAAACCAGATTGGAACTGCAGTAGTTGATAAGCATTAACATTTTGCCCCCATTGTAGTTCTTTTCTTGATTTACGCCTTCCCCTGCCCTGCGCTATTTGTGTTAGACAGCGTTTCTCAAAGTTTTGGTCGGGACCCACTAGATAGGTCATGTGCCAATTTCAGGTGAGCCCCTATTCATTTTCATGTGTATTTTATTTTTAATAGACGATGCTACCAGGGTGACTGCCTTCACGGAAATGTTACAGATCTGTACTAATCACAGGTTGAGTCTCATTATTCGCGTGGGTTCTGTTCCCAGAACACAAGTGGATGGCAAAAAACGCACTATAGCAAATCAATTTAAAAAACAAAATTTCTTTGCTCAGGTGATTTAAAAGCAGCCTTGCTGACCTTTCTGATGCAAGATAAGAGTTCATTAAGAAGACAATCCATCAATCAGTGCTCCTCCAAGCGCTTACAAAGGCGCTTCACTCTCTTCACCAATGCAAAGTAATCACCTTTCTTTCAGTGCTCAGGGGGAAGGGAGGGGTCGCCTGGAGAGAGAAGGATTGATGGATTGTCAGCCAGCTGCCCTCTCTCTCTCTCTCTCTCTCTCTCTCTCTCTCTCTCTCTCTCTCTCTCATTAACGTGGCTGTTGTTAAAGGACTGCTCAGTTTTTAAACTGATTTTAAAGGGGTGCATTTTTCCCCTTCTCCAGGGATCAGCACGTTCCTTCTCATTTCCAGGGTCCATTCGTGTTGAGTCAAATCCGTGTATGAAAAATCAGTGTATAACAAGGCTGGACCTGTATATGCTTTTTTACAATGATAGCCAATAGGGCTTACTCCCAGGGAAGGGAAGATAGGGTTGCAGCTTTTGGGATGTTTAAAAAAAAAAATAATAATCAGCAACTACTAGCAAAGGTTTGAAAACTACTGTCGGGCAGCCCAATCCTGAGCTGCCGCAGCGCCCAAGCTCAGCGGCTCCATAGAGGGCTGCCACAGTATCCTGTGCCGTCCATGCTAGCATGGGAGGCACCTTGGGAGAAGGGGACATTCGTCCCCTTCCCCTGAGTAAGTGAAACAGCCCCACAATGGGGCTACTCTCTTTAGCACCGACCAAAAGATCAGTGCTAAAGTAAAGGCACTCGTGTTGGGTGCGCAGCCCTCCATGAGCGCCTTGGATCCTGCAGAGCTCAGCTCCGCAGATCTGCCTCTCCCCCTCCCCCTGACATGCCTCCCCCGTCACTCCTTCCCCCTCCCCGGAACACCTCCTCCCCCCCCACCACACGCTGCCTCCCGTTCCGCAGCCCTGCGGTCCAGGAGACCGCCAAGCCGCAGAACCTGGGCGACCGCCACTTGCTAGCCCAGCTCCGGCCGGCGCTGGGCTAGCTCCAACGGGAGCCTGGCGGTGAGCCCCGGAAACACACCTTACGGAATGTTTGTGACTGTGGCCTGCAGCATGGAGCCATGCCGCGGACCACAGGTTTGGGCTCTTAGTTCTTCCATTGCTTCCTTTGGTGCCATTGTAAATATTCCAGTGGTTGCAACAGTAGAAGTGGTAATTGGCCTGGCAAGAGCTAATGCGCATTTGGCCCTAACCCTCAAAGAATTCTGTACTCCTGAAGCATCTATTTCTGGCTGCAGTAGAGGGAGAAGTGAGATGCTTCATTGGCCTGGTGTGAAACAGCCTAGGTCTGTGGACATCAAAACAATCATGCATCCTTCAACTGTTTTCCAACACCTTCACTTCCCACCCTTTCCTCTGCTTTCTCTCTTGTATCACTTTTAAAAGTGATTGTGGGCCTCTTTCGGACAGGAACTTTCTTCTCATTCTGGGTCAGAACAACAACAACAACAACAACAATAATAATAATAAAGATATAAAAATATCACAAAGTATAAAGACCAGGAAACTGAAATGCAGGGCCACTGGGGAAAGAAAACAACCGCTATCCCCATTGGTTATTGGTGACCTAGATGTGATCCCCAAGGCCAACAATTCCCAAACTCTTGGGACCTGTGATGTCCCCCTCCACACTGTGAATGTAGCAGTCAACTCCCATGGCTTCATCACCAGCTACTTCCAGGTTCAGAGGGCCAAAACACCACCGCAAATGAAGGTAAGGGGTCCAAGATGGGCAGAAGGGCTTTACCCAGCATGCTAAGCCAGCAGCTGTTATTTAGAGCAGCACAGCATGGTCTCCTTGCCAGGTATCCCACAACAACCCAGCAAGTGCCTTGCAACACTCCAGGGCATCATTCATGTTGCACAGTTTAGGAACCACTGCCCAGGGCCCTTAAGAAATATCTGGTCAATACAGACATTGACAAAGTGTCACATTACTAGGAACATTGAACGTTATACAGCATATCTCCCCAGTACTTAAACCCTTGGGGAGTTCAAACTGGTGAGCACCCAAAATCCCCAATCCAAACACCTTGTGGGCTGTGACACCATTGATAATCCTAATAAATGGTTGGCAACCTTCAGTCTCGAAAGACTGTGGTATAATCCTACAGCACCCGGTATTCCCAGGCAGTCTCCCATCCAAGTACTAACCAGGCCTGACCCTGCTTAGCTTCTGGGATCAGACGAGATCAGGCATGTGTAAATAATACAGTAATCATATTATGTTCTATTATTGGCCTTCTTGCTAATAATAACGAAAATATCTTCAAAAACAGTTTCCTGCTTTACAGAGTTACCTGCATTTCTGATAAAATGCATTGAGGAAAAGGTAGAAGAAAAGATGAAATAACTCTTAATATTTCTGATTGTCAGTTTAATCTGCACACATATAAGAACCTGAACCCTATCCTGGAAGCCCCGCCCCTTTTTTGTTGAAAAAGAAAAATGGTTGAATGACTCATTCCTGCTATATGTAGATGGCAACAGAAATGCTGTAGACTTTTACAATTTAGAGAAAAAAAAAGCCTTTACATCTATTTATAATGTGAGCTTTTAAATCCTTGCCTTCAAAGTGATTGAACAAATCATGTGACCAACTGGTTACTCTGCTTTTCTGTGGGTATTTTTTTCCCCATCCTCAAATAGGTCACCCTCTTGTGATTTTAAAATTAAATATGATTTAGCCCATTAGAGTGAGGTAAGTAATAAAAAAGCAGTTTGCAGTTCAGAGACGTCCCTTGCAGCATTCAAGGGACCATTGTCTGTGGAGGCTGTTAAAATGTTGATCAAGCCAACTTTCCTCAAATAGTTCCTTCATTTTAAGAAATGCCAAGTGTTCTTTGCTTTCCAAAGAACTAAATGAAAAAAGAGGAAGATGATAACCATCTCTTTTTAAAATTCATAGACCTGTATATCTGGATTAGGTATTTATTTTATTTTAATTATTTAATATATCCCAGTGGGGCTATATATATATATTCCCCTGGGGGCTAGGGATAAGAATAGGCCCTCAGTTTGGCTGTACTTGTCGTAAGAGGCGACTAAACAGCCACCGGGTAGATGGGACTCGTCAGCCTGGGAAGGCAGCTCATCTGAGAGAAGGAAAACTCTGATCCCAAACCTCCACTGCCTTGTGGCTACATCCAGTTATGGAAAAGGCTTCAGGAGTCAACCTCGAGGCAAAATCCGGAGCCGGAGTCCCTGAGGCAGTTCATGGTTGAACACAGTCACGTTCTGGCAACTCCTGCGACGCTGCTGGAACCAACCGTATTGGCCTCTGCCTTTCCATTGGACCATTTCAGCGACGTGGAGAGGGGGGATTTGCTGCATGGGTAACAGCCTATCCTCCATACCTGCTTTACCCAGGCTTCGCGCACTGGAGAGGACACTCTGTTCCAGAACCACCATTTAGAGCGTGACACCATGGTCTTCTGAGACTGAAGGATGCCAACTATATCCCAGTGCTCCTTAACAATAATGTGTTCATGCAAATATGCCAAGAGTAGAACCTAGTTCACCCCTTCCCAGCTTGCCTCTACCCACACAGGGCTGGTGCCAGGCTATTTTGCACCCTAGGCAAGGCTAACCTTGCGTGCTCACACACCCAAAAAATGTCCAACCTCAGTTTTCAAAAACAGATGTCTTGTAGAAAAAATGAAAAGTGCAAAACTTGAAACTGCTAAATTTATTTTAGATTGCAAGAATAAGTATAAAATTGTGCCCTGCAAAGGTCAACAGATGGGAAACTTTGGCTTCTGAGCATCCTGCTTGGAGGCAGGCTGTGCAGCATGTTCTCTCCCAGTTTGAAGAGACACTTGGCCAACAGTCCGAGGCAAAGAGGCAAAGAAGGAAGGCCCATAGCCAGGGAGACAGACCAGGGACAGACTGCACTTGCTCCCAGTGTGGAAGGGATTGTCACTCCCGAATCGGCCTTTTCAGCCACACTGGACACTGTTCCAGAACCACCATTCAGAGCGCGATACCAGAGTCTTCTGAGACTGAAGGTTGCCAACAACAAAGGTCAGTACTGCATCCCTCTGAGGCAGAGAGAGAGAGAGAGAGAGAGAGAGAGAGAGCTTATTCACAGGCTGGTCATCAGCAGATTTCAGTAGCTGCAGATGCCAAGTCACTGGATGGCCTCACAGGACCTCTGGAAGCAACCGGAAGACACTTCCAGTTTGTGCCAGAGACTTCCAGTCATGTCTGGAGGCCTTCTGAGGTCCTCCCCCTGTGGATTTAATTACTTGTGGAATTCGGTATCCGCAGAGGGTATCCACAGGGGGAATCCACTAATGTCTCATGGACACAGAGGGCCCACTGTACTTTTGACCAGTGCCCATATGGAGAAGGAAGCAAGACTGCACCAACATGTTCTCAACACCCCTACCTCTACACATGTTTGGAGGAATATTTGAAAGGACCTTTGCCTGTACGGTTTGTAGCCCTAAGGCTACCAAGTGTACATATGAAGCTGACTTAGGCCAAACTAGATAACTCCAGGGCTTGGTACAGAGGTCTTCTCCAGTTCTTATAACCTGAATTTAGCTGGGTTTGAAGCCAGGGACTGACTTCTAGGAAAAAGGCACCCACATTAAAGGCATAGCAAAGGCTGTAGCTCCATAGTAGGCATATCCAGGTAGAATTGGGGAAGACCCCAGGAAAACTGCTGCCAGCTGATGTAGGCAACGCTGAGCAAAAGGGGTTAATTGTCTGGCTCAATTTGTTCCCTTGGCTGTGCAAGAATTGAATGGGGAACTTCCCAGCTTTCGCAACTCAGCCTCTCAGTCACTGCCCTACACTAGCTCATCAAAGATGCTGCCTTGGTCACAGACGATGTTCAGTGCTCCGGCTCGGAGCAGACATTCACGCAAGCATTTGGAGCAAGTTCTGACCCAGGTTTGAATTTAATCAGCATCAGCTTCCATCGTGTAACAAAATCCGAGCAAAGCCATAAGCCCCTTAGAAAGCTGTCATTTCACCTGAGATATTTTGCAGCCTGCTCAACTCCTAAGCCTGAGATTACAGGCTGACCCTGAAGGACAAGATAACACATCAAAGAACAACAGATCTTTACAGTTGTCTGGCAGCATCCCACCATGTGAGTGGCATGTAAGCTCTCTTTTGAATGGGGTTGTCAGATGTCAGGCAAGAAAGGTAGAAAATCCTAGAGGCTGCTGCCATATTCAAAGAGGAGCAGCTTATTCAATTACTAGAATGTACTACCCCAACCCCCAGTCCCCACCCCGCGTGTCTGCCTCACCCTGTTTTGCAATCAAAGGCAAAAAATCAAGGCGTTCTGGCTTTGCTGGAGAATCATGTCCTTTGGAAAGGCAGGATGCCGCTCTTCCTAACCTTTCTCCTTTCTGCCGGCGGGAGCATTCCATTGGGACCAGAGAACCACCTGCAGACAGGTGTTCTTGAAGGAGCACAGGAAAAAAAACTGTTCGATGCAGCTCCTGCCATCTGTTCTGGTAAAGACAAGCACAAACCCACTCAGAGCCCAATCCTGAGCTCCTGGGGCCCGTGGCTTCGGCGGCACCAAAGACAGCTGCCACTGCATCCTCCCCGCCTTGGGCAGCACCTTGGAAGAAGGCGACTTTGGTCCCCTTCCCCCCAGGTAAAGGGAGTAGACCTGCAATGGGGCTACTCGATTCACCACCAACCAAAAAGTCAGCAGTGAGGTAAAAGCGTTCAAGTTGGGCAGCAAGCCCCACATGAACGCTCAGGATGCCACCTCCCTCCCTCCCTCCCTGCTCCCTCCCCCCAGCATGCCTCCTCCCTGCCCTCTCCCCCTCCCCCCTCCCCGGAACGCCCCCTCCCCGCCCCCCACACCGCCTCTTACCTTTCTGCGGCTCAGTGGTCCGCTGAGCAGCGGAGCTCGGGCACCCGCCCAGCGCTAGCCCAGTGCTGGGAGTCGCTGGGCTACCACCGGTGCTTGCCTGGCGGTAAGCCTCACAGACATGCCTTACGGCACGTTTGTGACAGTGCACACCAATGGTGAGCCAGTGTGCCAAGCCCAGGACTGGGCCTTTGGTCAGGGATGGCTGAAGACCTTGAGATGCCTAAGGCAGCATGCCAAGTGTAACATGTAACACCATCTACCTTGCCTGGCAGCCATCTTCTGTGTGTCTCCCATCTCCTGGGAACTCTCTGCTTCTTTCCCAATGAACCGTTCCCATGAGAAGCTGAGAAGTTGGGCCCAAAACCATGACCTCAGCTGCAGCTGCCTGGTGTTATGGGAACGGGGAGATAAGATGCATTCCTCTGTGTTTACCCCAGGAGCTCCTCAAGGCTATGTTGATTATTCAGGTGTATCACCTTAGCTGCACCTGCTGAATCGTTCTTCTCCCAAGTGTTGTATCACTTTAGCAATAAACACCTAAGTCTACATAAGCCTTATTTGCGTATTTGGTCATTGCTTTGCTCCCAGACCTTGCTGATGGCTAGCAGGCTGCATGGCCCAGTGGGTCACCTGAAGACCGTGTAAGACCCAGATCCTAACCAACTTTCAACCACTGGCATAACCGTGTCAATGGGATTTGTACTGCATCTTGCAGTTGGGTGGCAGTCATGGAGACCTCCTCAAAGTAAGGGAATGTTTGTTCTCTTACCTCAGAGCTACATTGCCCTTGTGTCAGTGCTGGAAAGTGGGTTAGGATTGTACCCTAAGTCATATGCCTGGGGGCTAAGTCATTGTACCCTAAGTCATTCCCCTGGGGGCTGGGGATAAGAATAGGCCCTCAGTTTGGCTGTACTTGTCGTAAGAGGCAACTAAACAGCCACCGGGTAGATGGGACTCGTTAGCCTAGGAAGGCAGCTCATCTGAGAGAAGGAAAACTCTGATCTCAAACCTCCACTGCCTTGTGGCTACATCCAGTTATGGAAAAGGCTTCAGGAGTCAACCTGGAGGCAAAATCCGGAGCCAGAGTCCCTGAGGCAGTTCATGGCTGAACACAGTCACGTTCTGGCAACTCCTGCGACGCCGCTGGAACCAACCGTATTGGCCTCTGCCTTTCCATTGGATCATTCCAGCGACATGGAGAGGGGGGATTTGCTGCATGGGTAACAGCCTATCCATACCTACTTTACCCAGGCTTCGCGCTCTGGAGAGGACACTCTGTTCCAGAACCACTATTCAGAGCGTGACACCGTAGTCTCCCGAGACTGAAGGATGCCAACATATGCCTGGAAATACCTCTGTATGCCTGGAGGTGCTCAGGTAAATTGGATTTTAGACAAATAACACTCTTTTATGATGACCTTGGACTAAGCTTGCTTCTATTACAGAACTCAAAGAACTTCCAGCCCACAGTCAGAGCTAGCACCTGGAACTGCCCCCCATAACTGGTATATACCCCCCCCACCTACTATCATTTGTTCATCAACATTGGGCGCAATCCAGCCTTGACTTGGGCTGACACAAGTCCCTTGTGCTGGCCCAGGAGGGTCGCAAACAATGCGCCTCCTCAGGAGGAAGCCAGGCCGGTGCTCAGAGAAGCACCGGCCTGCAAAGGCCAACGCAAGCCTCTGCACCAGCCCAGCTGGGCCGACGCAAGGAGCAAAGGTAGGTGGGGGGGAGGTGGGAGGGAGGCGTTCCTGGGCAGGGGGATGGCAGGTGGTGGGTGACCCCAGGGGCGGACGGGGAGTGTGAGGTGGGGCTGGGATCCAGCAGTTATGCCGGATCCCAACGCCCATTTCTGTGGAGAATGGAGCGGCTTTAAGCCGCTCTGCTCTCCTCAGACTTGTGCCACCTCAAGAGGTGGCACAAGTTCAAGGAGACCCATCAGGCCAGTGGCCCTTACCCGGAGGTAAGGGGAAATGTTTCCCCTTGCCTCTGGCTGAGCCACTTATGGCCCCTATCTAGCGCAGGATAGGATTGTGCGCATTGTGAATGAACAACCCTGCAGGCAGAACTTTCATATCAAATGCAAGCCTTTTTAATGCAGACAGTTAATACATTCAGCTTCCTGACATAGGGGTGGTTCAGACATGCAAGATGACTTGCATAACAACTACGTGTAGAGCCCATTGCTCATGGAAAGCTAGGATATCAGGAAAGGGCTCAGCCTAACTTTCCTGTTTTTGCAAGTTAAGGGAGCTTTTTCTTCCTTGCAAGCACCTCTTCATGCAATCCCCATCCTGCTCCTCCTTTGCAGCTTACAATGGGACATTCTAGCCAGAAAGGCTTTACATAAGAACATAAGAACATAAGAACAGCCCCACTGGATCAGGCCATAGGCCCATCTAGTCCAGCTTCCTGTATCTCACAGCGGCCCACCAAATGCCCCAGGGAGCACACCAGATAACAAGAGACCTCATCCAGCCTTGATTCTGCCGATCACATAAAATGGACTTAAAACTTTTCACTCAGTGGGTTATGATGGAGCCCAGTCACGTATTTTGTTGCCAGACTTCACAGGTATCTTCACTTGCATGTATGAACCAGCCCCAACTGCTGAGTTTTCAAACTGATCAAGAATCAAGTTATCGGACGTTCCAATAAATGCAATTTCCTGCAAATGTGTCATCCTGCAACTTCCAATTTTAAATACTTACTGGATACTTACTGTATTTCTTTGCAGTTGTGGGGATGGTATGCTACTTATGTCAGGTTTTCTGATGCACAGTACCTCCTGTTTTACATTTCTGGCTTGTAGCAGCAGCAAAGGAGTATAGTTATTTGGTAATTGAGGCTTGCACAAGGAAAGCCTTGTGATTCAAGGGTGCTGCCGATCTGATACTGCAGCAGTTTGATCTTCCTGTTCTTTGGAATGAAGCTGCAAGGTTATCTGCCAGTTTCTCATCTCGCATCACAACTGGCCTGTGGCTTTCCTGACCCAGGGTGTTTTCCGAGAACTGCCAGCAACCTGTATTAATTCACGGCACTGGGCCTTTGACAATGGCGACCTTCCCTCTCACTCTCTCAGACAGATGGAAGCAAGGCATGGGGCAGAGAAGCCATCATTGTCGTGTGCCAAGACTGTGGTGCAATTGCCAGGTATCATAAGTTGTGGAGTGGCAGAGAAGATGAGAAGGGAAATGGGCTTTGTTTGTGCTGGTGTTATTTGTCAACTGGAGAGATTGCTGGGGCTTAGACAGTGGCGTCACTAGGGTTCGCGTCACCCGGTGCGGGAGGCCAGCACGTCACCCCCCCTGCAGTGGGCGGGGCAACACTCTAGGTAGATAGAATAAAGATATTTCAACGTAGTTTGTTTCATCGCATTCGGCATGAAATCACACATTGATTGATATATAACATGATGGTATTCCTCCAAACTCTGATTTTAGTGATTTTGGTCACTAGTGGTGTCATCTCCCCACAGTGAGTAAATGAATAAGATTAAGTTCAACAGGGACAAATGCAAGATTCTGCATTTTGGCAAAAAAAATAACCAAAGACACAAGTATAGAATGGGAAATACCTGGCTTGGCAACACAACATGTGAGAGAGATCTTGGAGTTGCAGTGGATCGCAAGATGAACATGAGTCAGCAGTGTGATACAGCTGCAAAAAAGGCTAATGTAATTTTAGCTTGCATTAGGAGAACCGTAGCTTCCAACTTACTAACACCTTATTGGAGCAGTTCTCAAACTTTTAGCACTGGGACCCACTTCTTAGAATGACAATCTGTCCAGGACCCATCATAAAGCAAATTAAAATAAATAATTATAAATAAAGTAAAATCAATAAATAAGGGAAAGCCAGCCCTGTTCCACCAAGTGAATTTTCTCTGCAGCCAGCCTGCAGTAACATCCCCCCCCCAAAAAAAAGAATCAGTAAGATTTTCACCCCTACCTAGTACCCAATTTAAGTTCTTATATTTCAAGTATATCACTATCAAGACCCACCTGGCTTTGCAAGTCTGAGAGCCCAATCCTATGCCTGTCTACTCGAAAGTCCCATTATAGGCAGTGGGGTTTACTCCCAGGAAAGTGTGGATAGAACTGCAGCCTAAAACAGAAAAAAATTTCACCTTACCCTGTCAAGCCTGTTTCATTCTTTTATGGGGGGGCTGCCTTTTGGAGCATTTGTTGAGCTCCAGTTGCATCAAATCAGGACCATTCTGGTGGCCTCACATTTCCCTTTGCCTGACCTGCCCAGGAGCTAAGGCATGTTTGCTTACTCGCGAGTAAACGTGACCATGTGTCTTAGTTTTGCTTTCAATAGGGCTCAATACATTTGCCAGCTTGGAGGGAAGAACCTCCTTCTCGGGTGTTTTTGGGGGGGCTACATTCATTGGATCAGGACCATTCTGGTGTTGTTGGATTCCTCTCAGCCTGCCCTTTCAGATGGACTAAGGCATGTTCACCTACTCACGAGTAAACACGCGATACCCCTTGGTTTCTCTTTCCATTGCGCTCCATGCATTTTTTATTTTCCGGTTTTTTGCCAATAACTTTTGATTAAAAGGAGATATTTCACTCCCATTTTTTGCATTGCATTCTGCTCGAATTCTGCATCCAACGGTATATAACATGATGGTATTACTGCTAACCACCACGATTTTAGCACGTCACCCCCCTCTTGTGCGTCACCCAGTGCGGCCAGCACCCCCCCTAGTGACACCACTGGAGAAGAGCCAAGGTAAAATAGAACTGCCTGGTGCATCAAGGCGGCCCAACCTTCTTTTAGAGGAGGAGCTTTAACCTGATCCTATTCATTGCTAGTACAGTGAGGCCACATGGCCCACACTTCATCCAGTGCTGTAACTGAGCAGGCCAGAGGTCTCCCTGGAGTAAGGAAACATTGTCCCCTTAGCCAGTGTTGAGCCCTGTCCTGCCCAAAAGTTTTACTCAGATCTGTCCGAGGAAAATCATTGGAGCAAGTCCGAGAAGCCCCATGTAGGGCTTTCAGGTCCAGTATGGGGATTAGGATACAGCAGAAGACTCCACCATCCCTGCACCCTTCCTGGGCCTGAACCGCCCTCCTCCCTGCTCCTGTGCTGCTTGGCACTGAACTTAACAGTGCCAGCAGCTGTTGATGTGAATTCAGTGCTGGTGGAACAGCACGGGCCTTCCCACCAGTGCTGCCTATTCCTGAGTCATGAATGTGCTTCATACATCTGCAGGTAGCCACTGTGTCAGTGTTATCAACCCATAGGATTGGGCTGTGAGACAGATCTTTGCCTTCCATGCAGAAAACCCTAAGCTCAGTCTCCAGCTTCTCTGGGTTTAGCTAGGAAAGACCCTGCTTAAAACCCTGCAGAGCCAGTCAGTGTAAACAATACTGATGAAGGTGGACTAATAGCTTTATTTAGTAGAAGACAGATTCATATCATTTACCATTTCCCTGGAAATATATATTGCTTTACCATCCTTGTCTCATCAGTTCTCACCAAATAGCCTCAGGACTTTGATCAAAGTTATTCCCATTTTACTGATGAGGAGCTGAAGGTGATGGACTCACTGAACTACCCAGCAAGTCAAGACATTCTGAATGGCTGTGATTGATGGTACTTAGGGCCAGTTTATAAAATCCTTCTCATCAAGTGGAACAACATTTGATGGATTGAACTGCTTCAGGCTGTGCAGAGCTGAAGTCGTAAAGTTTTTCCAAGGCTAACAGCAGTCAGGTCAGGTAGACAGTTGGGCACCCAGAGATGGCAATCTGGGTGGAGGTGGAGAAGGAGATGTGACGTTGGAAATTTTATGGCTGCATGTAGGGAGAACATAAGAAGAGCCCTGCTGGATCAGGTCAAAGGCCCATCTAGTCTAGCTTCCTGTATCTCATAGTGGTCCACCAGACGTCTCAGGGAGCACACAAGGCAATAAGAGACCTGCATCCTGGTGCCCTCCCTTGCGTCTGGCTTTCTGAAGTAGCCTACTTCTAAAATCAGGAGGTTGCACCTACCCATCGTGGTTTATAACCTGTGTTGTACTTTTCCTCCAGAAATCCATCCAATTTCCTTTTTAAAGGCATCTAGGCCAGATGTCATCACCACATCCTGTGGCAAGGAGTTCCACAGACTAATTACAAGCTGGGTGAAGAAATATTTTATTTTGTCTGTCCTAACTCTCCTATCTAGAACATAAGAACTTAAGAAGAGCCCTGCTGGATCAGGCCATAGGCCCATCTAGTCCAGCTTCCTATCTCACAGTGGCCCATCAGATGCCTCAGGGAGCACACAAGGCAGTATGAGAAGCTGTTCATACTGAGGATTAAAGCTTGAAGCAACAGTTAAGAAAGGCCAGTCTGGATCTTACCAGTTCCTCCAATCACTAGGGTTGATTGGCTGCAGTATCCTGCCTTGCCATCATCTAGGTGGCACTGTAGAGCAGGAAAGTTGAGGCCAATAATTCCCCCTGCTTGAGAGCTGGTGGCGCAGAGTGCAACCATCTGGGCCTGGCAGCTGGAGGTCCTGGTTTGAGAAACCCCATACTGGACACATTGTCTACTACATGGCACTGGCTCCACTGCACCTACAAATGCTGGTGTGGTGCAACGGATGCCAATGTTGTAAGCAGAAACTTTCCGAACTAAGGCTTCCTTCACATATCTTGCTCCTGGTAGCATGGAAATCAAAATCGCTCCTGGTGTGATTCCCAGGGCCTCCTTGTATTGAACACAGATCACATGAAGACAACTACATGGCTCCACCCCACACATTCAGCATCCACTGGCATGGATGGAAGCAGGGCCTAAGAGAGGGGGGTGAAGGGGGTAATTTGCACCCTGGCCCAGGGTCGAAAGGGGGGCCCAGAAATTTCCTGGGATCTTACATTTTCCTATCTACTCAGATCTGTTGCCCACACGGGATGCTGGGGACACTGCCACAAGCATGCAGCTGCAGCTCTGGCAAGCCATATATACTGGGCCAAGGAACGCATACGTGACACTCCTTAACACAGTGTCAAACCTGGGAGGAAACTGGCCTGCTACAGTAGCTCTTTGGCTTGTGAATCTGCTTACCATGAAGGAGTGTTGAGGAGCTCAGAGACATGGCTGAGGGGCTTTAGCTGCTGCAGAAACAGCTTCCAGGAATGGAACTGAGCCGGGTCTAGCGCCTGCATGCTAGATCAGGCTCAGTTGTCTCGCCCCCCCAATGCCAACCAGCCAATCAGCTGGCAGCAAGCCCTGCTGCCGGCTGATAGGGGGCCTGCAATGGCAATCACTGCTAGCATGCCCATACAGGCACGCTAGCTGCCTTTCTAGTCTGAGCCCAAATAGGATGATGCTCATTTTCTGCATGATTTTCTATCTTTAAAAGACTTTAGAGAGACTTAGGAGTGTGTCTGTTTTTCCATATTACTGTATCCAGCTGTCAGTGCCACCTGGGTGGGCAGAACTGGGCTCCAAAGTTTTATCCAACTGTCTCCACCCTCCCCCCATCCTGTTTTGCCCCCTACCCCATGCTGCTATCCAGTCACCACCCTCCCCCACTCTGTTTGACCCTCCCCCTTTAGAAAGGGGGGTCCAAAAGAAACTTTGTACCCCCTGATAAAATTCCTCTCAATGGCCCTGGATGGAAGAACTTATGCAATCACCTCTCTGCCACATGATTTCATTCCTCACACTCATCATACAGAAATGGCTGCCTGCTGCTTGGGCGCAGGTGTGACGGAGACCTATTTGTCCATTCAGTGGGCTTTGAAAACCGGAGAGCTTTGTTTATAGGGAGCGCAGAGTTCAATAGGGTAACAAGACAAATTGAAAATACACACTTCTGGGCTTACTTTCCTACCTTTGTCCAGTGCTGAATTGTACCCTTTGATGTGTGTAATTTAGAAGTCCTGGCAGTGGTTGTGAGGCAATTGTTGTTGGAAATGACTGCCTTTTAATCATACAATTTTCTCAGTTGCCTTTCGGAGCTCGGTTGTAATTCATTGCAATTTGCACTTGGCACAGGGCTCTGGAGCTGTTTCTCAATTGGAAAGAGCTTTGAAAATCGCCCTCAGCCTATTTGTCTATTTGATTTGCATCATTAGATTTGTTTGTGTTAACATTTGGGATAAATTCTCCCCTCTGATCAATGAATGCTTGTCTCAGATAAGGAGCAGCAACAAAGGATTCTCTCTGCTACACCATGTGTAAACTGACTTTGCTCTGAGCAGAAACTTCTTCCCTGATAGGAAAAAAAAAAAATTCTACAGGGATGAATCGTAAAGAATTGCATATTCATTGTTCGCAATTGATATTGCAATACTGCATTGCGTTATTCCTTCTGAACAGCAAAGCCTCTTGTGACACCTTAAAGACATACACATTTATTGAAGCGTAAACTTCAATAAGTGTACTGTAGGTCTCTTGTAGGTGACGCATCCTCGGCATCACCTGGCAGGACAAAGTTCCAAACAACACAGTCCTGGAACGTGCTGGAATCCCTAGCATGTATTCACTGCTGAAACAGAGACGCCTGCGTTGGCTCGGTCATGTCGTGAGAATGGATGATGGCTGGATCACAAAGGATCTCCTCTATGGAGAACTCATGCAAGGAAAGCGCCCTACAGGTAGACCACAGCTGCGATACAAGGACATCTGCAAGAGGGATCTGAAGGCCTTAGGGATGGACCTCAACAAGTGGGAAACCCTGGCCTCTGAGCGGCCCGCTTGGAGGCAGGCTGTGCAGCCTGGCCTTTCCCAGTTTGAAGAGACACTTAGCCAACAGTCTGAGGCTAAGAGGCAAAGAAGGAAGGCCCATAGCCAGGGAGACAGACCAGGGACAGACTGCACTTGCTCCGGGTGTGGAAGGGATTGTCACTCCCGGATTGGCCTTTTCAGCTACACTAGACGCTGTGCCAGAACCAACTTTCAGAGCGCGATACCATAGTCTTTCGAGACTGAAGGTTGCCAAGACTAGGTCTCTTCACCAGAGGTACCTTGGATTCCAGACCACAAAAGCTTATGGTACAATAAACCAGTGACTCTTTGAGGTACCAGAAGACTTTTGCTGCAAGAGGGTAAGGTAAGGTGGTTATTCTTCTGGAGAATATCCTCCAGTGTTTCTCAACTGTGGGTCGAGACTCACTAGGTGGGTTGCAAGCCAATTTCAGGTGGGTCCCCATTCATTTCAATATTTCATTTTTAATATATTAGACTTGATGCTACAATGGTATGTGACTGCATTTGGGGAAATGTTACAGACCTGTAAGTCCCTGAGGCAGTTCATGGCTGAACACAGTCACGTTCTGGCAACTCCTGCGACGCCGCTGGAACCAACCGTATTGGCCTCTGCCTTTCCATTGGACCATTTCAGTGACATGGAGAGGGGGGATTTGCTGCATGGGTAACAGCCTATCCTCCATACCTACTTTACCCAGGCTTCGCGCACTGGAGAGGACACTCTGTTCCAGAACCACCAATCACAGCGTGACACCATAGTCTTCCGAGACTGAAGGATGCCAACAAGTAAAAAGTACAGACCTGTACTTTTAGCAAGCTATTATGTATATTCTTTTAACAATGATAGTAAATGGGACTTACTCCTGGTTAAGTGTGGGTAGGATTGCAGCCTAGGATTGTTAAACATGTTCCTGCTCGATGTCACTTCTGGTCATGACATCACTTCTGGTGGGTCCTGACAGATTCTCATTCTGAAAAGTGGGTCCTGATGCTAAATGTGTGAGAACCACTGCTCCAGAGGGTATATATTTGCCCGTACATTGTGAAGGGGAAAGTTTACATTCACTGTCCTTGAAATGCTGTTCTTTGGCCCCTTCTGATGTTCTGTCTCCCAACCAGTGATGCAAAAACACATGAAGGCAGGCAGCTAGGAAATAAATGATTGAGGACAGACATCTGTGGCCTGGCTTACATGTGGATGTTCCTTGTTTGATGATAGCAGCAGGACAATTTATCTGGGCCGGGCACAAACTTGTATTCCTTTCCCTCCATGAAGGATGGATGTTGGAGGACTGAGAGTATCCTTCAGCCACTCTTATTTTTGATAAATGTGTGCTCTGCTTTTTCTGCACTGCCCCAAATGCCACAAAAAAATGGCAACAATAAGAAAACAGGAAAATGAATTACCCCAAAACACAACAATGAAAACAGTAATATAAAAGCAGAATGCAAATCCAAGCAAAATAACTGCATCTAACAGTAAGTCTCACCCAGGCCAAATGCCTTGCGGAAGAGACAAGTCTTTGCAAGCCTTTGGAGGGAGGGTAATCACAGTGGGTGCCACCTTTCCTTATCACCCTGCCACATCAGAAGCAAGATGTTGCTTCACGTGTTGAATGGATTTTGCAGGAGGCACATATGGGTGAAGTTTCCTTTGTTCAACTACTATATGTTTCTGACTGCCTGATTTGTTTTACTGGTCTAGAAGGGGCCTTCCCCTTCCTGTCCTGCTCCAATGAAAACAAGCTCCGAACCTCACAGGCCTCCAATGAAAATAGCCTCACATACAGGGAGAAACTAGAGCTTGCAGCAGCGACAACTTACAGGTTGTGCATCTCACAGCCCAACCTCACAGGTTGTGCACGATTGCGCATGTGCTTCACTCCGTTTCTGAGTGGTTGTGTGATCAGAGGGGAGGCTGAGCTGTTGTTGCTGCAAACTGTTCACACCAAGTGACTTGGAGAACCGTTCTGAGAGGCTAGAGCTGAGGCAGATGTGAACTCCGCCTCCCCTGTGATTGCACCAGTGCTGGGGTTGGCTCCTGATGGCCTTGCGGTGTGATATAATCACATCATACCATACTTCCAGGTCTTAAAGCTTTTGTTTCTGCAGTCGTGTCTGGCTCTGAAGGCAAGGAGGAGGGGCCGCTTTACACCAGTGGCAAGGCATCTACAGAAACTTAGTGTTTCCCCCCCCCCACATTCCAGGAACACCAGTGCCCCTCAGTCAAGCACATTGTGATGTTGCTACCTCTTTCCTTCCACCTCCCACTCATCCTACCTCCTTGGTCCACTCCCTGGCTAATCACATTGCTCTCATAAGAACATAAGAACAGCCCCACTGGATCAGGCCATAGGCCCATCTAGTCTAGCTTCCTGTATCTCACAGTGGCCCACCAAATGCCCCAGGGAGCACACCAGATAACAAGAGACCTGCAAGGCCTCCTGGGAATTGTAGTTTAAGAACATAAGAACAGCCCCACTGGATCAGGCCATAGGCCCATCTAGTCCAGCTTCCTGTATCTCACAGCGGCCCACCAAATGCCCCAGGGAGCACACCAGATAACAAGAGACCTACATCCTGGTGCCCTCCCTTGCATCTGGCCTTCTGACATAGCCCATTTCTAAAATCAAGAGGTTGCGCATACACATCATGGCTTGTACCCCGTAATGGATTTTTCCTCCAGAAACTTGTCCAATCCCCTTTTAAAGGTGTCCAGGCTAGATGCCATCACCACATCCTGTGGCAAGGAGTTCCACAGACCAACCACACGCTGAGTAAAGATATATTTTCTTTTGCCTGTTCTAACTCTCCCGACACTCAATTTTAGTGGATGTCCCCTGGTTCTGTTGTTATGTGAGAGTGTAAAGAGCATCTCCCTATCCAGGGACCTTGCTTCCAGGACAGCAACTAAATTGGTCAGGGAATGGAGGAAAAGGTGAGTGCCAGGTTCAATCTCTAGTACCTTCAGATAGGACAGACACAAAAATCCCTGCCTGCAACTCTGGAGAGCTGCCACCACTTAGATGGAGGCATGGCCTGACTCTCTCCAAATAAGCATGCTGTGTTCCTTTGATAACCATGTGTTTAATGGAATGCGTAGTTTGAACCTCAGGGAACACCAGGGATGGCAGAAGTGATACAACTGGTAGCAGTATCGCTGAAACCTGCCAGGTTCACACCTAAATTCATGCATCCCCCTAATACCTCTAATTGGATCCTGTCTGTAGCCTTCCTTGTCCAAGAGGGTGTTGCTGCGATACTTTCAAATAAACTAGTATGACACTTTTAATTGGCTCTGCTTTTGTAAGTGGACATACACATGCTTTTGACCCTCACAGAGTTCCTTTTTGAAACAGGAAAGGGTTGTTGCTGGATTGCTCCCTCTTTGCTTTCTTTGCCTGGAAAGACATCATCATGTTCCATTCGCATCTGCATTTCAATGTAGAAACACTGTCCTTATTAACTTCATTTCTCCATAAATTTTGGAAACTCTATTGCTTCCATGACCTTGTTATAATTATCTTGTTAATGAGCTATTGCCTGCTAATCCATATAATTCTTCTGACAGGCTGACAGCCCAAGAGATTAACAAAGTTTGACCAGTATCTCAAATTCAGTGGCAAAGCTTTTTCTGCTTCTGAGAATAGAATAAAGATCTCGGTTTTTCATTAACGTTTGTTGGCGTGCAGAGCTCATGCACAGGGCTGAAATGCAATTTGGAATCATTGTGTATCCTTGCAGGTGTAAGAGAATTGCCACTTTCTTTCACGCAACCTGATCTTGGCTTTTGGTTTAGGAAATTCAGCTTGTGTTCTGTAAAAACAGGTGCACAATCCTGGCTGCCACCAGAAATCTTCCCAGGATTCATTCAAATCTGAAGTGTGGGAATGCAACTTCCATAGCCCAACATTCCATTCCATGCTGGTCTTTATTAAGAGGACTTAATTCCTCTGGCAGCAACTGTTACCCTGCACATGCCCGATCTCATCTGATCTCGGAAGCTAAGCAGGGTCAGGCTTGGTTAGTACTTGGATGGGAGACCGCTTGGGAATACCGGGTGCTGTAGGCTTATACCATAGTCTTTCGAGACTGAAGGTTGCCAACCATCTCCCTATACTGAACACTATCTCCCAATCTCATCTGATCTCAGAAGCTAAGCAGGGTCAGGCCTGGTTAGTACTTGGATGGGAGACCGCCTGGGAATACCGGGTGCTGTAGGCTTATACCATAGTCTTTCGAGACTGAAGGTTGCCAACCAATTCCTCTGACCTTACTTCAAATGTCTGTGAGGGGCATTGCAGGAACAAGAGGGAGGTGAGCTACTACTGATCAGAGGGTTGTTTATCCTGTTTCCCTCCACCAGGGAAGGAAACAGGTGTTGCTTGTGAGTGTAAACATGTTGTCATGTTGACAGCAGCATAGCTAGACACTGCAGCCCCTGGGATGGTGACATAATTATGTCTCATGATGTTGCAAACCGTGTGATCTTGCTGGACCTCTTCCTCATGTTTCGGCAGCCTCACAGTCTGGCAGCTACCTCCCTCCCTCCCTCCTCATGAGAGTCAACGAGAGCCTCCACTGGCTCAACTTTAATAGAAACTGCACAGTGGTGGTGCCCTTCAAGTGGCACCCAGGGCATGTGCCTTTCCTGCCATACCTTAGAGACACCACTGCATGTTGAAGCCCTTGCCCTGAGGAAGATATGTGCAGGTGTTCTTTTATCAGACCTTTCTAGTTATTGGGTGTTGTGTTCAGTGTGTGTACCAAATCTAGGGTTTAGCAGCCATTCAAAAGTACCCTGATAACTTTTCTAGCCCCTGAATCAGCCTGTCAGCCAGCCAACCATATAGGTATGTGTATGTTTAATGCCAGTAAAGGTTTATGGATGGATGGGTATGTGTATGCAAATAAACACATACACTTACACACAAGGATGTGTGTAAGGAATCATTGTGGTTCCTGCATTCTGTGCTTCTTTCCAGAAGTAATATGTATACTGTATACATCCCATTTATGTAAAATGGGAAGCATGTTGGCAACTTGATGTTATGAATGTGTCTGTGAAGCTGATGGCCTGAAGACGGGACATAAGTTCAGTAGAGAGAACATAAGAACAGCCCCACTGGATCAGGCCATAGGCCCATCTAGTCCAGCTTCTCACAGCGGCCCACCAAATGCCCCAGGGAGCACACCAGATAACAAGAGACCTCATCCTGGTGCCCTCCCTTGCATAAGACATTCTGACATTCTGACATAGCCCATTTCTAAAATCAGGAGGCTGCGCATACACATCATGGCTTGTACCCCGTAATGGATTTTTCCTCCAGAAACTTGTCCAATCCCTTTTTAAAGGCGTCCAGGCCAGATGCCGTCACCACATCCTGTGGCAAGGAGTTCCACAGACCAACCACACGCTGTGTAAAGAAATATTTTCTCTTGTCTGTTTGAACTCTCCGAACACTCAATTTTAGTGGATGTCCCCTGGTTCTGTTGTTATGTGAGAGTGTAAAGAGCATCTCCCTATCCACTCTGTCCATCCCCTGCATAATTTTGTATGCCTCAATCATGTCCCCCCTCAGGCGTCTCTTTTCTAGGCTGAAGAGGCCCAAACGCTGTAGCCTTTCCTCGTAAGGAAGGTGCCCCAGCCCCGTAATCATCTTAGTCGCTCTCTTTTGCACCTTTTCCATTTCCACTATGTCTTTTTTGAGATGCGGCGACCAGAACTGGACACAATACTCCAGGTGTGGCCTTACCATAGATCTGTGGTAGAAGAAGAATCCTTTGACCTGCCCTTGAGCAGCACACGGAGCCAATAGTTTTCTATCCAGGCTATAAAGCTCCTTGCTCTGACTAGACTGGGGAACCAGGCCAGCTTTCATTGAAACTCTATTGGTTCCTTCTGCCACCGGTTCAGCAGGGAGGTATAGTACCACCATCCAGCCATTTACAGTGGTGGTGGTGCTGCTGCAGCAGAACCATGAATCTCTTGCTGAAGGATTCATTTGTGTACCCCGGTCAAAGGAAAGGGGGCTTAAACCTTAATGTTACTGGAGATATTCCCCACAACAAGCGGAATGATTCATCTTGTGAGCCAGTGCCTCCAAGGCAGCTCACCTGCATGCTACAACCACCACATGGACACAACAAGAAACAGCTAGAGCAATGGTTCCCAAACTATGGTGGGTTGCGACCTGATTTTGGGTGGGTCTCATAAGGGTGATAGAAAGATCAGATAACTAATTGCCTCAAGCTATTCAAAAGCAAATAGCTGCTAAATATCCTGTAAATAGCTCAGCTCCTGTAGTTTGCAAGATAGCTGTGAACTAAGGAACTGACCAAGCATGTGTAAATACAGGGAGATAAATGTTTGAGGATCTTTTTCTGGTTATTATTATTTGCAAATAAAATATTATTTCTTTCTAGATCTCCTTTTTTTAAAAAGTCTGGTAAACCTAGAGTAACCTAGAGACCCAACAGAGTAACGTTTTAAAAAGTGGGTCCTGGTGCTGAAATGTTTGGAAACCACTGAGCGAAAGTGTCGTAGCTGGGCCACATGAAGGGAAACACCTAGAGAAAGAGTTCTCCGTGGACTCTTTTTCCATGCAGAGAGACCCATCTCAGGAAGCAGAGCTAAGCACATAGCAGCTGTCAGGCCTCAGAGAGAGCAGCAGGCATATTTTTCCCTGCTGGAAGCAGTTTGTCTTTGCCCATTTAGATGCCGAATATTTCGAAAGACATGCAGATTTTCTTGAATGCTTGATAATGTTGTTCTGTTGCTGGCTAGAGGTGAGGGCAATAAAGGCGAATTCATTTAATGGCATCCAGTAGGTAAACTACATTTTCCTAATGCAGTTACACTATCAGACTCTAGCAAGGAATAAATGAACTTCCCTCTTCCCCTGGTGGGGATAGCTTGATGAATGGGAGGTTCACTCCAGATGGCCGCTAGAATTCAGAGTGCTCCTCTTGGATAAATATGCCATTAATCTTACTGCAAACTACTTCTCCGCTGGATATATCCGTACCAGAGAAGCTGTGAGATCCATGAGAACCCTAGGGAAGCACGCCTGTTCCGGCTCAGAGAGTTACCTTTGTTTAATCGATTACAATGATATGTGTAAATAGCAATCTATGCACAATTTATATAGTGTAATGGTCTCAAGAAGATGGAACTGAGCCAAATACTACTCTGAGTTTAAAACAAAAAACAAGGAATAAACCTCCCTGAAAGTGGAAAGCTAGTGCAACAGGAGAAATGTTCTTACTCTTTGCTGTGCATGTTTTCCACCTACAGGGAGTTGCTATGTGTGAGGGAGCTTCCAAAAATGGTATCTTCTATCTGCAGTTTGAAGTGTACACATATAGGTAAAATGGCACCCACTGCAAGCACTGAATTTGCTCCCCTGTCCAGACAGGGAAGGGGAGATCATGGAATGGGAAACCAGCCCTGACCATGCCACCAAGTGAATTTATTCATCAAGCTACACAGAGAAGGGAAGATCATGGGGGGAAGCCAACCCTGTTCATCCCACCCAGTATAACAGCTAAGCTGTGTGCTCAAAACCATGGTTTTACTGACCATGGTTTTACCAACTTCTATTATTTAGATCAGGGGTGTCCAAACGTTTTGGCTGGAGGCCACATCATCTCTCTGACACTAAAATTATAAAATTTGAATAAATTTACGTAAATGAATATATTAGAGAACATATATGAATAGATGAAGGTCTCGCACTAGTTCAAGGCCTATAGAAGGCCTTGCACAAAGCAAGGCTGGCCTTTCCTTTGCTGCCGCTGCTGCATCACAGACATGAAACAGCAAGCAGTGGAGGGAGCCCTCGGCCCGCAGCTCATGCAAGAGGTCGAACAGTCACCCTCACATTGAGAGCAGTTGCGTCGGGCCAACATGGGCTCCAAAAAGTCTCCGGAGCGCCGGAGGCTCATTGAAGACTGGGGGCTCCCCATGGGCCGAACTGGGAGTCCCCAAGGGCTGTGAATGCCCCCCCCCCCAGCCAGGGTTTGATTTAGATAAAGATCTATATGTCAGCACCCTGGACAGTACTGCAAAAAATTATTCCCTTTCCTAGTATTGTGCATTTATGAAATCTCTGTTTCAGGTATATGGAAACATCTTGAATTTTTTTCTTCAGGCATTTATCTCTTTTTGGAGGTCCCCTGAAACTGGTGCAAATACTCACCAGTGGTGTGGTGTGGAAATGCACCATTAGTAGAATGTGCCAAGGGGTAAGAATGGGTAAGTCTGTGCCCGGTGCTCCACTTCAAGTGGCACCCAGGACAGATGTCCCCACTTACCACTCCCTAGACACGCCACTGGTGGTACAGTTCATCCCACAAGCTCATTCTGCTGCCTGCATAGCGAAGACCTTACAATGCAATCCCAAGCATGTTTGCTAGATGTAAATCCTATTATGCTCAATGGAACTGACTCCCGCACGCACATAAGCGTGCCTAGGGCTGCGGCCTCCGTGCCCTTCCACTCAGATGCGAGCATCTTGAAACCGCTCCACAGGTGGGGAGAGGGGGCTTTTATCTTTTCATGTAACCTCTCAAAGGCCTAATAGGTGCACACTCACTGTCACTGCTGCTTGTTAGCCTGGCGCTATATGCATTCGTGAGTGTGTTTTTCAGAGATCTTGATGTGGAAGTGAGAGAAGGCTTTTATTTTAGGCATTAATGAGTTGGAAGCAGGTCAGCAGTGCATTTCTGGCTCGTTAAAGGCACTCTCCTGGTCAGGAATAATTGCCAATGTGCCTTGCCGTGACTGTCTCATCATACTTTCATGAACTGGGGGATTGCAGATGAGAAGGAAGTCGTAGGAAAAAAGGGAGGGGGAATCCTTCCATTTGTGTGTGTGTGTGTGATTATCTATGAAGATTAAAGGGCTTGTAATTGTTTGTACTCCCAGCTGCCCATTTGATAAGGCAAATTATTTTGTATGTCTGGCTGCTGTTTTGCTCTTCTTCACCTACAGATCTTCACCTTCGCCATCACTTGACACGGACGATCATTGGTTGTGTTCAGAGTGCGCCATGCAGCATCTCCCATTCTGCATCTTGTGCTATTCTGGAATGGCTCTGAACCTGCAAGAGTGGGTTGGGAGGGCTTAGAGGGGCTGCAGCAGAAAGAGAGGGGGCAGGAACTCCCCAGAGCATGAAAGAAACATTATGTACTATTCCTTACACGGTCACTGTACTTCTTATAGTACAGTGTACTAATTTTCCTTCTTTTACATGAGTGGCATTTCAGTGGCTTTCTAGATTGGGGTATCTTCCAAGGGCATCTTGGGCGGCAGTATTGCCAGCTCCTGCTCCAGAAGCATCATTTCCTGTCTTGTCGGGTCTTCTTGGACATGGGCAATCCAATTCTAACCAGCGTTGATGCAGCAGGGCCATGCAGGGCTATGCCTGAATAGAGCAGGCTGGAGGTATCCTCAGGGTAAGGGGTCATTTGTCTCCTTGCCCCATGGAAAACCCCAGTCATGAAAACGGCTGTAGCCAGACCTAATTCACTGGTGCAAGTCCAAGTGGAGCCACGTTGGCAATTCTGGCACAGGAAAGGGAACTGGATACAGCATGTGTCAAAGCCACCGATCCCACCACCCCCTTCCTGGACTCAATTCACCCATTGCCCACCCCTCCCTGCCCTTCCCCACCCCCTGCACTGCTCAGAGCAGCTCTTACCTGCTCAGGTGCATGCTCCACCTGGATCAGGCACCAGCAGGATGGCATAGGCCTTCCCACCAGCACTCCTAACTTCTGCACAACATGCTTTATGGCATGATTGTGACAGCACTCGGTCGCTGCACTGGAATAAGAGGCTAGGATTGTGCTGGGAAACAAGTGTTAAAAAAGGAAAGTTGTACCCCCACACTGGTTATACAGCAAGCTTTTCCTCTCTCTTATGCAGGTCCACCCCTACAGTTTAGTGGTTGGCTGAATAAGACAGAAACCTTAGAGTTCCCATGGTTTTTGTTTGTCTGTTTTTAATCACAGTGTTTCTCCGAGTTTGGCCAATAAAGAACAGCCTAATTATCGCTACTAAAGTTGTACTTAGGAGTTGTAGTACCTGCACTAGTAAGAACAGTTTGTACTTTGCCCAAGGAACTCGAGGCTTACAGATCAGCCCCTTTGCATGGAACACAGAAATTTCCTGAGGAGGGATTGTTAAGCATGGCAAGGAGTTCAGTTCCCTACGGTCAGCAGGTCTGTATTTGGCACCTAAAGAAATCCATGTGCACTCACAAGTTTCTGAAATGTAATCACTGAGTCACATCATTGAGTACTTAATCTCCAGGAAAGTTAACTTTCCCAGCACAGGCTGGATCATATCAGCAGGATTCTTGCACACATTTGTATCCCCCAGGTGCTTATTATGCCTTCTGTTCCTGTGGCAAACAGGACCAAAGAGGGAGATCTCCGCCGGGAGCCCTTTTGATGTCATGTGATGCTGCTTTCTCCAAACAGATCAGAAGTGCCATGGCACAGCTTGCTTACTGCAGTACAACAAAGGTGCCGGTGGGCTTCAATCAAAGAGCTTGCCAGTAGTAACATGAGGATGTATGGACTCTATTATTAGACAGATCTTTCTGGCCTTGGAAACGGCTGTAAGAATAAGGGACAGTGTCAGTCGGTGCAAAAACAAAAGAAAACCAGAAAGCAAAATCCATAAGTTGGGGGGGGGGAGAGAGAGAGAGAGAGAGAAATCATTTACCATTGCCCCAAAAGCACTTTGCTCGAGACTAGACTGCATCAGTGTTTCTCAACCAGTGGTGCAGGTGCCACCAGTGGTACGTGAAGTGGTGTCTGGTGGTACTTGCAGGACCCCTCAATACCTGCCGCCCAGCAGCAAGACACAACAAACAGCTGTAGGAAGCTCGGCTTGATGGGCAGAGCTCCAAAGCATACTTTTTCCATGCCCAAAAAAGCCTTCCCGTTCACCCTGAGCCTCTTACTGGTTGGCAACCTTCAGACTCGAAAGACTATGGTAAAAGCCTACAGCACCTGGTATTCCCTGGCGGTCTCCCATCCAAGTACTAACCAGGCCTGACCCTGCCTAGCTTCCAAGATCAGGCAAGATCAGGCGTTGATTGCATCTGGCCTCCCAAACCAGAAGTACCTGGTGATGATGTCATTGCCAGTGATTTCCAGTGGTACTTTGAATAGGTGAACCATGTGAAGCGGTATGGCAGAGGACAAACACTAAGAAACATTGATCTACATGGAATTATTGTTAAGAATATTTCTATACCCCATTTAAAAAGTCACAAGGCTTTTTGCAAGTCACAAATGGGAAGTGTGTATTTAATGGTTATAATGTTTGACAAAACATATGCTATGTGGAAGGATGCTACAACCAAGGTACCAGCAGAATGAATGAATGAATGGTCCCCTATCCCCCCAAAAAGTGCTTACTACATGAAGCAGTGGCAAGGGTCAGTATTTAAAGCCATGCTTGCATCTTGAGGATGTAATTATTTGTTTGCTCAACATTGGGATGGGCAAATGGTAGATCACACAGGCCTTAAAAAAGAAACCTTTTTTTTTTTTTACATTGCCAAGAATGTTTGAATGAATTTAGGATATATTTGGGGTGCTTAATCCAAAAAATGGCACCAGTTTTGCCCGATTGGCTCTAATTTGGGGGGTATGGCATAGCAAACTTATATACTGATTCAAGCAGCTTCCTTGCAGGGAAGCCGACACCATGGCTTCCTCACAAGGAAGCTGCTTGAATCATCATAAAAGGTGGCTATGCCATACCCCCAAAATTAAGTACCCAAAAATGATGCCATTTTTTAATTCAGCACCCCAAATATATCCAAGAATAGGTTTGACTCTTAAGACAGCAAAAGATATGTAGGCCTATGTCATTAACCACTGACCAGTTTGTGGCTGGCCTGTGAGTTATTAGACTTCTTACAAAGATCTAATTCCTTCTGCAAATCTTAATTGAGATATGAGCTGACTGACCTTGACTGACACTTTCACTGGTACTGAAGACAGTTGAATGGTGTCCAATCACCAATCACCAATAGGGACAGGCAGGGGCGTGTTGGAGGTGGGGTGGCCCTTTATGTTAAGGAAGGGATAGAATCCAGCAAAGTAGAGATTGAAGGTGGGTCCGACTCCACCGTAGAATCTCTGTGGGTTAAATTACCAGGCTTGTGCAGCGATGTAATACTGGGGGTGTGCTATCGTCCTCCAGACCAGAAATCTGATGGGGACCTTGAAATGAGGAAACAGATCAGGGAGGTGACAAGGAAGGACAGGGTTGTAATCATGGGGGACTTCAATTATCCTCATATTGACTGGGTCAATTTGTGTTCTGGTCACGATAAGGAAACCGGATTTCTTGACGTGCTAAATGACTGTGGCTTAGATCAGCTAGTCACGGAGCCCACCAGAGGACAGGTGACTCTGGATTTAATTTTGTGCAGTACGCAGGACCTGGTTAGAGATGTAAACGTTACTGAGCCATTGGGGAACAGTGATCATGCTGCGATCCGTTTTGACGTGCACGTTGGGGGAAGAATACCAGGCAAATCTCTAACAAAAACCCTTGACTTCCGACGGGCGGACTTCCCTCAAATTAGGAGGCTGGTTAGAAGGAGGTTGAAAGGGAGGGTAAAAAGAGTTCAGTCTCTCCAGAGTGCATGGAGGCTGCTTAAAACAACAGTAATAGAGGCCCAGCAGAGGTGTATACCGCAAAGAAAGAAGGGTTCCACTAAATCCAGGAGAGTGCCCGCATGGCTAACCAGCCAAGTTAGAGAGGCTGTGAAGGGCAAGGAAGCTTCCTTCCGTAAATGGAAGTCTTGCCCTAATGAAGAGAATAAAAAGGAACATAAACTGTGGCAAAAGAAATGTAAGAAGGTGATATGGGAGGCCAAGCGAGACTATGAGGAACGCATGGCCAGCAACATTAAGGGGAATAATAAAAGCTTCTTCAAATATGTTAGAAGCAGGAAACCCATCAGAGAAGCGGTTGGCCCTCTGGATGGTGAGGGAGGGAAAGGGGAGATAAAAGGAGACTTAGAGATGGCAGAGAAATTAAATGAGTTCTTTGCATCTGTCTTCACGGCAGAAGACCTCGGGCAGATACCGCTGCCCGAACGGCCCCTCCTAACCGAGGAGTTAAGTCAGATAGAGGTTAAAAGAGAAGATGTTTCAGACCTCATTGATAAATTAAAGATCAATAAGTCACCGGGCCCTGATGGCATACACCCAAGGGTTATTAAGGAATTGAAGAATGAAGTTGCAGATCTCTTGACTAAGGTATGCAACTTGTCCCTCAAAACGGCCACGGTGCCAGAAGATTGGAGGATAGCAAATGTCACGCCTATTTTTAAAAAGGGAAAGAGGGGGGACCCGGGAAACTATAGGCCGGTCAGCCTAACATCCATACCGGGTAAGATGGTGGAATGCCTCATCAAAGATAGGATCTCAAAACACATAGACGAACAGGCCTTGCTGAGGGAGAATCAGCATGGCTTCTGTAAGGGTAAGTCTTGCCTCACAAACCTTATAGAATACTTTGAAAAGGTCAACAGGCATGTGGATGCGGGAGAACCCGTGGACATTATATATCTGGACTTTCAGAAGGCGTTTGACACGGTCCCTCACCAAAGGCTACTGAAAAAACTCCACAGTCAGGGAATTAGAGGACAGGTCCTCTCGTGGATTGAGAACTGGTTGGAGGCCAGGAAGCAGAGAGTGGGTGTCAATGGGCAATTTTCACAATGGAGAGAGGTGAAAAGCGGTGTGCCCCAAGGATCTGTCCTGGGACCGATGCTTTTCAACCTCTTCATAAATGACCTGGAGACAGGGTTGAGCAGTGAAGTGGCAAAGTTTGCAGACGACACCAAACTTTTCCGAGTGGTAAAGACCAGAAGTGATTGTGAGGAGCTCCAGAAGGATCTCTCCAGACTGGCAGAATGGGCAGCAAAATGGCAGATGCGCTTCAATGTCAGTAAGTGTAAAGTCATGCACATTGGGGCAAAAAATCAAAACTTTAGATATAGGCTGATGGGTTCTGAGCTGTCTGTGACAGATCAGGAGAGAGATCTTGGGGTGGTGGTGGACAGGTCGATGAAAGTGTCGACCCAATGTGCGGCGGCAGTGAAGAAGGCCAATTCTATGCTTGGGATCATTAGGAAGGGTATTGAGAACAAAACGGTTAGTATTATAATGCCGTTGTACAAATCTATGGTAAGGCCACACCTGGAGTATTGTGTCCAGTTCTGGTCGCCGCATCTCAAAAAAGACATAGTGGAAATGGAAAAGGTGCAAAAGAGAGCGACTAAGATGATTACGGGGCTGGGGCACCTTCCTTATGAGGAAAGGCTACGGCGTTTGGGCCTCTTCAGCCTAGAAAAGAGACGCTTGAGGGGGGACATGATTGAGACATACAAAATTATGCAGGGGATGGACAGAGTGGATAGGGAGATGCTCTTTACACTCTCACATAATACCAGAACCAGGGGACATCCACTAAAATTGAGTGTTGGGCGGGTTAGGACAGACAAAAGAAAATATTTCTTTACTCAGCGCGTGGTCAGTCTGTGGAACTCCTTGCCACAGGATGTGGTGCTGGCGTCTAGCCTAGACGCCTTTAAAAGGGGATTGGACGAGTTTCTGGAGGAAAAATCCATTATGGGGTACAAGCCATGATGTGTATGCGCAACCTCCTGATTTTAGGAATGGGTTAAGTCAGAATGCCAGATGTAGGGGAGAGCACCAGGATGAGGTCTCTTGTTATCTGGTGTGCTCCCTGGGGCATTTGGTGGGCCGCTGTGAGATACAGGAAGCTGGACTAGATGGGCCTATGGCCTGATCCAGTGGGGCTGTTCTTATGTTCTTATGTTCTTAATCAATTGTGTGCCATGAAGTAGGACCTAGAAGAGAGAAGCTGGCCCTCCACTCCAGTGACTTTGGAGTCTTTGGGTCCAAATCCTATCCAATTTTCCAGCAATGATGCAGGCGCAATGCAGCCCTAAGGGAACAAATGTTCCCTCACCTTGAGCAGGCCTCCATGACTGTCCCCCCACCACATGATGAAGTGTACACCCTGTTGGCATGGCTACATGGGCACTGGAAAGTTGGATAAGATTGGGGCCTTCATCAACCATTGGCCCCACCCATTTGTATCATATGCCTTCAGAACATGGCCAGTGAGAGGTACAATTTATATTTTTCCTCTATTTTTAATGCTTTCAATGTGGTGACCAGAACTAATCCAAAGATCATGACATGGAGAAGGTTGCTTTTTGCAAGTCACAAATGGGATGTGTATTTAATATCTGTACACTTGACAAAACACATGTTATGCGGAAGGATGCTACTACCAAGGTATACCGGTTGCTTGAAACGGTTATTGAGCCTGACTTCTACAAGGCCAGGTATTATCATGTTGCTTTTCCCGACTTCTTTTACATCCTTTGAAACTAGTCCTTTCTTGGCATGGAAACCTTGATGAGATACAAGATTCTGAAGCCGCCAGCTGTTCAGAAATGATGGGGGGACGACACACATCTAAAGAACCGATTGCCACTTGAAGGAATTGTAGTTCACCACATGGGACAGCTGGCACATCCAATCAAATGAGCATTTCCACTGGGTCAGGTTGGTGCTGCCTCTGAAGCTGCTATACGCATTTTCTCAGCAGCAAGGGGGAGTCCACGCACATTTCATGAATAAACAAAGGCAGAGGAGCTCTCCTGACATGCTAAGGAACTGTACATTGTTTTCATTCCTGGGAATCTTTCCAAAAACCCTTTTGTCAACTTGCAGATGTCTCTGTGGGCTGTTGCCTGTCACAAGTCACTACTACAGACTTCTGTTCAAAAAGTACTGAAATAAGGAGGGGAGGGGAGCTTTGCACAATTCAGTATTTCCCTTGAGCTGAGAAGGATTTTCAGGTGCTTACCTGCTCTCCAATTACTGTATCATTAGTACAGTAGTAGCTCTTTGACTTACCTAATAGTTTCCAAGCAGAATTTCCAGCACATTCATGAGTCAGACAAGCTGTTGCTTACAGATCCCAGTAATGCTATAGCTTAAACACAGGCTACCTCAATTGTCCATTGGTCATTGTTGCAGGGGGGGAAAAACAGGGTATGTTAAGGTTCATATAGAAACATAGAATCATAGAGGTGGAAGGGACCTAAAAGGTCATCTAGTCCAACCCCCTGCCTTAGGCAGGAAATCCTCTTAGAGCATCTCCAACAGGTGCTTGTCGAGCCTCTGCTTGAAGATCTCCAGTGAGGGAGAGTCCACCACCTCTCTCGGCAATCTGTTCCACTGGTGAACCACCCTTAACGTTGGGAATGTTTTCCTGATGTCCATTCGAAATCTGCTGTCTTGCCGTTTGCACCCACTGGTTCTAGTTCTGCTTTCAGAGGCAGCTGAGAGTCCATTATTCCCTTCTTTCATATGACAGCCCTTTAGGTGTTTGAAGAGAGTTCTCATATCCCCTCCCAGCCTTCTCTTCTCCAGGCTGAACATGCCAAGTTCCCTCAACCTTTCCTCGTAGGGCTTGTCCTCCGGCCCCCTGATCATCCTCGTCGCTCAAAAGCTTGAGGTTGGGTGTTCGAAAGCTCCTGCTGCCATTGACTCAATGATTTTCAACCACTGTGCCATGGCACAGTTGTGTGCCATGAATGGTCTGCAAGTGCGCTGTGGGAGCTTGGTGGAGGGTCATTTATTAGTATGGCCATTGGGGGATGTTACCCACCCCACTGGCAGTGTGTTGTGCCTTTCCAATTGTGCGCTCTGAAAGTTTTAGTGCCTTGTCAGTGTGCTGTGAGATGCAAATGGTTGCAAACGGCTGCAGCGTTGACTACCAGAGTGAAATCCTGTTTTCAAACAGCTAAGACCGTTTCGCATCGTGGAGACTGGGCATCGCACTTGCGATCAAGAGCTGCCACGTTTGGAACCGGGTTGGAGCTTGGAAGCTGCTGATTCTGTAGGTTTATCACATTTCCCTGTAGCATTAGCTTGGCAGTTGTAGAGGTTGGCAGAGACCATTACGTAGTTCAGTATCCTTCAGTCTCAGCCCTGTCCAGCTGAGGGGGGCGGGGGGGGGGGAGAGAAACAAAAAACGGAGAAGCTGGAATGAAATTTATGCAGTGGTAGATTTAGTATTTAACACTGTGTTGGTTGTATATGGTTGATGTGTTTTCAATTATGGAGATGATTTTTGCTGTTGTTGTTTTAATGTCGCATTGTTTCATACTAAGATATCATCATTTCTGAAAAGCATCTCAGTGGTTCAACTAATTACCCAGTGGCCTTTGGCCTGCTAGTTAGTGCTGAGCCAGGGTGCTCTTCACCTTACTCCTGCAATCCCTGGGCAACTGGCAATTTGCTAGTGATCTTATAGAATTATAAAGTGAGAAGGGGTCCACAAGGTCATCTAGTCCAACCCCCTGCCTGTAACAGGAAATCTTCCTAGAGGATCTTGCTCATAAGGGGCAAAATTCCCCAGGTTTGGGCTCTTAGTAGCATCATCAGGAGAGGTGATGATTTGCCTTAGGAGAGAAAAAAAAAATATTGATCAATAAAGGTATGTATTTATCCAACACCAAGGATAGCCAGTTTCTGTCATTGAGGGTACTGCGTTACTCTCCATGTTTCCAGAGAGCTCAGCTTCCCAGGAGTAGCCCGTCTAAATGGCTAGCCAAACAGCTGCCTTAAATTGTAAGCTGGGGGGAAGCAGCGCACACCCACCCAACACTTTGCCCAGCCTGCTGCCTGCCCAGCCACTCACACACCATCTTCTCTTGCTCTGTGCTTGGACAGCAAGTAAGAGGAGTGGGGGGTAGCTTTTCTCCTCTTCTTTGTCCTCTAACCTCAACGCCCAGGATTGAGGCATAAGAACATAAGTACAGCCCCACTGGATCAGGCCATAGGCCCATCTAGTCCAGCTTCCTGTATCTCACAGCGGCCCACCAAATGCCCCAGGGAGCACACCAGATAACAAGAGACCTGCAAGGCTTCCTGGGAATTGTAGTTAAGAACATAAGAACAGCCCCGCTGGATCAGGCCATAGGCCCATCTAGTCCAGCTTCCTGGATCTCACAGCGGCCCACCAAATGCCCCAGGGAGCACACCAGATAACAAGAGACCTGCAAGGCTTCCTGGGAATTGTAGTTAAGAACATAAGAACAGCCCCACTGGATCAGGCCATAGGCCCATCTAGTCCAGCTTCCTGGATCTCACAGCGGCCCACCAAATGCCCCAGGGACCACACCAGATAACAAGAGACCTGCAAGGCTTCCTGGGAATTGTAGTTAAGAACATAAGAACAGCCCCACTGGATCAGGCCATAGGCCCATCTAGTCCAGCTTCCTGTATCTCACAGCGGCCCACCAAATGCCCCAGGGAGCACACCAGATAACAAGAGACCTGCAAGGCTTCCTGGGAATTGTAGTTAAGAACATAAGAACAGCCCCACTGGATCAGGCCATAGGCCCATCTAGTCCAGCTTCCTGTATCTCACAGCGGCCCACCAAATGCCCCAGGGAGCACACCAGATAACAAGAGACCTGCAAGGCTTCCTGGGAATTGTAGTTAAGAACATAAGAACAGCCCCACTGGATCAGGCCATAGGCCCATCTAGTCCAGCTTCCTGTATCTCACAGCGGCCCACCAAATGCCCCAGGGAGCACACCAGATAACAAGAGAACTCATCCTGGTGCCCTCCCTTGCATCTGGCCTTCTGACATAGCCCATTTCTAAAATCTGGAGGTTGCACATACACATCATGGCTTACAACCCGTGATGGATTTTTCCTCAAGAAACTTGTCCAATCCCCTTTTAAAGGCGTCCAGGCCAGATGCCGTCACCACATCCTGTGGCAAGGAGTTCCACCGACCAACCACACGCTGAGTAAAGAAATATTTTCTCTTGTCTGTTCTAACTCTCCCAACACTCAATTTTAGTGGATGTCCCCTGGTTCTGGTGTTATGTGAGAGTGTAAAGAGCATCTCAGCAGTGCTGGAGGAGGCAATAATCACTGCTGCCACTACTGTCAGCTTGAAACTGCTTCTGCCACCTCCTTTCCTCCTCTGCTGCCTCTTGTAAACTGGATGGGTGGGGGGATGCTGGGAGCAGAGCGGTTCCAGTTTCAGGATCCTCCAAGCCCACCCAGTCTACAAGAAGTAGCAGAGGAGCTGAGGCAGCAGTTGCAATGGTGACCGGGGGGGGGGGTGACAATGCACTGTTGGTGGGCAGTGGAATTTGGCCCCACTTCTGGTGCTTGATCTGTTGACCAGGCACCAGATCAACTTGGGTCAAGCCTGCAGCTCAGGGCCTCTGGGAGGAATTAGCAAAGTTTCTTTCGGGCCCCTTCCCTTCTTCACTGGATCATAATTTCTATGAATTACAATATATAAAACAATATAGGCTTATGCAAAATGTGCATCTCAGTTTTCACACAATGGCTACAAACATTGTCTGAGATTCCAGAAAATTTCTGGCTTTCCTCCTTTGGTTCCCAGGTTCCTTTTTTGAACCCAGACCCAAGTATGATGTACCCCCCTGCACACACACCCCTTTCATGAGCCCCGGTGATATTGGAAAATGTAAAATTTGAGGAAATTTTTGGATCCCCTTCCTTGACTTCCAGACCCCCCTTTAGACCTTGGACCCAAATACAATTTACCACCTGCCACCCCTTCTCATAGGCCCTGTTGAGGTTCCTAAAAACATTAGTGTTATAGTTTTGTTTTAACAATGTGTTGAATACTTTGCATGGAAAAGAGACAAAAAACCTCCAACAGTAAAAAAAAAAAAAATGTAATGTATACTAAATATTATAATGTGGTAATGATTATGATAAATATGTAGGTGAAATAAGTAATTCTGAATTAGATTAAGGAGAAGTGCCTTGGCAGGTTCTTCCCAGCGCAATTCATCACACTGAACAAAGAGAGACCAATGAAGTTCAAAACGATCACTTATATGGAACAGGTTGTCTTTGTTTCATATGGTATGTTAATTTAATTATCTTTGCCACTTCCCATATTTTCCTGAGCCATTTGTCTATCAGGGAAAATCAATGGACCTCGCCAATGCTGGGCTATAATTAATTTTGTTGCAATAATTAAATTCATTACAAGCGCCATGTAGCAGTACGGGGTTCACAGGTGTGAAGCAGATGTGATCAGGCATTGCATTACATTCTGAGACGTATTACATGTACATTTTGCATCCACATCCAAAAGAGAGATGCGAGGTTTAAAGTGTGAAATCTTTGCTCTTTGCAACCCGATAACCTTTTAAGTAGGTCCCTCAGAGGGCAGAAAAGTCACATCAGGAGTTGCATCTGACCCACAGACAGTCGGTTGCCCACCTCTGTCTAAAATAAACCATCCTCTTAAAAAATAGATCAATTAAACATATGCACCCAAGACCCTTGTCACCCCTGCCTGTGGGCATTGATTTAAGCACTCTTGAATAAACTTATCCAAGGTCACACACAGGAAGCTTGCAAAATCTGAGAACAGCTGAAAGCAGACCTCTCAGTGTCAACCACAAAGCCATTTCCTTCATTGTTCCGCAGAGGTATGTTAACCAGATTGGTTTGAACTTGTTTTTCAACATGGGTATCCTTTACTTTGAAGCAAGTGTTGGTCCATGAATAGATTGCAGATGGCTTCTAAGCGGGCAGCAGAGGGGTGTTTTGTTGCTATTGCCAGCTTGGCAAACCGAGTTCTAGACCTCAAGGGCACCACTTAGGCTGTAGTACTAGCCTGCCTGAAGATCAATCAGCTGACCACAAGGACCAACCCCAACCCATCAGGACCTTTAAAGCCTTTGGGCACAATCCTAATCCACTTTCCTGCACCGACATAAGGGCAATGCATCTCCAAGGTAAGAGAACAAACATTCCTTTACTTTGAGGAGGCCTCCGTGAGTGACACCCAACTGCAGGTTGCAGCACATGCCCCATTGGCACAGCTATGCAAGTGCTGGAAAGTTGGTTAGGATTTGGGCCTTAGTCTCCCAAGTTTGTTCCTAACTCTGAGCAACTCCACTCTGCTGTATGAACATTGCTCAAGTATCTGTCACCTGTTCTTGACTACCTTCTTGAATCATGACCCCCACTTGGCCTAGGTTAGGTGCTTGCTTCTAGCTGCCATCTTTGAAACCATCAGCGGGTATTCTCCCAACTTGGATTCTCTTCTCAAGCCTTGCTGTAGGTTTCAACTTCTCACAAAATAAGGATTGTTGTGGCAAGAAATCAGGTTGCTCTGCAATAGATCCTGCATCTTCCCCACTCCCACCACCTGAAGGTCCATTAGGCACCTCCACTGGAATAGGTAGGTCTCTCATGGTTATTGACCTTTGGCCCTGTGCTGGATCCTGACACCTGAGCAGAGCCTTCACATCACATTGGTGCTGTGGAATGGTCCCAATCCCCCTAAGCCTTCAAACCCTCTTCTCTGTTGGGTGCAACATGTCTCTCTTCCATCTGGTCTTGGGTTTTAAGCCATTTCTGCCCACGGTTGCATATACAGGGACCAAATGTGTACACCTGTGGGCCGGGCAGAAATGGGTTAACCAACTACTTTTTGAAGTTTTGTGTGTCTGCTCTTCTTTTGATTTTTGTTTTTTTTTATTGAGGATTTCTTTTGGTTTTTTTATTGAGGTTTTTGTTTGTGGTGGCAACCAGCTATGGGCACTGGGAATGTGGCTAATACATTATTTTAATGCATAAATATTAAAAGGAGATGTATGGGTACATCCACTAAATACATTGTGGACATCCACTAAAGTTGAGTGTTGGGAGAGTTAGGACAGACAAAAGAAAATATTTATTTACTCAGCATGTAGTTGGTCTGTGGAACTCCTTGCCACAGGATGTGGTGATGGCATCTTGCCCAGATGAAGGAAGCCGATTCCTTCGACTGTAATGAGGGCAATGAATATGTCACAATTTCCCACCAGTGCAGAAAAAAAGTAGATGATGCAGAACAGACTGTTAGGGCCAAACAACTCACTACCTTAATAGGATGTTTGTCCCCAGCAGTCTATCCTGTGCATGTCTACTCAGTAGTAAGTCCCATTGTGTTAAATGAAGCTTACTGCTAGGAAAACATGTATAGCAGAGGTTCTCAAACATTTTAGCACTGGTACCCACTTTTTTAGAATGACAATCTGTCGGAACCCACCAGAAGTGATGTCATTAACCTGGAAGTGATGTCGTGGCTAGAAGTGACATCATCAATTCAGGCTTCAAATCTAAACTACAATCAGTCAAAGTTCTCATTGCACCCCATGCTTGTGCTGTTATTTTGCATAGCTCGGAATTCAAACGTTACTGCTTGGAAGTCAAAGCAGAACACAGGCTTGGACCCTTCTCCAACCACACACCCCTCCCCCCTTTCTAGCATCCCATCTCCCCACCCATTCAGGGCGAAGCACCCTGCCTCTCCCCCACAGGGAGCCTGTCCTGCCCAGAAGCTCTGTACTCTGTGTTTTCAGCTCTGTATTTTTAGTGGTGGCTGAGCTAGTGGTGTGCTACAGACCCACGGTTTGAGAAACGCTGGTGTATAGGAGTGCAACCTTAGTTTCTCATTCCTCAATAGCAGCTGCAGTGTCCAGGTCCACGTACCACATACTGCTCTAGATCTTCTGCGCTTCCCATGTATGAATGGGAAAAGAAGAGAGGAAAAAAGCATTCAAAGGGTCTGTTATGCCACTGACATAACATGTAGTTTGCCCTGACCCTCTATTTTAATTTCATAGACTCAGTAAGAAAGGCCCAGGGCACCCAAGTAGGCATCTCCATAGTGCTGTCAGGGGCCCTCCCAGATGCCCTGACCCCTGACTTACCCTGGAGCAGGCACCCCATGCCCAGGGTGAGGAGGCTTCCCTGCCCTTGAAGGGGGCAAAGAAGGTTGGCTCACCCTAACCAGCCAGAGGAGGCTGGCAGGGCAAACAAGGAACATTGCAGGAAACAAGCCAGGAGCAGGAAAGGCCTTTTCTGCCCCACCTGGATGAAGGGGAGAGGCCAAAGGGGGCGGGCCTGCTCCATATAACAAGGGTGAGAGGCAGTCAGTGTGAAGCAGGGAGCTGTGAGGTGAATGGCTCCTGCTCCTAGGCCAGGGCTGACAACTCTGCTAGGGAGAAGGACAAGGGTGCTGGAACCCCCTCCCGCCAATCTGAGGCCTCCCTGGGGGTGGGACAAGCCTGCTCCAGGCCCCTCCAGGGCAGGGACCCTACAGTGCGTACCCAAGTTTTGCTTTGATGCAGCACCAAAATGCAGTGGCATTGCTAAGGGGTGCAGGTGATGTGGGATGCACCAGATGATGTGCACAAGGGAGGGGGTGACCCTACTAGCCAAATTTTTTAAAATCTTGGTGCTCTCTAATAATACCACCATGTTATATATCACTCGATGTGTAATTTCATGCTGAGTACAATGAAACAAACTACGTTGAAATATCTCTTTTCTATCAAAAGTTATAGCCAAAAAACCAGCAGGGCAGGGCAATGGTGCATCAACACACCCACTGCCCATGGCATTACTGTACCCATTGCATGGGAGGAGGTCCATCATAGGAGTGAAGAAAACCCTAGTGATGCTGCTGCCAAAGCATCATTTGCTTTGTGGCGCACCAGAAAAGCCTGCAGAAGAGGCATACACAGAAGTCCAAAAAAAGGGGGGGTGCCCTTAGGAATACTTAGTAAACCCATAAAGATTCACAAGCAGTGAAAATGGCCCAATTTTCTGTTTGAATCATATTGGCATACAGGGGGCCATATCCTGCCGTTAGCCACCTGCAGTTTTCTACATTTCCAAGAGGCCTTTTCCCACAAATTGGCTCTGGTGTGTGTTTTATTCCCTTCTGCATTATACCACCTTGACAAGCAATGCTGCTTGGTGGGGTTCTCAAAACACCGTTTCAGTTGCTCTCCTTCATATATGTGAGAGAGAGAGAGAGCGCAAAACCAATGTTTGTAGAAGGGGGATATATACACTACATCAGCAAAAGCCAAACATGAATGCTGCGTCCTCTGTGCTCTTGCTTGTTTAAAGCCCAGCTTTATATAGAGAAGCTCCAGAATGTAAAAAATGAAACAAACTCTTGGACAGTCATCGCTCCAGTATATGAAAAATAGATAAAGGTACAAAGATGATCTTCTTATAGCGAAAAAGAGTTGCCGGTCTTCCCAAAATGACCCTGTTTCTCCAGCTTTTTGCTATTTTTCCCCTTCAGGCAAACAGGTGGCAAAGATTAATCTTGGGCCATTTGGGGGCCAGTCCAACTAGTACCAGGTTTTGTTCAGCTTTATGACATCATAATCATTATGATTATGGACCTCATAATCTCAGGTTTTTGGATGCCTCTGGTCTGGCAAACCTAGACCCATGTTACGTGAAATGCACTGAGGTTTTTAACCACAAATGAAACATATAAATTGCATCAGTTGATTTGGAACTTTACATATGAACAGTTTTACATAGAAAGCTCTCCTTTATACTGAAGTGGGCTACAATCCTGTACGTACTTTCCTAGGAGTAAATCCCATTAAACACAATTGGACTTACTTCCAAGGAGATATGCATAGGTATTCACTGACAAGACCATTACAGCCCAATCCTATGTGTTTCTACTCAGATGTAAGTCCCATTGTGTTCAAAGGGCCCAATTCCCAGGAAAGTGTACATAGGATTGCAGCCTAAGTTTATCTAGATCAGTATTAATTGGGGTGGCCAAACTGAAGCTGATGAGCTCATATGGCTCTTTGGCTGCAATCCCAACCACACTTTCCTGAGAGTAAGTCCCATTGAACAAAGTAGGACTTACTTCTGAGTAGAGCTGGTTAGGATTGTGCCCTTTGACATATAATGTGCAGGTTGTGAGAAATAAGTTGGCTGAGCTCCTTTTTGCATCACAACTAATATTAAAAAGTAAATAAAAAATGTCCAAGCTTTTTTATTATTTACCAGGCATAAACTGAGGGTCCACTGGATTAAAACCTAAGTTCAATGTTTATGGTGAGTGAATATATTTAAAAATTTAAATGCTTCTTAAATATTGTAACTCTCAAACTTCTGAAGTTTATCATATGTGAATATATTTAAAAATTTAAATGCTTCTTAAATATTTTAACTCTCATACTTCTGAAGTTTATCATACATTAAGTAAGTGTGGTCACCCCAACAGTGGCATAGTTGAGGGGGTGCAGAGGTAGCAGTTGCACCGGACATCAAGCTTTAGGGGGCTTGACATTAGTGTCAAAATTATGAGCCTGACATTAGTGACAAAATTATGAAAATCTTGGTATGTATGAATAATACCATCATGTTATATCTCATTGGAAAGGAAATTTAATGCAGAATGCAATAAAACAAACGGCATTGGAATATCTGTATTCTTTCAAAGGTTATGGCCAATTAACCAGAAAATGAAAACACAACTGCCTTATGGAACAAAAAATGGATTTTCTTAACACAAAACTGACCTATGAGACTGATTGTTCTAAGAGCCAATGACATGATATTATGTCATTGACATGTTGCAATGACATGTTATTATGATACAACTTGGAACCAATAAGGGGTCAATATGAGTCAGCTCACATTTCTATGTGTCATAGTACAGCTACCCCTGCTAATTGGGTAAAAAGGCATTTTTTCAGGTGGTGCAATATTTAGCAAGGGGAAAATAACCGTCCCTCTTCATCCCAGCACAGTGTCTTAAACCAATCAGGGGCACACTATTTATTTAATTAACTTTGACTTTATCTTGGAGGGTGGGTTACAAATCTTCTTTGATCCCAGATAGCAGATAGATGCCTTAGCTATGCCATTGACTGGGGCCGGCAGAGCAAGTGGATGGCAAACTTCTGGTGAGAGGAGGCCAGTTCTCCCCAATTTTCACTTTTTAAAAAGCCCGGGCATGGCATCACTTCTGGTTGTGACCTCACTTCTGGGGCATCATTTTGATCTTTGCACCAGGCTACACGATCATTAGCTACGCTACTGCACCCCGGTATTGCCTATACTGACTCTACTTCAGGATTTCAAGTTTCTGTCCACATCCACACCTGGAAATGCTATTAAGGACTGAACATGGGGCCTTTTGTATGTAAGCATGTGCTCTACCACTGAGCTACAGTTTAGTCCTGTTATACTGCTATAAGTACATATATTTGGGATTTGTATTCTTTCCTCATTTTTCCCAATCCCTTGGGCAGCTGAAGATAGACAGTACTATTTAAGAGACTCACAGCAGAACAATAGAATCATATGTTGCCCATATCATACCCACTATTCACACATGATGTTGTGCACATGTCTGTCATGCACATACGTGTTTTCTATGTAAATGACTGTCCATTTTTTTTTTTTTGTTTTCAAAACAACCCAGGGGCTGGACCCCTGAAATGAAAGATATAGATTGTGTGCATTGCAATACCTGTGTTGAATATAGTGTGTGAATAATTCTATTGATTTTTCATCCCTAGTCAAACAGGTGTTTTGAAGCACTGAAAACAGCAGAGAAATAGCAGGAGAGGGAAAAGTTTGTTTGTTTTAAAGGTAGAATGTTGTATGCACCTTGAGTAATGATTGTCTTTTCATACTGCTTCCACTTCTCTGAAAAGTACTATATCTTAGCTATCCGTTGGCATCCTTCAGTCTCGGAAGACTATGGTATCGCGCTCTGAATGGTGGTTCTGGAACAGAGTGTCCTCTCCAGTGCGCGAAGCCTGGGTAAAGTAGATATGGAGGATAAACTGTTTCCCATGCAGCAAATCCCCCCTCTCCATGTTGCTGAAATGGTCCAATGGAAAGGCAGAGGCCAATACGGAGATCCAGCGGCGTCGCAGGAGTTGCCAGAGCGTGACTGTGTTCAGCCATGAACTGCCTCAGGGACTCCGGCTCCGGATTTTGCCTCGAGGTTGACTCCTGAAGCCTTTTCCACAACTGGATGTAGCCACAAGGCAGTAGAGGTTTGAGATCAGAGTTTTCCTTCTCTCAGATGAGCTGCCTTCCCAGGCTAACGAGCCCTCAAAATGCTGCATTTCCCAACATTAAGTGAAGCTATTTGGGTTTTTTTTTCTTTACTTTCTACACATTCTTAAAGTGATCCCCAGTATCCATGGGAACCGCAGATAACTAAAACCATGAATGTGGCATTTCATGATACCATGGTTCATGATTTCATGGTTCATGAAAATCATGAATGTGGATACCGGGGGATGCCTATATGTACGAGCCCACATTGAAGTCAATGGGACTTATTTCTGAGTAGATATGCAGAGGTTTGCCTTCTGCAATGTCTAACCAGCTGCTAAAAGCTAGAGTTTCATATGTAGAGAAGAATTAGCTTTGCAGCAGACTTGGCATGACTTTTGCAGAGGGAACTCCTGCTTCACCACCCTGCAGTTATGTCGAAAGGGTAATATGGTAGGCTATGTACTTTGGGACTCTCAGTAGATGAGTTAAGAGTCATTCTTTGAACTATGCGGAGTGGATGGACGCGATGCCCTTCTGCTAGTTTTTGGTCTTGTGAGTCTAGATTTCTGTGGTCTTGTGATTCTAGATTTCTGTGCTGCAAGTATTTCTTTTAGCTTAGCAACAGAAAAAAGCTATTTTGCTGCATTTCTTGATGTTAAGGGGAGGGGCCTTTTGTTTGTTTGCTTCTCTTTGTTACACAATCTCTTATTTAAAATCTGTGATACTGTTCTTCATCTGTTGTGGCTTCTACCATAACATGCATTTGGAAGCAACTGAACTTTGTGATATGAACAATTCACAGTGGTTTTCTCATAGTGACCACACTCTATTCACAAACTTTGCCAGAATGACCTCCGGTGGAAAAGCCAGGAAATGGCAACAGGCCTGGCTTATGTCCCCTTATTGTCACTGTAGCAGATGGACCTAAAGACCCCCCCCCCCGTCTTTCAATAATCTCTTGCTATAGAATTTCCCCCTACCCAATTTTATTATGTCTGAAATGGAGAAAATACTTTGTTCAGTGCTGGTAGCCTATAGCAATGAGCTGTATAAGACCGTATAGAGAAAGGGCAAGAGAAAAGAGAACGTATCTCAGAAACGGAAATGACAAGGTTATGTTGGCAACTTGTGATAGAAAGAAAATGAATCTATACCCCTGTGTCCTTTTCTGGTATAGGAAAGACAGCAAAAAGAGCAAGCAGGAATGTCTATCAAGGCTAGACAAAGGACAAGCTAGTGTACACAGGATCCACTCCAACAAATTCAAACCCAAGAGTAGGAAGTTTGCTGTTTTTATCAACAACTAGCTGTGCAATCAGGGAGAAGAAAGTTGGATTAATAAGAACATAAGAACAGCCCCACTGGATCAGGCCATAGGCCCATCTAGTCCAGCTTCCTGTATCTCACAGAGGCCCACCAAATGGCCCAGGGAGCACACCAGATAACAAGAGACCTGCAAGGCCTCCTGGGAATTGTAGTTAAGAACTTAAGAACAGCCCCACTGGATCAGGCCATAGGCCCATCTAGTCCAGCTTCCTGTATCTCACAGCGGCCCACCAAATGCCCCAGGGAGCACACCAGATAACAAGAGACCTGCAAGGCCTCCTGGGAATTGTAGTTAAGAACTTAAGAACAGCCCCACTGGATCAGGCCATAGGCCCATCTAGTCCAGCTTCCTGTATCTCACAGTGGCCCACCAAATGCCTCAGGGAGCAAACAAAACAACAGAAGACCTTCATCCTGATGCCCTTTCCTGCCCTCCCTTGCACCTTTTAAGTATGGGCACACCTTTGCACAATGCTTTGGAAATGACTAGGAGGGAAGGAAGCGTCCATACTGAAGACATTTCCAAATCCAGCAACTTGGTAGCATGACATCCTCCCCATGTCTATGGCAGCAGTGTCCCAGGGCCTAATGGCACCTGGGTCTGGGCGATGCAGTGACATGGAAATGTCACCCTCCTGCATCACTGTGTTACCCATGCTTGTGCTTGACACTCCCCCTCTTCCAGAACTTCCAGAGTATTTCAGAGCAATGAAATCTTAAACAAGAGGAGAAAAAAACAAAAACACCTGTTTATTCAGGAAGGCTTAAAAGTTAATACCAGGCAGGTAAAAGAAAACAGCATGCTTAGCTGGCAGAAGCTGTTAGAGCAAGATCTTGTGAACCGCCCCAGAAACCTAACACTCTTGTTACAGGCTGGCATTGTGGCTCTCAGTCAGAAAACACACCAGAAGCTCCTGCCTCCTGTATACTTCGGTTTTTTGACCAAGACCACTAGCAATTGCAGCTATTTAGTAAGGCAATTAAACAGTGCTCATTTACCAGCCTTTGAAACTACTACACATTTGCAGACAATGATGGGGGGAAATGGTTGTTTAATTGCAGGTGAAGCTATATACTGAAAATCAGCAGGGCTGCAATCCAGCATTATGTAGAGTTATCCTCCCAGTCGCTCAGATTTACTCCTTGCCAGTTTCTTCATGGCACTGGATTAGATTTGTGCTTTAACTTCTTTTTTCTCCATTTGTGTTATTTCCCCTTATTAGAATGCCTTGAACAAAAGTCGTACCTGATGCACAAACCTGGCATTCTGAATCCTGGGCCTCATTTTGCTTTTCTTCCTCCCCCCCCCCCCCCATAAGAATATAAGAACAGACCCGCTGGTTCAGGCCATAGGCCCATCTAGTCCAGCTTCCTGTATCTCACAGCGGCCCACCAAATGCCCCAGGGAGCACACAAGACAGCAAGAGACCTGCATCCTGGTACCCTCCCTCGCATCAAAGTAGGCTTTGGTGAGTCTCATCCCGTGCCCTGGGATTTTGAAAAGTGATTTTTCACCCTCGCTGGGGGAAAAATACAGTCATAAAACTTGCAAAACCCTTGCTGACTATCATCCTTACTAAAGGATGGCATGCATGAATGGAGGATATTGATATTTGCAAATTTCAGGAGCAACGGAGGCTATTCACGCACATTTGTGCATCTTCCACAGTGGAGTTTGCTCTTCTCTTGCCTTCTTGGAAATGACACCTTGTTCTTCTGCAGCAGCTGAGAGAACACACACACCCTGCCTGCTTGCTAGGAGACCCTTGGCCTCTGTGAAGGCTAACAAGTTGCACTTATTAAGTGAAACAAAAATAGTTCCCTGCATAGTGGGATGTGGGAGTCCAGAAAGAGCGCAGGCAGCTCAAATCTTGGAGCATATTCTGAAGATTTTAGGAGTTTAATTAACTGCTTTTTGAAAAAACAAACCAAAAAAAAAAAACCAATGAATTGAACATGCCTCTATTATTGGCGCTTTAATTAATTTGGGCATTATGCTAAATGTGCCTACCTGGGAGTAAGCCCCATTGAGTACAGTGGAACTTATTTATAAGTAAACATGTTTAGGATAGTGCTGTTGGAGTATATAAAACTTAGGGCACAATCCTACCTTGAGCTGGAACAGAGGCTTGCACTGTATCCAGCACAGGATAGGGGCCCAAAGCGGCTCAGCCAGAGGCAAGGGGAAACTTTTCCCCTTACCTCTGGGTAAAGCACACTGGCCCCATGGGTCTCCTCCTGAGGTGGCACAAGTCCGAGGAGAGCAGAGCGGCTTTAAGCGGCTCCAATCTCCCGGGAACGGAGTTAGGGATCTGGCATAACTGCTGAATCCCAGCCCTGCTTCCAGCTCCTCACACGCCCGCCCCCGGGGCCACCCATCACCCTCCCTCTCCCAGGAATGCCTCCCCCTCCCCCTCCCCGCCTCCCCCACGCCTACCTGTCATTCCAGCCCCACATCCTGCTTCCCACCCACCTGCCCCCGGGGCTGCCCACTGCCCGCCCTCACCCCGTCCAGAAAACACCTCCCTCCTGCCCACCCCAGAGCCTTGAGTCAGCCCACCTGGGCCAACCCCAGGCTCACAGAATAAGCCACCATTAAAAAACCTACCACACATCATTAGAAGGATAGCCCATTTGTCATATGTGCTAAGCCCAAATACATGTTCCATGCTTTGAACACTCAGAAGTGCTATACGCATTTTTTTGTTTTTGTTTTATGAAGTATCAACATGAAACCATGTGTCTTGCCCTTTCTGTGGGGTCTTTTGGGGGGGGAAAAAAGTGGCACCTGTCAGTCACTGGAGGCATGATCCCCTCTGCTACCTGCCTGACAAACATGGTTGTCAGTCCCTCCAGGATTTGCTTCGAGTTTCCAGGGATCAGCATCAATCTCCAGGTGACTCCTGAAAGCAATCCTGGAAATATTCACGGGACCTCTTTGGCTTCATGATGTTGCGTCAACTGGAACCCAACAATCTCCAGAAATAGCTTCAGTCAGCACTGGCAACTCTATTTATGAGGCAAGTGGCAGCAAAAAAAGGTGAAAGATGTTTTGCAGCATCTCTCCTGATGTTTTCCATTTTTTGATGGAGAAAAGTTCTGAAAAGTTCGGCTGAATCCTTATTTATTTATGCATGCATGCATGCTTAATTTGCTGTTAATGACCCATACCAGCACCAAAATAGTTTCAAAATCAAACGTGAGAGCCCTTATCTGTTCTGCTTCTGAGGAAGAAGGATGAGGAATTGTGGTCATGCATATACAGTAGTACACACTACTGTGTACTTCTGTACTGTAGTACAGTACTATATACTGTACTACATATTGTATAAACACGGTGAGGTCCAGACCAGGGAGGCACAGCCACATATTCACAGACACTCTCTCCCTCCCCCCTTAAGTTCAGTCTCTCTCAGTACCTTCCTTGAAACACACAGAGAGAGAGAGAGAGAGAGAGAGAGAGAAAGTCTCTTTTATCCTTTTCTTCCTCCATTTGGCGCTAGGGAGAGCTCAGCAACATGTGCCTTGAGTCAACTAAAAAGCTTCCTCTGCTGTTGCTTTAGAGAGCCGGTTCATTGCAGAGGCTCCCTGCTTTCTTCATGGCTTTTTAAAAATCAGAACAGAGGCCATTCTTCCTGCTGCCTCCCCAGAGCTTGCTAATGCAGGTGCCCTGCCTTTTTCTTATTGGAAGCCTGTCATCCTGGTTGTTTTTGATTGGAAGCCAGTCATGGTTACAGCCTAACCTGCTAGAGGGAGCTCTTCCTGCTGCCTCCACAGACATTGCTGACACATTGCTGACCCTGCCTGGTTTTGCATTGGAAGCCACTCATGATTGCAGCAAATGGGCTGCTGGCTGCTTCTCTGTGTATTGTAACGGGTGTGTGTGCTCTGCTTAACTCACTGATTGTGCTGGAGAAGAAAGGAGCAGCACAGAAAGAAAAGGGACTTTTTCTTTTTAAGTTTTTGGGTCCTTGCACTTTGGTTTTTTTATTTGTTGGGACTGGTGAGGCACTGCCTCCCCTGCCTGCATGTCACTGCTACCTATAGTATTATTTATTAAGGAGATGGACAGAATCCGACTTTCTTCAAAAAGCAATTCCATGCTAGAGATCCCTTTTGGAGTTCCTTTATGACAGAATGGCAAATAACAGCAGAGTGTCCTTCTGGGGACTGAAATGTTCTCCCAGTTTTCCAAATGTTGCCATTTTTTGATGTCAGACTTGTGTCCATTTATGCCCTTGCGTAGAGACTAATCTGCTTGGCATATGTAGACAACAGAAGGGCATTGTGGAAGGTCATAACATATATTGATTTTATTTTTATTTTCCACAATTATATACCACCCTTCCTCCAAAGAGCTCAGGATGGTGTGCCTAGTTCCTTCCTTCCTTTTTGTCCTGACAACAACCCTTTGAGGTAGGTGAAGCTGAGAGCTAGGACCATGGTCACTCAAAAAGCTTCAAGGCTGAGCAGGGATTTGAACCTGGCTCTTCCAGGTCCCGACCCACCATAGCATCCTGAGTTTCCCAGTATGTCACATTGGGGGATGAGCAGTTGAATGAGGCCTTGATGGTATGATGGATTTCATTAGGACCTTTAATAGGTTGAATGACTGTGGAAACAGAGAATTTGCATCTGACTTAGTTGCAGAGTCTACTCCATGGGTCTTTTGTCTCCATTAGGTGGTCTGCTGTGGCTGATTTAGGTCTAGGGGCTCTCTGTAATCTGACACAGCTGCTGCTCTGGAAGCTGTTACACTGTGTATGTCTTTCCTGGGATGATCAGGCACAAAGAGCCTCTATACTTCTAAGAGATATGTGGCAGGGGAAATCCAGCAGGTGTGTATGCCAAAAATTCCCCTGTCTGCTGAACTCTTAGAAGTGATGGAGCCCTGCTGTCTTTCATTGCATCTGATCACCTTAGTCATTCCTATCAATTGTTGCCCTTTTGTGTGTGGTGCCAGCTTCACCTGCAGTGGTGTCACTAGGGTTCGCGTCACCCGGTGCGGGATGCCAGCGCGTCACACACCCCCTATGCAGTGGGTGGGACAACACCCCAGGTGGTGGGCATGGTGATGTACCATCACTCTAACCCCACTGGTTTTTTGGCTGTACCTTTTGATAGAACAAAGATAGAACACATTCTGCATGAAATTACACATTGATTGATATATAACATGATGATATTATTCCTCCAAACTGATTTCAGTGATTTTGGTCACTAGTGGTATCACACACACACACACACACACACACACACACACACACACACACACACACACCCCAGGATGTCAACTTACGAACACCTTATTGCAGCAGTTCTCAAACTTTTCGCACTGGGACCCACTTTTTAGAATGACAATCTGTCCAAGACCTACCAGAAGTGATGTCATGGTGGAGGTGAAATCATCAGGCAAATTAAAATAAATAAGTATAAATAATTAAAGTAAAACAAATAATTAAATAAGCCGAAGCCAGCCTTGGTCAACCAGGTGAACTTGCTCTGTAGTCTGCCTGCAATAACACCCCCTCCTCTAAAACCAGTAAGATTTTCAGCCCTACCCAGTGCCCAGTTCAATTTAAGAACTTCTGTTTAAACCAGATCACTGTCAGGATCCACCTGGCTTTGCAAGTCTCAAAAAGTTCACCTTATCAGCTGAAGCCTCTGTTTTGATCCTTTTTAGTGCATTGGGGGGGGGGGGAGGCTACCTTCTGGAGCACTTGTTTAGCTCCAGGTGCACAGGATCAGGACCATTCTGGTAGCCTTGCACTCTCCTTCAACTGATCTTCCACACCAGCCAAGGCACGTTTGCTTACTCGTGAGTAAATGTGACCATGCGGCTTAGTTTCACTTTCCATAGGGTTCAATACATTCATCTACTTGGAGGGAGGGACTTCCTTCTCAGGTGTTTTTGGGGGCTGCATACATTGGATCAGGACCATTTTGGTGTTGTTGGATTCCTCTCAGCCTGCCCTTTCCGATGGACTAAGGCATGTTCAGTTACTCTTGAGCAAACATGCGATACGGCTCACCTTCACTTTCCATAGGGATCCATGCATTTTTGTTCTCCAGGTTTTTGGCCATAACTTTTGATAGAAAGGAGATATTTCACTCTGGTTTTCTGCATTAGATTCTGCTCGAAATTCCATATCCAACGGTATGTAACATGATGGGGTTACCCCTAACCACCACGGTTTTAGCGTGTCGCCCTCCCAGTGTGCTTCACCCCCCCGTGCATGTCACCCAGTGCGGCCCGCACCCCCCACACCCTCCTAGCTACACCACTGTTCACCTGTAAAGCTTCCCGCAGGTTCATGCCTGCTCTTCTGCAGCCTTTCCTCTGGCATGAAACCATCTCTCTTGTCTTCGTCCCCTGCCATTTTCAAGCAACATCAAAGAAAGACTTCCCACCTGCTGCCAGAGCACAATATCCTACACCTGCCCAAGGTCACTCAGTGCCCTCAGTCTGTCCCCTGTTCAGCATAAACTATTTATGGCTTATATAGCTCAAAGAATGGACCTGAATATCTCCACTCACTCACTTTTTTTGGTAAGTTATATTCTTTGCAAACATTGCATCCCCGTCCTTTATGTAAGCTTGCAAGTGTAGTGCATTTGCAAGACCCAGGCATATCACTTTAGACAGAGGCATCCAACGGTAGCGCTCAGTTAATGGATCCAATAGTTTTCTGAAATGGAACCAAGGGTTCACCCAGAGTTCTCGGCAATGAGGGGGAAAATACTGCTTTCCTTTGTACCCTGCTTCAGGTCTTGCTTTCCTTCAAATTCTTATCTCTTTTTTTCCTGGAAATTTGAGTTTCCAGCACTGACGCTGCACCAAGGAAGCTTCAGCCTCATCATTCCTATGCAATGTCAGCCTAACATTTGACTATGGTGTGAGTTGCTGGTCTGGGCATGCCACCATTGCCAGCTAGGACTTGGAACACAGTGACTGGGAATCAGGATGGAAGAAAGGTTACCCACTGGGATATACTCCCAGCAGAAGGCTGTTGTCAAGGAGCCAGGATGTACCATCCCAAAAGGAGTAGTGGGTTACAGCTGCCAACTTTTTAATGCTCCCTTCCCCTGTGCATATGGATGTGTGAATGCGTGCATGCGCCAGCCCCTGTCTAAAAGGTCTAGAGCCATAGCCTTTCAGGAGACCTGGGGTGAGCTGAGTATGGAGGGACGGATGGCCAGGTTAAAGCTTAGAGGGAGAGGTGGAGCAAAGTTATTGATTAAAGGGTGAGCCATGGGTATCCTAGTTGGATGGGTTCATAGTTGTGAAGATGGCCTATGGCTGCTGTTTAGGTGCCCTGCTTCTGATGCTCCTCTGTGTGTGGGTTGAGGATGATGGTGGTCTGTGTGACATTGATATAAGACAAAAAACCCTAACCTTTTACAGATGTGGAGCAGTGGCAATGCTAGGGGGGTGCGGTGGATGCAGGCTGCACCCGGTGACACACGGAGGGGGGGTGACACCGCTACTGGCCAAAATTTTTAAAATCTTGGTATTTTTGAATAATACCATCTTGTTATATTTCAATCGACATGTATTTTCATGTAGCATGCAATGAAACAAACTGCGTTGGAATATCTCTATTCTATAAAAAGCTATAAGCCAAAAAACCAGCCGGGGCTGGGCGATAGAGCATCACCATTCCTACTGTGTAGGGCATGGCTCCACCCAGTGCATGGGAGGAGGTCCATCATAGGGGTGACATACTGGCCTCCCGTACTGGGTGAAGCAAACCCTAGTGACGCCAATGATGTGGGAGAAGGATCAGGAATATGCCCGGTGTCTCTGCTCCTGACTTTCGCGCATTCACCTGGATATCTGAGCAGAGCCTGTGCGTGAACAACTGATAAAACTAAGTGCTGTGTGTGTGTGTGTGTGTGTGTGTGTGTGTGTAAAAAATTAGGGGATGCCTACATCAGGTAGGTTTCCACAATCACGTCTCATTTGCTCTGCAGACATATAGCATCTTGCGCATAGGTACGGCTTAGACTCAGCGGAACAGATGGAGAGGTTGGGGACAAGGACATCAGGTACGAGCTACATATATACCGTTGCTGAATTCCTGTGCAGGGCTACTATAGCTACACATTAATAATGATTGTTGGGCGGGTGCTGTTGGATCTTTTCCTTGTCAAACCCTCCCCCCCCCCGTCACCCAGCGTGATTCTTCTGCATTGATTACTTTCCCTTTCGGCCAATTCAGACTCAAATCCGCTTCTGCTGTGACCTTCTGGGCGTGCTGAGAAGCCAGGCCAGCTTGACAACTTAATTGAAGTAAGAGGCTGCCTCACACAACAAGGGCCTCGGATAGTCAATTTTTGGCTAAAAGTGTGCATTTTATTTATGTATTTATTTATTGCCTGGAATTATTCCACCAAGAGCTTTGCCAGATGGAAAGCAGAAATATTGCACATATTGTACCTAATGGTATATTTTTGTGCATAATGGACGCACATGGAAACGCTGCCTTTTCAACTGAGAAACATTTTGGGCCTCCGTAGCAATGGAGACAAGGAGGAAACAAAATGGCTGCGATAAAAGAAAGTGGGCAGATGGGAAATAATTGCTGAGCCAAACTCCTGTGTTCCCTGCTCCCCTGCCAGCGATCGGCTTAGTATCTCAGGCACCATCTCGGGCAGGATGTGATTAATGAGAGCACCCCAGCTTCAGTTCCAAAAGTGGAACGAGGTCAGGAATCGGTGTCTCTGTAATTGCGTGCCAGCTTTGTGGAAGCAAATGGCTGTTTTAACGGGGTGACATAATTATCTGATCGACTGGAACATGTTGGGGACACGAAGAGGATATGCCACTTGCTTTGGCTGGGGCAGTCAACCACTCCCTTCTGAGCATCAAAATCTACTTGTAAAGGCAACTGGAAGTCTTAAGTTTTCCAGGAAACGCAACTGGTTTGTACTATCAGTGTTTGCTAAAACATAGGAAATGACCAGTCCTTTGTAAAGCAGGCTGTTAGCTAATAGCGGAGGATGGTTGGTAGACATTTCTTCAATGGGAACTAAGCATTAGGAAGTGCTTCTTGAAAGTTGGTGTGCTCTCTCTCTCTCTCTCTCTCTCTCTCTCTCTCTCTCTCTCTCTCTCTCTCTCTGTTTGTGAGTGTTTAAATGATATACTCATCAGAACATGGAACAGGTGATTCTCCACCAGCTGAAGAGAGAGTGTGTGCGTCTTTTTCACCATCCTCCCAAGTAATTTCACTGAGGCTGTGCAGGTTTAGTTCTTTGATTTTACTGTTCTGATAGATTATATAAGCCTAATTTAGTTGCCACAACTTTGCAGAATTTTTATTAGTGGGAGAGGGCAGCGCATGGAGAGAACCAGGGAAGATGGGAAAAGATACCCCACTGTTGGCACCAGCAGGGTATGGGATGTAGCTGAGTCATAGGGCTGGGCAGACTGTGAATTATATACTGCCCGGGTAAGCTTGGACATCACCTGACAGTGACTGATAACTATAGCGGTTGTTTTCTGAACTTCCCCACCTGTTAAATGCAGAATAGCAATCTTTCAGTGTGCTTTTCAGGAGGAGGGGCTGGAGGAGGTGATCCCCGCAGTCCGGCCTCCCCTGTCTGGTTTTTCTCCTTTGGATGCTCAACAAGAGCCTCCAAAGGAGAAGGGAGGGGGGCAACCAGATTATGGGTTCATCACTGCTGCCAACACCGCCTCCTGTTTTGGCTGCACCGTGGTCAGGCTTCCTCCTCCCCTCTCCTTTGGAGGCTCTCGTTGAGACCATGGGGCCACCTGAAAAAGAGGAGGATGTGTGATGATGGGGGTGGTGACTTCACAATCTGGTCACATGGCACCCAGTGCACATGCACTGCTTGCACATACCTAGACACAGCTCTGTATCTGTGGCTGGACAGCCATGCTGGTTTCTCTGGGCGAGGCTAGATTTGGAGGGCTTCTTCTCCGTACCAATTATAGCTGCTAAAGTTGTGGTCAATTTTTAAATCCACATCCCCTATCCGTTTCCTTGCTGTCTCTGCAACTTTTCCTCAATACATTCATTGTACCTGAATTTAAAAGTCTGAAATGAGATAGAGAAAGTTGGCAGAATGCACCTTGGAACTGCCTCTCTCTGAGCATCTGATGTGTGGTAGCAGATCTGCAGAACACCGGAAGTCTGCAGTGTTCTCTCACCCACAGCTGTTGTGGGTTCTCAGTGCCCGGAAAAGTGAGGACCAGGCAATAGGCTTCTTGCTGTTCAAGGCACAGCTGTCAAGTCCACATGTAAATTCAAAAGCGTATGACTCTGCACTTTGAGAAGCTGCAAATGGCAATGCAAGTGGCTGGAAGGTGCTGCCTGGCCAACTTCGCTTCTGTACTTTCCCAGTGATCTGTGGCTGACCTATAATCTCGTGCAGTCTGCATGTTTTGGCTGGCTCACGGTGAAAAACCAACTCTGTTGTGCCGAGGGGAATAGCACAGATGGATTGCAAGTTCTCTGATTTTGCTTCACAGGCTACAAATGTGGAATTAAATTTGGGTAGCACTTTGTGCTATTCTTATCCCCTGGGGGCTGGGGATAAGAATAGGCCCTCAGTTTGGCTGTACTTGTCGTAAGAGGCGACTGAACAGCCACCGGGTAGATGGGACTCGTCAGCCTGGGAAGGCAGCTCATCTGAGAGAAGGAAAACTCTGATCCCAAACCTCCACTGCCTTGTGGCTACATCCAGTTATGGAAAAGGCTTCAGGAGTCAACCTGGAGGCAAAATCCGGAGCCGGAGTCTCTGAGGCAGTTCATGGCTGAACACAGTCGCGTTCTGGCAACTCCTGCAACGCCGCTGGAACCAACCATATTGGCCTCTGCCTTTCCATTGGACCATTTCAGCGACGTGGAGAGGGGGGATTTGCTGCATGGGTAACAGCCTATCCTCCATACCTACTTTACCCAGGCTTCGCACACTGGAGAGGACACTCTGTTCCAGAACCACCATTCAGAGCGTGACACCATAGTCTTCCGAGACTGAAGGATGCCAACAAGCACTTTGTTGATCCACTCTCACCTCACTCTTGTCCTAATTTTTAAGAGATATGTATCTGGCCTTCTTCTCTAGAAGCCCCACCCTTTGTTACACATTGCATGCATAAATCATTCGTTTTGGCTAGAGACAGGCAGTGGTTTTTCCAGTAAACCTGGCCCAAAAATTATTCGCTGGAAACTTTTTTCTTGAATTTTGCACATTGGGATTAAAAGTTGTCCAAAACTTTTTTTGATTGTAATGTGTTTTTCCACCTGTATTTCATGGCACCAGCTGTGACTTTCCCGCCCCCCAATAAAATGGTAGCAACTGCCATCATTTCTGGAGGAAAAGTTCATTATGAGTCACAAGCCAGTCCTGATTATGGATCAGGCCATAGGCCCATCTAGTCCAACTTCCTGTATCTCACAGCGGTGCACCAAATGCCCCAGGGAGCACACCAGATAACAAGAGACCTGCATCCCGGTGCCTTCCCTTGCATTGGCATTCTGACATAGCCCATTTCTAAAATCAGGAGGTTGCACATACACATCATGGTTTGTAACCCGTAATGGATTTTTCCTCCAGAAACTTGTCCAATCCCCTTTTAAAGGCATCCATGCCAGATGCCGTCACCACATCCTGTGGCAAGGAGTTCCACAGACCAACCACACGCTGAGTAAAGAAATATTTTCTTTTGTCTGTCCTAACCCTCCCAACACTCAATTTTCGTGGATATCCCCTGATTCTGGTGTTATGTGAGAGTGTAAAGAGCATCTCCCTATCCACTCTGTCCATCCCCTGCATAGTTTTGTATGTCTCAATAATGTCCCCCCTCAGGCGTCTCTTTTCAAGGCTGAAGAGGCCCAAATGCCGTAGCCTTTCCTCATAAGGCACTTCTGGGACACTTCTGGGTGTCCCTTGTGCCAGCCTAACTGCAGGTTAGGATTAGGTTAGGGTTGCACCCTTAGGCTGCAGTCCTAACCACATTTTCCTGAGAGGAAGGCACACTGAACAAAATAGGACTTACTTCTGAGTAGACCTGGTTAGGATTGTGCCCTTAGTTGCTTACAGGACCAGGTCCAGTTCAGTTTTCAGAAGAACTGCGTGTTCTATATTCCCCCCCCCCAAGCTGGAGGTCCTGACAAACAGAAACGGTTTCACCCTAACAGTTTTCAACTTCTTACCTAACAAAGCCAGGAGGGTGCAGTGATTTAGGAGTTGGACTTAGACCTGGAAGATCCAGGTTCATATCCCCGCTCAGCCATGAAGCTTCCTGGGTGACCTTGGGCCAGTCACTCTCCCTCAATCTCACCTACCTCACAAAGTTGTTGTGAGGACAAAAGGAGGGGAGGAACCGTGTCCACCACCCTGAATTCCCTGGAGGAAATGTGGTGTAGAACTACTACTAATAATAATACTGGGGTGTGGCTACAGGGATGGCCTTGGTCTGTTTCTTAGCATCTGGCTGGATGGCTGGTGCTGAATTAAATGGATCCCAGCATAGGCTTTTCTTATGTTGGCCTGTGAGACCAGCCAAGCTCCTCAGAAAGCTTCCTTTTTCTGTGCACATCAAATGACTAGCGTTGCTAAGCCACAGAACAGAGTGGGTCAAAGCGGGACAAGCAAGCACATGCTCATTTGCACGTTTGTGTCTCTTGCCAAAGACTCCTTGTGAGAGTGTGTTTGCTAATTGTTAAAGAATGGCTTCAGAAGCAGGGGAAAAAAGAGAGTGCAGGAATGCAGGCTGAAGGTTGCTCAGTGAAACTCCATCATATACCGGCGGTTTCTTCCTTTTTTACACACATCAGCCCAGCTGCCCAAATGCCATTTGCACTTAGCTAACTCATAACGATGGTTGAAAAATGCAGGCAAACGTTTCGGGTCTGCCTGCCTTTCTAGTGCTGTTTGGCTGAGCTTGGGTTGGGGGAAGAGCAAGTGAGCATCTCCCAGAAATATGCAGGGATATTGTTAAGCTGATCTAACAAGGCTGGAAGGCAGAGAAGATGAGTCTCTTTCACTCTAAAGTGGCTTTATTATCTCTTTCAGCTCTGCTGTGCGGAAGCAAGGGCTTCGTTTTATCAATTTGCATTCACAGCTTCTCAGCTGAATAATCTCACACTCATTTCTCATTACCCCCCCAAGTTCAGATCTCTTGCCAGGTGTGATTGGCTTACCTAATCCACATAGAATAGTCTTCTTTTAGCTTTGGGCCCCCTACACGACCCCACCTGAAATATGAGGAACATTTTAATGCTTGCAAAACTTACTACAGTCAGTTCTCTTTATATGCAAATTTGTATGTCCGCAAGGGGCAGAATCGCTACCTATCTCTCGTTATCTGCCCCTCTCTTCTCATTATCTGCCAGAAGCCGCAGGGACTTTCAGAATGGCACCTGTGACCAGGGCCTAGGAGAGGGGGGTAAAGGGAGTAATTTGTACCCGGGCCCAGGGTCAAAAGGGGGGCCCAGGAGCCAAAGAAGGGGGGCCCAGAAATTTCCTGGGATCTGACATTTTCCTATCTATTCAGACTTATTGCCCACATGGGATGCTGGGGACACTAATGATGCCACATGACCTGGGCTCCAAAGACTTCCAGCTGTCTCTACGCTCCCCCCACCCTGCTTTGCCCCTATTCTGCCTGCCCATCACCACCCTCCTCCACTCTTTCACCTCTCCCCCTTTGCAAAGGGGCCCAAAAGAAACTTTGTGCCCCTGCTAAAATTCCTCTCAGAGGCCCTGCCTGTGACTAGCACTGACCCCTTTAAAATGGCTGGCGGGAGCTTCCACCAACCATTTTAAAGGCATCTATGCTGATCACGGGCACCATTCTGACAGTCCATGCAGCCTCTGGAAGTTCTCTGCAGCATTCAGAGATATTTTGGCACTTCCTGCTGCACTTTGCTGGCTTCCTGAGAAGCTCTGCTAGATTCTTCTGATGGCAGGGAAGGTTCTTCTCCCCCCCAAGGTACCCTTGTACCTAACCCCATTGATCGTATAGGATCAAGGGTTCATTACCTGCGAATTCGCTATCCACTAGGGCAGGGCCTAGGAGAGGGGGGTAAAGGGGGTATTTTGTACCCTGGCCCAGGGTCAAAAGGGGGACCCAGGAGCCAAAGAAGGGAGCCCAGAAATTTCCTGGGATCTTACATTTTCCTGTCTACTCAGACTTTTTGCCCTCAGGATGCTGGGAACACTGCCATTAGCATGTGGCTGCAGCTACTGGCAAGCTATATATGCTGGGTCAAGGAATGCATACATGACACTCCTTAACACAGTGTCAAGTCTGGGGGGAAGCTATACTGCTGCAGTAGCTGCTTGACTTGTGGATCTGCTTACCATGAAGGAGCGTATAGGAGCTCAGGGATACAGGCGCAAGACTACAGCTACTGCAGAAGCGAGTTTTGGTACGCACAGGACACTTTCCATTCTAGTGTCAGCCTAAATATGATGATGCTAATTTTCCTCATGATTTTCTATATTTAAAAGATTTTAGAGAGACTTAGGAGTGTGTTTGGTTTACTGTATTACTGTATCTAGTTGCCAATGCCACATGGATGGGTAGACCTGGGCTCCAAAGACTTTTCCACTGTCTCCACCCCTCTGCCCCTCCCTGCCCCCATTCTGCTCCCCCATCACCACCCTTCTCCGCTCTGTTTCACACCTCCCTCTTTGCAAAGGGGCCCAAAAGAAACTTTGTACCCCCTGATAAAATTCCTCTCAAAGGTCCTACACTAGGTTTTCCAGGAATCTAACCCTAAGCGGATAATGACTGACTAACTGACTGTAGTATGTCCCGTGATAAAGTGTGAATTGCTTTGAACATTTGAAAGGGGTTCATAAATACTCAGGACATGTGCCTTTAAGTTACGCAAGTGCTTTTTAGAACTTATAGAATTCACTGCCATGAATTCGTTTTAGAAAACCGTAAGGCAGTGGTTCCCAAATTGTGAGCCGCAGCTCCCTGGGGAGCCATGAAAAGCAGTGGGCGGGGCACGGAATCGTCCCTTGAATCCCCACCCCCTTCCTCCAAGCCAGCATTCTCAAAGGAAGAGCCAGAAAAAGGCAGAGACCACAGTATTCTCTCTCCTCCTTGGTCACTGCAGCTTCCTGAGCCCAGCTGGGGCTTCCACTCCCGTTGTTTTACTTTCACTTTTATGATGCAGTGGTTACAATAAAGGGCCTTTATCCTCACAATGGTGAATCCTGGCAAAGTGGGTGGGGAGAAAGATGAGAGACTGACATTCTGAATGGCTTCCCTTGACCCCAGGATCCAAGAGCAAAGAGTTGCTTCTTCCTCTGGCCACGAGCACCAGGTGGTTTGCCAAGACAGGAACATTTGAGCAAAACTTTGCTTTTGCGCCTGCCACCAGTGGCATTAGTGGCTGCCAGAAGTCTTTTGCCATCACAAGGGAGATACAGATGTTTCCCTTTTTGATGAAGCGGGGGGGGGGGGAGAGAGAGAGAGAGAGAGAGAGAGAGAGAGAGAGAGAAGTAAAGAAGGAACAGAGGGGCAGTGCAGAGGAGCAGATTAAACTACTTTTTAGAACTTAAAACTTCTTAAGAATGTGTTTCAGAATACCATAAGGCACTGTTTCTCAAACTGTGGGTTGGGACCCCCTAGGTGGGTCATGTGCCAATGTCAGGTGGGTCTCCATTCATTTCAACATCTTATTTTTTGTATATTAGACTTGATGCCAACATAGTATGTGACTGCATTTGGGGAAATCTGTACTTTTAACAGGCTATAATGTTTATGCTTTTAAGAATGATAGTCAATGGGGCTTGCTCCTGGGTAAGTGTAGATAGGATTGCAGTCTAGGGGCGCAATCCAGACCTGCGCTGGAGCAGGCAAGCCAGGAGGCTTGCACTGCATCCAACTCAGGTTCGTTGGCTGCAGCGGCTCAGCCAGGGGCAAGGGGAAGTTCTTCCCCTTACCCCTGGGTAAGGGCTGCACGCCCCTATGGGTCTCCTCGGACCTGCGCCACCTCTGGAGGTGGCGAAAGTCCGAGGAGAACGAAGCAGCTTGAAGCGCTTGAACAGAGCGCCCCGGGGACAGGGGTTGGGATCCGGCATAACCGCGGGGTTCCAGCCCTGCCCCTGGCTCCCCGCGCACCCACCCCCAGGACCACCCTCCCCCCACCCAGAAACGCCCCCTCCTGCCTCCTCCCCACCCCTCCATGCCTACCTTTTAGGCTTGTGTCGACGCAGGCGCGCCAACACAAGCAGTGGCAAGGGAGCCGCGGCGGAGGCATCTTCCAGCCTCCCACATCGGTGCATCTGCATGTGCCGATGTGGCTCCCTCCCACAGAGGTGCAAACGTGCTTTACGGCACATTTGCAACCCTCCAGGGCATCCTATGCTGGCATAACTGCTGGTTAGGATTGCGCCCTAAGATTGTTAAAAATTTTTCCAGCTTGATGATGTCACTTCTAGCAGTGACATCACTTTCAGGTTAATGACATCACTTCTGGCAAGTCCCGACGGAATTATCATTCTAAAAAGTGGGTCCTGGGCTAAAAAGTTTGAGAACTTCCCTTTCTGGAAGCAGATTACAATGAGGCTGGGTCAGAACAGTCATTCATGCAGGGAGTCAGGAGGCAACCTCCTACTTTGACTTTTAATGCTTGCATTTCTTTCTTATGGCACAAGGTTTGGGCATTTCTGCTGAGTTGTGCAGAAAAGCTGCTGTCTTCTGCATTGCTCGGTTTTGGATTCTATGTTGTTTCTTACTGTGGGGATCTTGGTCTTCATTTTAGAATCTAAGAAGTAGGAGGAATGAGGGTAATGTGCGAGCAAGCAATGTATTTTTTTTCCCTATATGGATCACATCCCAACATTTGCTCTTGCCAGAGAAAGGTAGAACACACTGAGCTGGCAGTCAAGAGCATCAGAGGTTCTGAAAAAACCAGAAAATGTGAGTTTATTCTTGCCTCTAGCTGAGAACATTTGGTTCAATTCTTGTACATGTTTTTAGAGATTCAGTCCTGGTTTTAATAGGTTTGAAATGAAGGGGAGTTTTTTGGGGGTTTGGTTTTGTTTTTTTGCCAGGAGAGGGGAATAGCACTTTCCTGGGGCTCAGTGTGATAAATTCTTTTTAATTTTATTAATTATTATTATTTTTTTTGCTTGATGCAATCAAGCTTCTTTTTTCAGTTGCAATAAAAAATATGCTAGTGTGGAAGGGTCCTGTTGCATTTGGATTATAGTTAAGGCTGTATACCAACAATTCAGCACAGCTAGGGGCAAAAAGTAAGTAGCTGAAATAATTTGCTCCATTTTAGATCTTGCTCTCACAAATAGTAGATGAGTGTTAAATCTGTGGACTGTACTGTTTAGACCTGCACTAGTGAAACTAAATAGCAGCCACAGGTGGAGGGGATAAAACCTTGGTATGGACTGGGACCATGGCGTGTTGCAAGAGAATTAGGGCGCAGTCCTAACCCCTTACATTTCCTAACCCCTTTCCAATTGGGTGTCACTCATGGCGGCCTCCTCAAAGTAAGGGAATGTTTGTTTCCTTGCCTCAGAGCTGCATTGCCCTTATGTCAGTGCTGGAAAGCACTGACATAAGGGGTTAGGATTACACCATCAATCTTATTCTCTCCAAAATAGCCCCTCCCAAGCTGAATCTGGACTTGTGTGGCTGCTATTTCTCAAGCTATCATTGTCTAACTTTGATTGGGACTTTGATGGGTATTAATCCCCCCCCCTCTCCCACACCATAGTTTAGCCACTTCATGGCTTTTTTCCCTTTTCTTTTTCTTAAAGGAAAGCCAAACTAATATGTTTAAAGTTGCATCAGACTTGGACTTTGGACTGCAGTTGGAGGAGTCATATTACCTAATGCTCCTTTATTAAAACAAATAATAAGTATAGTTTCTCAGCAGTTACAAAAAGTGCAGAAATCCTCCTTCTGTAAAGGAAGCAGAGTCTGTTTTTGCTTATGTATAGCAGGGAAGAAATCACCTATCTAATTCTTTGATTAACACGTGCTTCTTCAATGTAGCTCTGTAAACCAGTGTTTCTCAAACTGTGGGTCAGGACCCACTAGGTGGGTCACAAGCCAATTTCTAGTGGATCCCCATTTATTTCAATGTGTATTTTATTTTTCATAGACTTGATGCTGCCATGGTATGTGACTGCATTGGGGGAAGTGTTACAAATCTATTTTTAACAGGCTACTATGTATATTCTTTTAACAATAATAGTCAATAGGGCTTTGTCTCAGGTAAGTGTGGATAGTATTGCAGCCTTTGGGATGTCTTTAAACAGATCAGCAACTATTTGGAAGGATTAGGAGCATTCTTTATTTTAAATTAATTTTTATACTTACTGTAAACTTTTAATTTACTTAATCAATTAGATTTGTCTTTGTTGTATGGGAGTGTTAAAACTTTTCCTGCTTGATGATGTAACTTATGGCCATGACATCACTTCTGGTGGGTCTCAACAGACTCATTTGAAAAAGTGGTTCCCAGGCCTATCATGCAAAAAGGCAACCCTGTGTAGTATGATTTCTTTCAGTACCTTGGTCTGTTTTGTTCTTGGATTGCAAGAGTGACCTCTAGTGTTAAGAATCTGCCACTTTTTACCATCATTAACTCAGAGGACCTTATTTAGCAGGACAGTTTTATTAGTAATAATAATAAATGTACATGATGCTTCACAGAGTAATACAGGTTGAGTCTCATTATTCGCGAGGGTTCTGTTCCAAGAACTCACATGGATGGCAAAAAATACACTATAGCAAATCTATTTAAAAAACAAAGTTTCTTTGCTGATTTAAAAACAGCCTTGCTGACCATTGTAATGCACACAGCGTCAATCAGTCTCTCTCCAGGAGCTTAGGCTTCACTAGGAGACAGCAATCCCTCCCTTCACCAGGAGCCCCAGCAAGAATGGAGAAGGTGATAATCACTGCAATTTAGACTTCTTTCACATGCTCAGGGGTAGGGCCTAGGAGAGGGGGATAAAGGGGGTAATTTGTACCCCGGCCAAGGTCAGAAAGGGGGCCCAGGAACCAAAGGAGGGGGCCCAGATAGTTCTTGGGATATTATGTTTTCCAATCTCACTGCCTGCACATGATGCTGGGGGCACAACCACAGCCATGAAGTGGCAACTGCTGCTACAAGCCATGCACACCAGGCCCAGGAATGCATCCATGACCTTCCCTAACAGAATCAAATCTGGGAGGAAACTGGCCTGCTATAGTAGCTTTTTGGCTTCTGGATCCCATAACCATGAAGGAGTGTAGTTGGCAACCTTCAGTCTCAAAAGACTATGGTATCGCGCTCTGAAAGGTGGTTCTGGAACAGCGTCTAGTGTGGCTGAAAAGGCCGATTCGGGAGTGACAATCCCTTCCACACTGGGAGCAAGTGCAGTCTGTCCCTGGCCTGTCTCCCTGGCTATGGGCCTTCCTTCTTTGCCTCTTAGCCTCAGACTGTTGGCCAAGTGTCTCTTCAAACTGGGAAAGGCCATGTTGCACAGCCTGCCTCCAAGCGGGCCGCTCAGAGGCCAGGGTTTCCCACTTGTTGAGGTCCACTCCTAAGGCCTTCAGATCCCTCTTGCAGATGTCCTTGTATCGCAGCTGTGGTCTACCTGTAGGGCGCTTTCCTTGCACGAGTTCTCCATAGAGGAGATCCTTTGGGATCCGGCCATCATTCATTCTCACGACATGACCGAGCCAACGCAGGCGTCTCTGTTTCAGTAGTGCATACATGCTAGGGATTCCAGCACGTTCCAGGACTGTGTTGTTTGGAACTTTGTCCTGCCAGGTGATGCCGAGAATGCGTCGGAGGCAGCGCATGTGGAAAGCATTCAGTTTCCTCTCCTGTTGTGAGTGAAGAGTCCATGACTCGCTGCAGTACAGAAGTGTACTCAGGACGCAAGCTCTGTAGACCTGGATCTTGGTATGTTCCGTCAGCTTCTTGTTGGACCAGACTCTCTTTGTGAGTCTGGAAAACGTGGTAGCTGCATTACCGATGCGTTTGTTTAGCTCAGTATCGAGAGAAAGAGTGTCGGAGATCGTTGAGCCAAGGTACACAAAGTCATGGACAACCTCCAGTTCATGCGCAGAGATTGTAATGCAGGGAGGTGAGTCCACATCCTGAACCACATCCTGAACCACATCCTGAACCGTGACCTGTGTTTTCTTCAGGCTGATTGTCAGTCCAAAATCTTGGCAGGCCTTGCTAAAACGATCCATGAGCTGCTGGAGATCTTTGGCAGAGTGGATAGTGATAGCTGCATCGTCGGCAAAGAGGAAGTCACGCAGACATTTCAGCTGGACTTTGAAGGAGTGTAGAGGGCAGCGATTTTCAACTTTTTCCATCTCATGGCACACTGTTAAGGCACTAAAATTGTCAAGGCACACCATCAGGTTTTTGATAATTGCCAAGGCACACATCCCCATTGGCCCTACTAATAAATGACTTTCCCCCAAATTCCTGTGGCACACCTGTGAACCACTCACGGCACACCAATGTGCCATGGCACAGTGGTTGACAATGGCTGGTATAGGGGCTCGGGCTACAGCTGCTGCAGAAGTTCATTTTGGTGCACACAGCACACTGTCCATTCTAGTGCAAGCCTGATGATGCTAATTTTCTGCAATGGATTTTCTATATTTCAAAGATTTTAGAGAGACTTAGGAGTGTGTCTGGTTTTCCATATTACTATATCTAGCTGCCTGTGCCGCTTGGTTGGATAGAACTGGGCTCTGCATCAAGAAGCCTGGTAGAACTGGGCTCCAAAGACTGTTTTGGCTGTCAGCACCCTTCCCCAGCTTATTTGGCCCCCTGTTCTGCCTGCCCCATTGCCCCCCTCCTCCTTTGGAAAGGGGCCCAAAAGAAACTTTGTACCCCCTGATAAAATTCTTTTCAGAGGCCGTGCTCAGGGGGAAGGGAGGAGTGAAGCCTGCAGAGAGAATGAGAGTGATTGGATTGTCAGCTGGCTGCCCTCTCTGGCATTATTAAAGGACTGTTTTCCTTTAATTTAAAGGGCCCTTCTCATCAGCTGAGAAAAATCTGTGGATGCTTAGGTTATACCTGTAATCACTTGTATGACTGTCTCTCTGCAACAGTAAAAAGCAGTTTTTTAAACTGTGATTTTAAAGGGGTGCATTTTCCCCTTCTCCAGGGATCAGCACATTCCTTCTTATTTGCAGAGGCCATTCACGTTGAGTCAAATCTGTGTATAAAAAATCAGTGTATAACAAGGCTGGACCTGTATCAGCAAAAGGCAGATCCCTGCTCCTAGGTAATTATAATCTAACAGTGTGGGTGGCAAGGAAGAAGTTATTGGAGGGCAGGGGGGAAGGAGAGGCAAGAATAAGAAGTTTATGAATGTAACTTCATTTCCACTGGAGGTTAGGAGTGTGGAATTCTTGCATGTGGTTGTGGGTCTTGGGGAAGAAGACAGGCCCCCCCCCCCCCATGTCAAACTGTGTCTCTGGAAGATCATCTCTATCTGCCTTTGGCACGCTCAGGATTTCAACATCCGTGGGTTTGCTTCTCTTTGTTTCCTCATTTGCCGATCTTTGTGGTTCTCTTTTAAAATATCCTTTGCAAGCAGAAGGCAAGTTTTGGCAGAGTTTCTTTGGCACTTGAAAGGAGTTACACTGGAGGTGACAGACTGCACAGAATTTTATTTTTTTTTAAAGGATCCTGGGGTAATTCCTTAATTAGCACCAACTGAATGCTAATAAGAAGCTGGTGTAATGTAATGGCTAAAGAACCAAGTTGTGAATAGGGACTTCCCCAGTTCAAATCTCATCTGTGCCGTGAACAAGCTAGGTGGATTAGGCACTCCCTCTCAACCTTGGTCTGTACTATGGGCATAATAATATATTGGCTGTTTCTGCAGATCCGGTTATATGCAGTTCTCTATGCAACCCCCACTTGCGCCGCCACGCCCATTATCTTTGTTTAGCTTCCTAACCCTGGTGCCAAGCAAGTATGTGCCTTCTTTTTACCAAGGACTAGAAACTATTTAGGCTGCAGTCCTATCCACTCTTAGCTGGGAGTAAGTCCCATTTACTATAATGAGATTCAGTAGACAGGCATAAGATTGGGCTCATATATAGCAATGTAAACCACTTTGGGCCCAATCCAAACTTGCAGTTGGGCTGATACAAGTCCCTTGCGCCAGCCCAGGAATGTCACAAAAGTGCCATAAAACGCTTTTGCACCACTCCAAGGGACATAGGCCAGCGCATGTCTGTGTGCTGGCCTCCTGCGCCAACACAGGCCCAAGGGAATAGGTGAGTTGCATCAACAATCTCAGCTGATGCAAGGGTCTGGGAGGGACATGGGAGGATGGGAAAGAGGCGGGACAGAGGCGTCTGAGGGTGGGGGGAGGGCGGGGAGTGGGCAGGATTGTGGATAGGTGGTTGGGGAATAGGAGGTGGGGCGAGGACCTGGCAGTTATACTGAATCCTGACCCCATTCCTGGGCGGCCCAGGGCAGTGCCGGGCTTCACATATTTGTGCCACCTCATCAGGTGGCGCAGAACCAAGTAGACCCATTGGGGCTGCTGCAGCCCAACTCGGGGTAAGGGGAAACAGGTCCGCTGGCCTGCCTTATTTCCAGCGCAAGTTAGGATTGCGCCCTTTGTGATCTTTTGCTGCTGAAAAGTCATAAATAATCATTCCTAATCTGTAATAATAATTATTCATTATACTGTATGCATGTTTTTGTGTCCTTCCATTAAACACACCTAAGTTTTCAGTAATACCAACCAATGACAGAGAGCTAGAACAGCACACAAGCACTACAAAGTTGTGGCAGGGTGTTACAGAATTCTTTCTGACCCATCCCGAGGCCATGGTGAGGATTTTTACTGAAATCAGGGGAAATTTTGTTCCAGCTAAGATCTGCCTTATGATTTCTCACATGGATGCCAGCTTGACAGCACTTCCTTTCTGTTCCTTATGAATGGCTTTGGCACATGCTGTGAAAGTCTCTGGCCAAGTGCCCCTGCTATAATGTGGATAATGCAATCTCGCCATCAGAAGTCACTCCAGCCATTCGGTAGGCAAGTTGAGATCTTATCAGCCGGAGTTTACAACAAACAGCTCTGATTGACAGAATAAAAGAAAAAAGCTAAGGAAGATGCTTCCAGCTTGGAACCAGGAGCTTTAATGTATCAAGGTGACCCTAGTTTAAAGAGGAGAATTAATGATGTTCTAACATTCCATTCAGCCTTCCTTTCCTTTTTTTCCCACTTGAAATATCCTATTAAATGTTAATTCATCAGGAATACACTGGCTTTCTCCTCATTTCCCTTCCGATGCTTCTTTAACTATTGGGCTGAACTTGTGACTGCAGCACCCGCCGAAAGGGACATTGATCTGAAACGAAGAGACCGTGAGTACTTGTAGGCCCTTGATGCTTAATTAGATAAACTTGAAGGAGATATTGAAGAAAAGTAATTAAAACCGGAGTGGTACTCACTGCATTTCTCTAATACACAATGCAATTAAACTGCATGTGAAACCGTGGACAGCTAGAGAGACCGTGAACTGGGACGCAGAACCTTTGTGCGCTTGGAAGTGACATTGCCAATTTTGAAATTGCTCAATGGGATGTATCAAAAGATTGTGTGCTACGTGCCCCGTCTCCCTCAAACACAAGAAGCGCAAGCTCCTTCATGTAGGAAGGTAAACAAAGAGCATTTTCCCTTGTCTGGACTAATGCAGCCACAGTCTTGTTGGCATCCTTCAGTCTCGGAAGACTATGGTGTCACGCTCTGAATGGTGGTTCTGGAACAGAGTGTCCTCTCCAGTGCGTGAAGCCTGGGTAAAGTAGGTATGGAGGATAGGCTGTTACCCATGCAGCAAATCCCCCCTCTCCACGTCGCTGAAATGGTCCAATGGAAAGGCAGAGACCAATACAGAGTTCCAGCGGCGTCGCAGAAGTTGCCAGAACGTGACTGTGTTCAGCCACGAACTGCCTCAGGGACTCCGGCTCCGGATTTTGCCTCGAGGTTGACTCCTGAAGCCTTTTCCATAACTGGATGTAGCCACAAGGCAGTGGAGGTTTGGAATCAGAGCTTTCCTTCTCTCAGTTGAGCTGCCTTCCCAGGCTGACGAGTCCCATCTACCCGGTGGCTGTTTAGTCGCCTCATACGACAAGTACAGCCAAACTGAGGGCCTATTCTAATCCCCAGCCCCCAGGGGATAATGCCACAGCCACATCAGCAGCATCAGCTTCCCAAGAAGTTGCTCTGCAAACAGAACCCCGAGTGGTTCCTGGCAGTGGAGTTGTGGCATAGACTGTTGTCACCCAGCGTCTCTCCTGCCCATACATCATCTCTTCTGGGAAGCACTGTTGAGCAAGCTGCATCCTTTGGGGTCCTGTTTCATGTGGTAGACCCTAGTCCACAGAGCCAGGGGCGGAACCCAACTGCTTGCACACCACATTTGAGGGTAAAGCCCAATTCGGACTGTGGCTCCCCAGCCTAGATCTGGAGGAGGAAGCCACAGCTGTATCTTTGAAATATCAGTGCTGCAAACTGAGAACTTGTAACTGTAGAACTATCTTCTTTGGAGGACCATTGTAAAGGCATGTTCCTTATTTTAGCTTGATGTAAATAAATGTGTTCAGTTCAGTGTTTTTCAAACTTTGTGTTCTAGGGAACCCCAGGATTCTTCAGGAGCCTGTCGGGGTATATCCTTAGAAACAACAGACAAGTGTCCCACAGCCCAAACCTGAGCTTCCCGGCACTTGGGGCTGCCGTGGTGCCAAAATGGCCACTGTGGTATCCAGTACACAATCAGTTAGCCGCCAGCAGCTCCTTGGGGAAAAAGTGACTTTTGTCCCCTTCCCACTGGTAAGGGAAGCAGCTCCACAATGGGGCTACTATGGAAGCTCTGGAGCTGCCGCAGAATCTGAGATTCCCGTATTGGACCATGCAGTCCCATATAGGGCTCAGAATCAGGTCCACCAGTCCCGCCCCCTCCCTCCCTACTCCCTGCCTTTGCAATGCCTCCTCCCCGCCCTCCCCTACATTCCCCCATCCCGGAATGCCTCCTCCCCGTCTACCCCCACACCCCCACTCACCTCTCCACTGCCAGGCAGTCTGGCCAGGCGATGGAACGCAGGCCCAGCACTGGAGCTGGCCCAGCGCGGGCTTGCACTGGGCTAGCTCCAGCGCTGGGCCCATGGTAAGGGCTCACAAATGTGCCTAATGTTTGCGACAGTGTGCACCAGCTGTGAGCTGGTGTGCAGGGCTCTGGATCAGGCCCCCAGAAAGTCACCTTGTCCATGATCTAAAGCTGCCTTAACCTGCATCAAACCATTGGTGTGTCTAGCTCAGTGTTGCCTACACTGATTTGTGGGAGCCCTCAGGGTCTCAGATTGGAGTCTTTCCTTGGAGGATGTTGAGGATGGAACCGAGAATCTTCTACATGTGTTCTTCCTCTGCAGATTTTGCTTCTTGGTGCACATCCACACAGAAGTGTGACGTTGTACCTTATAGAAAACTCTCAGTTTACACAAATGATGTAAACAGCTCTGGCTAGTATCCCACGTGAACCAAGGATTCCTAGAACTGTCTGCAATACATAGGAATTCTACTACAAATTAGAGGTCCCTCTGTGGATCTCTCAGTGTGGGAAAGATCCCTGAAAGCTAGAAATTGTGAAATTGCATTGCTCTAGACCAGGAGTGCTCACACTTTTTTGGCTCGAGAGCTACTTTGAAACCCAGCAAGGCACGGAGATCTACCAGAGTTTTTTTTACAATGTTCGCGCCATCATAACATATAACATTTATGTGTACAATGTATGTTGGTGTACCTTGAGCCCCACTGAGTATAACAGGACTTACTCCTGAGTAGACATGCCTAGGATTAGGCTGTGAGGCTGCAATCCTAGCCACACTTACCTGGGAGTAAGCCCCATTGAGTACAATGGGCCTTACTCCCGGCATTTCCTCCCAGAGGCACCTGAAGGGGGGGTCGGCACTCCGCGATCTACTCATTTTGCCTCGCGATCTACGGGTAGATCGCGATCCACCTATTGAGCACCCCTGCTCTAGACTGAATCACCAAGTGACTATATCAAAAATTATATACTACAAAGCTAGTATTTCCAGTGCAGCTTACAGCCCAGTCTGAACCATGTTTATGCAGGAATAAGTCAAACTGAAATCAGGAGTACTTATCTCTAAGTAAAAATGGATGGAATTTACACTATTAACTTTTCTTTCTTCAACTCAGCACTGAAAGACCATTGAAGAATGGGAATTTTAGGGAGAATTGACCCATAAACATATAGAAATAACAATTTCTAGAGCAATTTGAATTCTAACTATTATTTTATTGATATATAAATATATTTCTTATAACCCTGTTAATTTCTTCAAGAAACTTACTCAGCCTTTGTAGAAATTTGCTGTCTCTCTGGAATATTTTCATTTTTTTTCGTTCGTTCGTTCATTTGTTTTTAAGAAATCTTGCAGCGTTGGTGAATGGAGAACATCCAGCCCTAGCTATTCAGCAGGTACTTACTGCCCAGCATGAGGTGCTACTTGAAAAGCATATACTGTCAATTTTGATTGGCCTCAGCTTGGTTTTTTTTTCCTTTTGCATGTTGTTTTAAGTGCCTTTTTTCCATTAAAGTCAAAATACTGTATGAACTGTACAGACACACACAAAACAAGCGATTGGTAAAATGGATATTTTAAAAATAGATCTTCATTATTTCTGGGCAAACTGTGGCACAAGAGCTTAGACAAGGCTAGTGTGGTTTGAGAGTTTTTAATAAATATCCTTTGCCAGAGTGCTTCCATTTGTCTTCCTGTTTTATACCAGTTAAGAGCAGACTCCAAGCACTGAATCTAAAATCAGCAAAATGAAATAGATTGTCAGTGGGGGAAACTAATCACATTACCACAGCATACAACACTACAATACAGAATTGTAGCAGATGTAAGGATCTTCACATAGAAAATGATTTGGGGTGGAAAATTGGTGGTTCATCCCATGGTTGCTGGTGACTGACGGCCCAATCCTATCCAACTTTCCAGCGGTCATGCAGTTGTGTTAATGGGGTATACACTGCATCCCATGGTGGTGGGGCAATCACAGAGGCTACTCGAGGTACGGGAACAGTTGCCCCCTTACTGTGGGTCTGTATTACGGCTGCATTGGTGCTAGGAAGTTGGATAGGATAGGGCCCTGAATGTTCTTTCATGGGCAGAAGCAGTGATAGCAAATGGATGGCTGGATTTGACCCTTTCTTCTGCTGCTGACATTTAATGGTGGTCATCATTACTTTACATAATACAGGTGGAGCCTGTTTATCCGTAGATTTTACATCTGCAGATCTGGCTCAAAACCGGTTCACTGGACTCTTGTTGAACGAGACACAGCCCCACCTGAACCCTCTGAAGGGGACCAGAGCTGTGCTCCAGTCCCATCTGAAGGGTTTTCTGAAGGACGCATCTGCCCCTGGCCTCTGCAGGCCTGAGAATGGCTCCTAAAGTTGAAAAAACTTCTGGTTTCCCAAGGGCTTCATAATGGCCGTTTTGGTTAAAAAAAATGCTACTGACTTTTTTATGCCTTTCAAGGCATTCTGAGGCCTGGGGGCTTTCCCTGGAGGGCTTCCCCAGGCCTCAGAATGCTTTATATGGCATAAAAACATCACTTCTAGTTTCCCTTGTGAAACTGGAAGTAGTGTGTGTTTTTTTTCCAGCCAAAATGGCCATTCTGAAGCCCTCAGAAGCCACAGGCAGATGTGCACAGCCTCTGCAGGCTTCAGAAATCCCTCCAGGGGGGACTTAAGGGACAATTTGAAGGGCTTAAGGGGCCCAAAATTTCATATTTGTTTATCTGCAATTTTTGGAATCAATGGGGGGGGGGGGTCCAAGAATGAATCCCCTGCAGATACTGATGCCCCACCTGTAATGCACTGATGAACCTCTTCCAGCCCTCAGCTCTTTGATCCTAACTTTTATAACTTTTTTATCACCCTGTGTGTGTGTGTGTGTGTGTGTGTGTGTGTGTGTGAGTGTGGGTGGGTGGGTGGGTGTGTGTGTCTTCATGCATCTGACAAAGTGGACTGTACTCCACAAACACTTAGGTTGAAATGAATGGGTTATTAGTCTTTAAGGTGCTATAAGATTCATTGTTTTTGCTGCATTGGCCCTTTGGAATGTGTAAACCTGACTTCAGTTATATATGCTTAAGTCTTGTGCAGTAATTGGAACAATACAACACATGTACTTGGATGCAGCTAATAGCTCTGGAAAAGTGTCTTTCTGCAAAAGCAATCTTTCGAGCTTCAGGCTAGCACTTAAAGGATGAATTGTGGATGTGCCCAAGGCATGGCTGGAAGGCATACAATTCAGTAACCTTTACTTCTGCAAACAAGGCCAGTTCTGATCAGTGCCTTGATATGAGGCTGCCCAGAAACCCTATCTGCACTAGCTTGAGTTTGACAGCAAAAAAAGATGGAATCTAAACGTAATTAAAAAGTAAATGTGAATTACCAAGGCTTTAGAACTGCCTCTAACATCCGCAAGGAAGGAGGGCAGTGCTATCAAGGCTTCTAACGGCCATCGAGCCTCTGTCTGTGGGGAGAACTGCCTGGCACCTTGACCTCCTGAGGGCAGGCATTGCTGTTTGGCCCCACATCCTGGTTTGGGAGGGGGATATTTGCAGGTGAGGTCTTTGCCTTGCCGCCAAGGCCAAGACAGTCAGAACTGTCTTATGTCCGACATAATGAGACTGGATAGCCAGTGGTTTCATTTGACATGTTCATAAGCTCTAAGGCAAGGAATTTCAACCAGTGTGCCTGGCGCATTGGTGGGCTGCACATGATCCACAAGTGTGCTGTGGGAGTTTGGGGGAAAGTCATTTATTATTAATAGGGCCATTGGCAGATGTGATCCCCATGCCACAACACAGTGTGCCTTGTCAATTGTCGAAAAACTGATGGTTTACCTTGACCATTTTTGCACCTTGTCAGTGTGTCGTGAGATGAAAAAGGTTGAAAATCGCAGCTCTAAGGAAAGGACCATAAGGCCTCATGTGGCACAGAGTGGCAGATCACAGAACTGCAACCGAGAACTCTCCCCTCGACCTGAGGTCGATCCCAGCAGAAGCTGGGATCTGAGGTCGCGGGCTCAAGGTCGACTCAGCCTTCCATCCTTCCATCCTTCTGAGGTTGTTAAAATGAGTACCCAGCTTGCTGGGGGAAAGATAATGTGATTGGGGAAGGCAATGACAACCCCCCCATTTATATTATTATTATTAACAGTATTTATATACCGCTTTTCAGCTAAAAGTTCACAAAGTGGTTTACAGAGAAAAATCAAATAACTAAATGGCTCCCTGTCCCAAAAGGGCTCACAATCTAAAAAGATGCAAAAGAACACCAGACCATTTATAGTCTGCCAAGAAAGTATTGCAGATGCGGCATCAACCCAAGGGTCAGTAATGACTTGGTGTTTGCACAGGGGACCTTTCCTTCCAAGGAAACTGCCATCCCCCCCCCCCCAAATCCAGTTTAGTATCGAGAAACCTTAATGAAAACCGTTTTTAAAAAAGCAGAATGTTTCCCAGTTCATTGTTGTCTTGGGAACCATCTATCTAATTTCCCTGCCTTGTGTTTTTCTCAGGTCAGCCGCTAACTGTTGCCTGCAAAGCATTTTTTGGGTTTAGTGGAGAATCAGGTCCCATGATCTACTGGACACGAGGAGAGAGATTTATTGAAGAACTTGAAAATCACATTAAAGAAGGCGAAATCAGGTACTGGAAGGGTTATTGTTTTCTTCCATAACATAAAGATAACCGTGTGTCTCCAGAAGGTATATTTAACAAGTTGCTTATGTTGAGAGGACAATTATTTGCTTGTCTGCAGCTTGATGGATGGGCTTGCTACTAGTTTGCACTGGATTTTCTCCTGGTTTCTGAACAGCTGCAGTGAATGGCTGCGCTCATCTTCTGAAAAGAAATCTCCAGAGTCTTTTGGCTATCACCAATGTGTCACTGAATGGGTTTGGGGACTCGTTTGTCATCTAGTCCTAAGGAGAATGCAAGCTGCAATTGCCCTCTGCTATGACACTTGGGAAACTGTTAATTTGCTGGTATCGATGTAATCCAAAAGATGGGTGGTATTTTCCAGGAGCAGTGTACCGTAAGTTGCTCCTGTACAAAGTTTGCTACTCAAACGTCATATTCATGACTGTGCGTACCAAGCACAGGCTAACTTGTCAGTTCTGCCCGTCTTGTAATTCTGTTAGGTTTGCTGTTTACGTGGCATCTAATGATGCCCTGCTGTGTGTATGATGAATGTCTCTCTTGTTGTACTGCAACAAGGGAGATCTCCTTGCTGTTTCAGCTTGCCCCTTTTATATTTTTCTCAAGTCTGCTTCCAAGGCAGGCCTGCACACATTCATTGCAAAGCCCATTTGGAAGGGATAGTAGGCTGCATCAGTTAGAGGAGCGATCCTGATTTTCCTAGGCATATTCTGGTCTCATCCCCCCTTTATCCCACTCAGAGACATGAGGCACCAAGCCTTAAGCCAAGCAGGAAATCATAATCTCCTACTTGGCAACCCTTCCTCCAGTGAGTAGCCAATGGCTGCTAGTCACAAGGAAGTTGGGGTAACAGGGTGCTGCCTGCCCTGGGTCATCACCCAGTCCCAGACTCTCTCACCCCTTCCTTGTGGCCTTAATATTGGTTTCCGCCTTCCTAAAGAATGGCCCAGACCGTCCCAGAGTGCCACCACTTAACATGATGGCAATGCAAGGCCAAACACAACAAGGAAGGAGCCAGAAATTGGAGACGGGAAGGGGCAGAGCTGTCAGGTGAGAGGACGTTTCTATGGATTCAGGGAGAAGAGCCAGTCTCTTTGGAAGGGGGGTCCATTTTCTCCAGGCACATCATGGAAGGACAACAGGGAATGCTGGGAAGCAGCAGCAAGACAGAACACAGTGAGGATTGCCTCTGTTTGAAGGTGCATCAAGAGCTAGAGTCACCAATAAGTGGTCAAGACAATATGGAGACTCTGTATTTCTCATCCCCACAAGGCGCCCTGGGAATGAAGCAAATTCTGAGTGCTCCCCTTTGTCTCTTTTGTTGAAACAATGACCTGAGCTGTCTTTTTTGTTCTCACCAGGTCTTACTAATAGCACAAGGCCGCCGCCGCCGCCGCCACTATTATTATAATTTGCATTTTTATCCTGCCATTCCTCTAGGAGGCATATTTAATTCTCCCCTCCCAGCGTATCCTCGCAATAGCCCTATGAAGTGGCGTCACTAGGGTTTGCAACACCAGTGTGGGAGGCCAGTGCATTACCCACAGGATGGACCTCCTCTCATGCAATGGGCAGGGGATTGCCCTAGGCAGTGGACACGGTGATGCTCCATCATCCCACCCCCTATTGGTTTTTATGGCTATAACTTTCGATAGAATAGAGCAGGGGTGCCCAAACCCCGGCCCTGGGGCCACTTGCGGCCCTCAAGGACTCCCAATGTGGCCCTCAGGGAGCCCCTGGTCTCCAATGAGCCTCTGGCCCTCCAAAGGTTCATTGGAGCCTGCACTGGCCCGACGCAACTACTTTCAGCGTGAGGGCGACTGCTTGACCTCTCCCATGAGCTGTGGAATGAGGGCTCCCTCCACTGCTTGCTGTTTCACATCTGTTATGCAGCAGTGGAAGTGGAGGAAAGTCTGGTCTTGCTTTGTGCCAGGACTTTTATAGGCCTTGAGCTATTGCAAGACCTTCATTCATTCATATAAGCTCATCTTTAATATATTCATTTATGTATACTTATGTAAATTTATTCAAATTTTAAATGCAAATTAATTCTTTTTTTCCCCGGCCCCCCGACACAGTGTCAGAGAGATGATGTGGCCCTCCTGCCAAAAACTTTGGACACCCCTGGAATAGAGATATTTCAGCATAGTTTGTTCTATTCCATTCTGCATGAAAATGCGCATCAAATGATGCAACGTGATGGTATTATTCAAAAATACCAAGATTTTGAAAATTTTGACCAGTGGTGGTATCACCGCCCCCGTGTGTGTTTCTCGGGATGAGCTGCACGCCCCTACCGACACTACTGGTCCTATGAGATAAGTTTGGGTTGAGAGACTGCCTGGCCCCAAATCATCCAGTATGCAAACTGGAGATGTGAACTTGGATTTCCCCCACCCTAGTTCAGCACGCTAATCACTGCGCCAGATGGCTAGGCCTTTAAAGCAGAACTGGAGCGGGGCCCTGCATCGGTGTCACCAGGGTTTGTGTCAACCGGTGCAAAAGCTCATTGTGTCACCCCCATGATGGACCTCCTCCTGTACCAGACCATGCAGAGTAAATTACAATATGATAGGCATAACCTAAATGCAGTGGCATCACTAGGATTGGTGTAACCACTATTCACTATTTTAATTTCTCTATTTTAATAGGAAACAGTACAGGTCACCCAACAAATCATTACCCAACAAAAAAATAGTGGCCAACTTGATGGAACTGACACAACTGAATCAGAATTCTAGTATAAGCTTTGATACATTGAAATGAAAGCTGGATTATACCAACACCATATTGGTTCCCTGCCGTGTCATAGTAACACCTCATTGGCTCTCGGAACTCTCAGTCTCATTGGTCAGTTTTGAGTTAAAGGAATCCACTTTTTATTACACAAGGCAGTTGTGTTTTCCTTTTTTGGTTATTTGGCCATAACATTTGAGTTGGCATCCTTCAGTCTCGGAAGACTATGGTGTCACGCTCTGAATGGTGGTTCTGGAACAGAGTGTCCTCTCCAGTGCACGAAGCCTGGGTAAAGTAGGTATGGAGGATAGGCTGTTACCCATGCAGCAAATCCCCCCTCTCCACGTCGCTGAAATGGTCCAATGGAAAGGCAGAGGCCAATACGGTTGGTTCCAGCGGTGTCGCAGGAGTTGCCAGAACGTGACTGTGTTCAGCCATGAACTGCCTCAGGGACTCCGGCTCAGGATTTTGCCTCCAGGTTGACTCCTGAAGCCTTTTCCATAACTGGATGTAGCCACAAGGCAGTGGAGGTGTGGGATCAGAGTTTTCCTTCTCTCAGATGAGCTGCCTTCCCAGGCTGACGAGCCCCATCTACTCGGTGGCTATTCAGATATCTCAGTGCCATTTGTTTCATTGTATTCTGCATTACATAATACCATCATATATCGTTTGATGTATAATTTGAAAATACCAAAATTTCACAGTTTTGGCCAGTTATGGTGTCATCTGTGTATCTCCCAGTGCAATCCACACACTCCACACTCCCCTAGCAACACCACTGGGGCTCTGTCCAAACTGTCAGAGGCATCCATGAGGTGGGTGCCACTTACCTGAAGGAGCTCCACAATTTGGAAGTTCTGAGGTGACATGATTACGTAATCACATTGCCCTCAACCTCCAGACTACCTCTCTTCAGCAATTTTCGGCTCCTGTCACTTAGTGTTTACACTTGTGAGCAGCGAAAACATCACAGCAAGAAAGCTAGTGGGCTGGAGATTGCCAAAGAGCAGTGTGATGTGTCGCTGCATTCTGGGTGCATCACCAGGGTGGCTTGCCTCCATCACCCTCCCTTGTAGCGCCACTGTCTCCAGTAAAGCTGTGGAATATGCTCCCTTCTCAGTAGGGTGGAGCCCAACCTCTCCACTACAAAATGGATTGAAAGATAGGGGCGGGACAGGAAGAGGGACAAATGAAACATTCCTTGCCAGGTGGGTTTTTAAGAGCTATAATAAAAACTGTGTAAATCGAGCTGGTCCTCTTAAGGAAGAAATAATAGTCTTTAAGTCTGCCTTGAGGGTTGTGAATTGTGTCTGATTGGGAAAGGAGCCTGCAATGAATTTCAATGCCGTTGCTTCACGTAAGGAACAGAAAATGTTTTTCGTTTGGATTTGACTATATATAAATCACCCTCTCGGTTGCTAATTTTTCCCCTTCCTGTGGCTGAGTCCATAAACCAGTGCAGAAATCTGTCAAAAGGCTTTCCCCCAAAAATTCTTATTTAACTGTCTACTCCCCATCAGCACACCACATGTTTCCTGTTTATTATTGTTAAGACAAGAAAAAAAAAATGTGATTCATATTAGATGCATGATGGGTGAGTCTGGAGGCCCTGTAAATGAAACCCTTTTCCCCTTTCCTGTCCTTGATTTGTTTACCTCTCTGCACTCTCAACCCATACAAGTTTGCAGCTGGCACTTATCACTGCAGTTCTATGGCTGATGTGTTAGCTATTAAGAAAGTGTAATGCATTATATATCACACTTTCTAACGCATGTGAAACATTTGCAGTCAAGTGTACCAAGGCCAGCACTGTTTCACCCCATCCCCCAAGGGAGTATCAAGATTACATAAGGCCAGAGGCCCATATAGTGCCAAAGAAAATGGCCAAGGAAGTTTACAGTCACATTTTAAAATGATATCAAAAAACAGAGGAGAAAACAGAAAAGTGCAAACCAGAGCCCCTCATGAACTCCGCCAGTTATAAAATATAGGAAAAGCCCTACTGAACCAGGCCAGTTGCTCCCCTCCAAATGACATTCAGAGGCAGCACTGAGCTGCCTAGGTGCAGCTGATAGATCTGTCCTTCACTGATAAATCTGACTCCTCCAAATTTTAGCCAAATCATAGTTCCCTGTACCCTTCCAGAACAATAGCTAAGGAAGCTTCACCGTATATAAGGAGTCTGGATCCCTCTGTCCTCCTGTAATTCAAATACTGGTCTTGGACCATCTCTGTTCCAAAGCCATCTCTAAATAGGCATTTTGGGGAGAGCAGGAGGTCTGTTGTCCAAAGAAAATGTAGGGGTTTTTCCCCATTATATTTTGCAGACTGAAGTGGATCTTCAGGAGGCAGGAACAAATTTCATCCTACATTTGCCTCTTCCATGAAATCACTGTTGCAACCATAATTTCGGCTGTCTCCTTGTGTTGAAATCAGCGGGCTGGGTGGCTATGAGAAAAGGTTCGACGTACGTTCCGTTTTTCTGCTACCATGCATTCAACAGGCCTCCAAAAACTATTCTCTTTTTCAGGCTTCTCAAAGAGCATCTTGGAGAAAAAATAGTGGAGTTAATGTTAATCTTTGATGTTGTAAAGGATGCAGACCTAGCCAATTACACATGTCACGTTGAAAACCGAAATGGGCGGAAACACGCAAGCATCATTTTGCATAAAAAAGGTACTAGTTTTTCTCTTCCATATATGTTAGCAAAGACAGTTAGATTTCTGGAAAATGAAGCTTGTGATACTTTTTCCCAGAACATAGCTAATGTAGTTTATGTATTTCTTCTGGAAACAAATTTGTACTCTTGTCCCTTTTCACTGGGAGGATCTTATATAGTCCTTGTATAAGACGCACTCCTGTCTGTTGGCTCCCTGTTTTGAACCACATGGCACTACCAGCCCTACGGAGACAAGAGGCTTTAGTGAAAGAATACAGAAAAATCAACAACAACCCACTTTTACCAGTGCATGCCAATCTTCCTCATCTATCAATCGGCAGGCTCAAATCCAGGAAGCTTTCTCTGGCACTCGCACAACATCTGCACAAGAATTTTAACATCAGTGCCCAATAGAAAGCTAAATGGGCAGTTGAATGCCCAGAAACAGGTAGGTATATAGACAATCCTACACTTAAGGTGCCAGGTTTCGACTTACCTCGTCAACTTAGAACAGGATTCGTACCCTACATGGTGTTTACCGGGACTCAGTGTTTAAATGGGGGCTAGTATCTACCCCTCAGTGTGGTTGTGGGTTCTCCCGCCAAACCATGTACCACATTGTGTCTGCTGCAAACTGAGGGCGTATACTGGCCCATGGTCTGACTTTTTCTTTGAAGGCAACTCTGTCCTTGAATGGCTGCATGAACTGGACATTGACATTTGATCTAGTCTAACTGATATATAAGTTCATGTATTATATGCCATATGCTAAATACATAAATACTGGGAGGATCTCTGACATCTTCCCAGTTTCCAAACAATTTCGTATCATGCTGAGTTAATTCCATTCTCTGACCAGTTCCTCTCCTATATTTTTACCACCATCAACAGTCCCCATCAGAATTTTCCATCTTATAACATTTCAGGAAACCTTTCAAGTGTGCTTGCCTGTGTTAAGGAGTGTACCTCTTTCCTCCACGTTGTATTTTTGATATGCTTGAAAGAAAAATAAATGTGTTCATAAGTTTCAGTTCAACTCTAGGCAGAAAGGTTTGAAGGATCAGCCCAGGAAACAGTAATCTAAAATATTGGTTCTATAAGTGATAAACAGGTTTGGAAGAAATGATAAGCTAAGACCACTATTTTGGGGAGATGAAGCTTAGAACTTGCCATCTACCTGGAAGGGTCAGAATTTTCCTGTATAAGTTGGAATGAGTCAGTCTGCAAAGGAACCCCAGCCCGAAAATCCTTGACAAAAAGCTGGACTTTAACAACTGCATCTTGTATGAATATTGTTTTAATTTAGAATGAAATACAATAGGGAGCAAGTCTAGCTGGATGTGTTTATCCTTGTTTATTTGCTGTCCTTAGGGCAGTGGTTCCCAAACTGTGAGCCATGGCTCCCTAGGGAGCAGCAAAAGCCAGCCAGGGGAACTGCGGAACCTTCACAAAAAAAAAAAAACCACCACCATGTACAATGTATAGGATTGTAGCCCTAATGGGGAGCCACCACCAATGGCCCCATAGGTGAAGGAAGTCGCCAGTCAAAAAATGTGGGAACCACTGCCTTATGGGACGCTTTAACTCTTTAATAGTGTGATCCATGCATGCTTACTCAAAATTAAATTCATATGGGGTTTACTGCTGCGTAAATCTGCCTAGGATTGCAACCTAGGACACTTTCCTTGTATATATTTGCTTATTGAAAATGTTCCCCCCCCCCCCCCCAAAAAAAAAGAAATAATATTCTAGTAAACGTATGTTCTTGTTTATCAAGCTTGATTTCTGGGTAGTTTGGTGATTCTCACCCATGCCTAATATCTATCCAGTACAGGTGAACTGACTTTGGGGGATCTTAAAGATCCCCCAAAGGGGGTTGCTTTTGTGGAGGCAGCCTTGGAACTTCCTCTTGATGTACATATTATCTACCCTGCCACAATCTTCCTTCTCTCCCTCTCTGCTATCTGAACGAAATCTCATCTGATTGATTTCTAAAAATGATTTTTCCACACCCTCCTGCCTCCATGCTGCCTGAACATGCTTCTTAGCTGGGATCATGCCGAGTTGCTTGCAACTTCTGCTGTCGTCATCTACCTGGCAGCGGTTTCTTTCAATGAGCAGCAAGGGAATTTCTTAGGGCTTCCATAAAGAGAATGTGAAGACAGTCTTAGGGCACAATCCTAACCTGCCAGGCCGAGTGGACTGCACTGTATCCAGCGTAGATTAAGTGCAGGCTGGAGGTCACCTGTCAAGCCTCAGCTTGCCCTATAGGGCTACTTGGATCTGTGCTAGCTCTTTAGCTGGTGCAAATCTAAGCAGCCCATGTAAGTAGGGGTTAGAATCCTGCCCAGCCCAGGCCAGGAGTGAGGGTTAGAATCCAATGTGTGCTGCTGCCACCCTCTCCTGGGCCCTATCTGCCTCCAGTTCCACCCTCCTCCACCCAAAAACACTCCCACCCACCCCCAGAACACCCTTTCATCACCCTGTGTCATTCCCTGTGCTGCCCAGCGCAAACATACCGCGGCTGGCCAGCACAGGGGCACATTTGCCACAGTTGGGAGCCGGAGGAGGGAGCCTAGGAGGTTTGGATCAGGCTGCCCAGGAATAGCTGCATTCTAGAATCATAGAACCCTAGAGTTGGAAGGTACCTAAAAGGTCATCTAGTCCAACCCCCTGCATGTAGCAGGAAATCCTCCTAGAGCATCTCCAGCAGATGCTTGTCACGTCTCTTCTCGAAGTGTGTAACTGAGTCCAAACAGTGTGCTGTTGTTGCTAATATGATAAGCTACTTCAGGAACAGGGAGTTCAAAGTGCAGAAATCGTGGCTTAATCACTGAGGCTTTGCAAGAGTGCCGTGTCCCCTTTTCTCCTTGTGCTTAATCCTCTCCCGGTCTGCCTTTTCTCCAATCCAAATTGCCCCCAGTGACTTTTCTCTGGCTGCCATGTTTCAAAAGCGTGTTTGCCCGAGCAAATGTATAATGCGTAGATAGCCTCAGAAGTACATTTTTTCCCCCTCTAATGAAAAAGGAAATCTAAGAACTCTACAAACAGAACATCTTACAAGAAGAATAACGCATCTTTGTGATTCATGACTACAGACAGATTTGCTCCTGCAGCTCCTGACAAGTTACATTCGCAGATTAAAAGGAAATAAGACATCAGTGTCAGCTCGGCACTTGTGTTTGAGAATGTCTGTTTCATGCAAGACAGGAACAGAGCATATTTGGGGACTTGATATTCTAAGCAGGGATATTTCTCTTTGCATCCTAATCATCGGATGTTCGCTTTGGTGCTCAGTATGTAGTCCTGAAAAATTCTGAAACTGACTCAACATTGAGAATAATGTATTTTTCCTAGAAGCCTGCCATCAAAGAACTGGTGGGTTAATTCAAATCAGTATGTAAAAGTCACAGTGAGAGAGAGAGAGAGAGAGAGAGAGAGAGAGAGAGAGAGAGAGAGCTGTAGGCCCTTGTTTCCTTGTGAGGATCTCCAGGCTTCAATGAGGCAGTATTGCTGCAACTGCCAGAATTCCTATCAGGATTGAGACTTGAAAGGGTTGAAAGTCCAGCAATTCTCAACCTTTTTTGCCTATGACCCCTTAGGAGCTGTTCTCATGGGCCCTCCTCAGTGGTATACCCTGAGGGATACACCCTCCTCCACCACTCTCTCCAGCTCCTTTCAAAGGCATCCAGGCCAAGTGCCGTCACCACATCCTGTGGCAGGGAGTTCCACAGACTAAACACACAACTAACTACAAACTTGGCATTTAACCAACTGTGTTACGGCTCATATATGAACCATACGATATGGCTTGCTGCGTTCATTGTCAGGGCAGTGCCCTCACCACATCATGTAGCAGGGGGTTCCACAGGCCAACTACATCACCACCACCACCCCTCCTCACCCTGGAAGGCGTCGCTGTCGGGGTCTGCTTCAGGGGCAGAGCGAGCAAAGTGCAGGGGCAACGCTGGCCCGATCAAGTCCCTTGTTGACGACATGGCACGCAGGGTGTGCGCGTGAGAGCGAGAATGTACTCACTCTTGGGGAAGGATGTAGCTCAGTGGCAGAGCATCTGTTCTGCATGCAGAAGATCCCAGGCTCAGTCTTCAGCGTGGCTCAAATAGGGCTGAGAAAGACCCAACTCCACCCTCTGAGAGCTGCTATCATCCAGTGTAGTAAACACTGAGCTAGATGGACTTGTGGATGAGTCAGCAGAAGACAGCTGTGTACATTTGCACATAGTTCTTCATACTCTGGGTAGGAGGGATGGATCAGCACCTTCACCTTTGTGCCTCTTGGGCACTTTAAATAGTATCTGAGTCCTTGAATGGGGCAGACCTACTGCCATTGATTTAGTGTTGTCATGGACAGTCTGGGCCTGAGAGTTCCTGTTGCAAGTAGTAGCCATTGAGCCCTTTCAAGTTTGTGCCACTGGACTTGTCTGAGCAGCAGGGGCTGTTCATGAGGTGGGCTGAGACAGTTTATCAGACAGAGGACTGAGGAGGTGCTAAGTGCCACTATAAATAATCCATTTCCGCCGCCACCACTACTCCTGCTTCTCCTTCCACACTCCCCAGATGTGAAAAAAAGAAGAAGGAAACTGAGCAGGAACAGAAGAGGAAGTGGAGAAGAGGAGCGGAGGTGGGCTAGAGCATTTCAGGAGACAGTCTAGCCCACTATTTTCTTCTCCTCTCCATCTCCTCTTCTGCCATAGTGCCTGTGGAAGGACAAAGAGCAGTTGTGGCTCTTTATGACTGTTGAGTTAGGAGGCAATATTTGCAGATGCATGCCACTGGGTAAAGGAGGGTGTAGCATTTGGTGCCTAGTCACTGGAAGACCTTTAGCTGCTGCTCAGCATCAGATTTTGGAGCTGTCTGGCCCCAGGCGAGGTGCCTGCCACCTAGGCGCGATGGGGTCCATGAGAGGCCACAGGCGAAGGGGGCAGCTTCCCCTTTGCAGGTCCAGAGCGATAAGCCTCAGGCTGTGGGGGAAGGGGGTTGCTTCACCCTTGTCTTTCTCATGGCTCCTTGTAGGCTCACAGGCCAGCCAGATTCCTCACCAGCCTGTCTCCTTGCCACTACTGACCTTCATCCCTGACCTGCTCCTGCCTTATGAAGGGTTTGCCAGCCCCCTCTGGACCTACCCCTCCCTCCCTCCCTGGTGTAAGGTCTGTCACAGGATCCTGCCCCCCTTCTCCCCCTTGCTCCCTCAGTGCCTCTATTCCTCCACATCGCCTCTGTCTTCCAAAGCCTTGGCTGCGGCTGCAGCTGTTTCACCATGCTCAGAGTCTCTGGGTTGTGGGCTCTTTTGCGGGGGCTCTGCAGACTCATCAGAGGGACTGCCAGGAGGGGAATTGCTGCCCCCTGGGAAGCCTCCAACCAGATGAATGCCCAGCAGAGACCCAAACCGATGCATATTTGAAATTAACATAAGAACATAAGAACAGCCCCACTGGATCAGGCCATATGCCCATCTAGTCCAGCTTCCTGTATCTCACAGCGACCCACCAAATGCCCCAGGGAGCACACCAGATAACAAGAGACCTCATCCTGGCGCCCTCCCTTGCATCCGGCATTCTGACATAGACCATTCCTAAAATCAGGAGGTAGCACATACACATCATGGCTTGTACCCCGTAATGGATTTTTCCTCCAGAAAGTTGTCCAATCCCTTTTTAAAGGCGTCCAGACCAGATGCCGTCACCACATCCTGTGGCAAGTAGTTCCACAGACCAACCACATGCTGTGTAAAGAATTTTTTCTCTTGTCTGTTCTAACTCTCCCAACACTCAATTTTAGTGGATGTCCCCTGGTTCTGGTGTTATGTGAGAGTGTAAAGAGCATCTCCCTATCCACTCTGTCCATCCCCTGCATAATTTTGTATGTCTCAATTATGTCCCCCCTCAGGCATCTCTTTTCTAGGCTGAAGAGGCCCAAACGCCATAGCCTTTCCTCATAAGGAAGGTGCCCCAGCACTCAGCATTAGAAGATGACTAATCTTAGTCGCTCTCTTTTGCACCTTTTCCATTTCCACTATGTCCTTTTTGAGATGTGGTGACCAGAACTGGACGCAATACTCCAGGTGTGGCCTTACCATCGATTTGTACAACGGCATTATAATATTAGCCGTTTTGTTCTCAATATCTTTTCTAATGATCCCAAGCATAGAATTGGCCTTCTTAACTGCCTCCGCACATTGGGTCGACACTTTCATCGACCTGTCCACCACCACTCCAAGATCTCTCTCCTGATCTGTCACAGACAGCTCAGAACCCATCAGCTTATATCTAAAGTTTTGATTTTTTGCCCCAATGTGCATGACTTTACACTTACTGGCATTGAAGCACATCTGTCATTTTGCTGCCCATTCTGCCAGTCTGGAGAGATCCTTCTGGAGCTCCTCACAATCACTTCTGGTCTTCACCACTCGGAAAAGTTTGGTGTCGTCTGCAAACTTTGCAACCTCACTGCTCAACCCTGTCTCCAGGTCATTTATGAAGAGGTTGAAAAGCACCGGTCCCAGTACAGATCCTTGAGGCACACCGCTTTTCACCTCTCTCCATTGTGAAAATTGCCCATTGACACCCACTCTCTGCTTCCTGGCCTCCAACCTGTTCTCAATCCATGAGAGGACCTGTCCTCTAATTCCCTGACTGTGGAGTTTTTTCAGTAGCCTTTGGTGAGGGACCGTGTCAAACACCTTCTGAAAGTCCAGATATATAATGTCCACGGGTTCTCCCGCATCCACATGCCTGTTGACCTTTTCAAAGAATTCTATAAGGTTTGTGAGGCAAGACTTACCCTTACAGGAGCCATGCTGATTCTCCCTCAGCAAGGCCTGTTCAGAATACCTAGAATACCCTGAAATTATTCAGTGATCCCCAGAAAATCACACACTGGGAAACAGGCTAAGTAAGTGGGGGACAGACAAAAAACATTCTTATCTCTAAGAAAACAATGAACATGACAGGCCATTATATTTCTTTGTTCTTTTATTCCCTGATACCAAGATATCTCGGTAGGGAGCAAGGAAATGGTTTCCAATCATAAATTACAAACTCCTAAAGAGACACAAGACAAGTTGACTCGTCAGCTTGACTTTCTGAATAAACTTCAAGGCAACACTGATGGCATATAAACTCATCGCACCATCGAAGTCTTTGAATGCTCCGTTCCTCCTCTTTGCATTCTTTATACAACTGGTTTCTGTATACAACTGCATTCTTTATACAACTTTATACAAGCCTTTGCCAGGGCTTATTTTATCTTGGCAAATAGCTCTCTGCACTGACGCTGGGTGTAAATTAATAGATCTTCTTGCAGTATCTCTCATAGTCCTCGATTGGCTTCTTGTGATTTTTAACGGGGGGGGGGGGATGAAATGGAAAGCAAGGTGAAGAACTTCAGGTTCCCTATGCTGGCTTTGAAACAGCATTTCCGTCTGTTAATGAGAGCCTCCTGGTGCCATCAAATTATGATTTATAATGGATCCTACTGAGTTTTGGCAGCTACCATTTGAAATGAGTGCTCAGGAGCACCAGGGGACTGACAGCCCAATCCTGCACGTGTCTGCTTTCGGAGTAACTTGTGTTAATTCAATGGGGCTTACTCCCAGACAAGGGCACGTAGCATTGCAGCCTGAGCTTTACAAATATCATGAGTGTTTAAAAGCCTCCTCATTTTCCCCTCATTTTGGGGGGATACACGCAGAGGTGCACAGTGTTGTAGCTAGAGAGGGTGCAGGGGTAACAACTGCATCAGCCTGCAGGCTGCCTAGGGGCAACAGTCTGGCCAGCTGCCTGCACAGTTGCACCCCCTCCTCAACCACTGCTACACCTCTTGCAAGAAAAGGCACTCTTTGCAAAAGACGCAGTGGGGATTGTAGTCTCTGGCTGCTTGCTTCCCTTGCTCTGGGGCCTTTGGGGCAACTGGGAGGCTTAGGGGGTAGGCAGGAGGGGGCTGGGGTGGGGAAGGTGGGGGATTTTTAATGTTTCAATTAAAAAACGCAGGTGTGATGTCACACCCGGAAGTGACATCACTTCCAGGCGTGACATGAGGATGCATCATTTTTAACTTTGCCCCAGGATTCCAGGGTGGCCATTGGAGGTGCAAAAGCATTCAGAGGGAGAAGGAACATTTCCCCATTTTTTTCAACAACTGGGCTGACTGGAGCTTTTCGTGGTGCTGTGTGGTGACAATGAGGCTACTACAACGCAGCGTTGCAAAACAAGGGGCACAGACAAGGAATGTGAATCCAAAGACGTTTTTAGCGGGGTTTTCAAAGAGTGGATCGCGACCCAGAAATGGGTTATGAGCAAACCTTAGGTGGGTCATGGCAGTTCTGCTGCTGCTGCCATGTTTTTTTTAAGGCTGAAGCCATCATCATTTGAACAGTTGCAAAGGTTAGAGGTATGAGTAAGTATACAGGCCATGCCTTGTTATCCACTGGGAGTTCCATTCAGTGGAAAAAAATGGCTTTAAAGACTCACTTGCAGGTTCCTTGCTCCTCTGTTTTTGAAAGCACAGATCAGGGGTGTCAATCTCGATTCATACAGTGGGCCGAACAGCATTCATGTTGCCTGTTGAGGGCCAGAGAGGATGTCATTAGGCAGGAAGAGATGTCATTAAGTAGGTCATGACCAGAAATAAACACTTTTTTCGCGCTTTGGAACTCATTAGCTGCAAATGACAGAAGAGAAAATATGCAAATCTTGATAATATTTCAAGATATGGGAGAGCCCAATTATCATGCTGGCAGCCTTTCAGCAGTGCCACCTCAGTACTGCTCAGCAGCTAAGAGCGCGAGGGCCAGATGAAAAGCTTCAGCGGGCCGCATCTGGCCCCCTGGGCCTTATGTTTGACACCCCTGGTATAGATGCTATACCACATTCAGCCACTAGATGGGATGAACATCCCATCTAGTGGCTGAATGCTGTGTTGCGTCTCTATACGATGCATTCTGGGGCAACAATGGACTAACAAGAAACCTGGAAGTGGATCTTTAAAGCCATCTTTAATCCCAAGAAGCTTGCAACCAGTGGGGTTTAACAGCGTGAAGGTAGGAGATTGGATTGTGGTGCTTTTTTTTTTCTTTGTTACAAGGCATTTAAAGGTGGACCCCAAATCAATGGATACCAAATCAGTGGATACCAAAGTCCCACCTGTACCTTTGTCTTCACCAGTGGATACACAGTTGACAGTGGCTTGTGACAGGGCCTTTCCCATTGTGGCATCTTGCATGTGAAACTCATTCCCAGCTGAGTTTAGAACTGCTCCTTCCTTGCTGACATTCTGGTTGGGGGGAGGGCATAATAAAAACTTTTTTTTGTTTTACCAAGTCATAGTTACTCAGGCTCTCGTCTCTGCTGTTATTGGATTCTGCTGGTTTGACCCCTGTTCTGCTCACTCTGTGATGTATTTTGTATTTTGCTTTTTTAAATTTGAGGCATTCTTTTATGTTTTTGAGATTGTTTTGTCAGATTGTTGTTACTGTATTATGTTCCTATGATGCAAGCTGCTTCGAGCTATCCATGAAAGCTGGAAAGGGTAGATACACATTTTTAATAAATCTAGAGATTTCGACTTTGAAGGGGTTGCTTTGGCCAACCTCTCCCCCCTCCCCCCACCCAAACTTCAGTGCCTGGTCTCCTATCTGCCTGGTCTCCCTTTTCTCTGCTGAGTTTTGCCTCCTTATCCCCTCCCTTCACTTTCAAAATTGAATGGACTTTGTTGGCTTGGCATAGCCCCCTCCTCTCCTTTCAACTGGCTTGGAAAGGCACAGTATCAGTGGATGCTGATTGAGTGGGAAAGGAAGAGGAACAGTGGTTTGCCTTTGGCTCACTGATTGGCCAACCAACCAACATGCCTGTCAGGTGTCAGTCACATGAGCTGCCAGGTGCCGCTATCATTTGCAGGTGTGGAGCACCGTTCTTGCATGCATATTGTCTGGTGCAGAAGAGCTGAAGTGGTGCAAAAAGAGCAGTTGCAAAATATTGCACAATAAGAGAGAGGACTAGGTGTATTGGAATTGCTGAAGAACTGGCGAGGAGGTAGATGTGATGTCAGCAGTGGCCCCTTTAAGGGTAAGGCCTGGGCATCCAGCAGAGTGTGCTGCACAGCTGCAGCCACTTGAAGGTAATAAGGCCCTCAGGGATATAAGGAGCACCTGAGGCAGAAAGGGGTGTGGGTTTTGAAGGAGTGCAGGTTGGAGAGGAGACTGACTTGGCTTATGGAACTTGGAATTGGACTTTGGCTTTTGATTTTGATACCCTGAAGGTTTTGACTGACCTACCTGGAACCTGACCGTGGACTATAACTTGGCTTATTGGCTCTGGATTGGGATTTGGCAGAACACAAGGTGGTGGGTGCATGGGTTCTTAAAGGTGAACCCCATGTTGTAGGATGGGTTCTGAAATGGGACCTCAAAACCTTGACAACAATTGGTTATAGGTACGATCATTTGGACGCATTTGCTTTGGCTCTGTGATGTCATTGTGTTCACTACATAGTCCCTGATTGGCTAGGATCATGCATGGAAGACAAAAGAAGTTCTGTTGAATAAAAATGGCACAAAAGCAGCAGCCACTGGAGGAAGGAATGGGTGCAAAAAAAAGCCTGAAAACAGCACTTGAAATAACAGAAAGTATAATTTTGGGGGTGAATTTGCACAACTCAAAAACAGATTTTTTTGCTGCAATAGATAAAAATTCAGTGCAGTTCTGTTTCAAACCAACATTTTCCTGGGAACAAGACATATGTGGGTCCTTTTCTAAGGAACTTAGGGCCCAATCCAATCCAATCCAACTTTCCAGCACCTGTGCAGCTGCAATGCAGCCCCTAGGGGAGGGGACAAATGTTCCCCTACCTTGTAGATGCCTCCATAACTACCCTCCCACCACAATTGGTTGGCAGCCTTCAGTCTCGAAAGACTATGGTATAAGCCTACAGCACCTGGTATTCCCAGGCGGTCTCCCATCCAAGTACTAACCAGGCCTGACCCTGCTTAGCTTCCGAGATCAGGCATCTGTAGGGTAACAGTTGCTGCAAAATGCAATGGATATCCCAATTGGCATGACTATACCAGGGCTGGAAAGTTGGATAGGATTTGGCTCTTACTCCAAATTGCTGTGGAGATACAAACTTGCAATAGTTTAAATCTATATTGAAAGCTGGTGCTTTGTGGTTTCTATTTTCTTATTTTTAAGATTCTTATTTTAATTTGTAGCTTATTCCATCCACTCTTGGGTGCATTCATTTTGGAACGAACAGAATGCCATGCATACAGTGTTGGCCCCATTGCTGTGGAACTCCCTTCCCAGACAGCCCCAAACACTTGCGGCTTTTAGGAAGATGCTAAAAAGCATTTGTAATTGGCGAGGTGTTCCCAGCTCCGTGACTGATTTAACTCATGCTCTTTGCATCGGTTTTAGTGCTACTGTTTTAGTGATCATAGGCGTCATTTTAACATGTGTTTTCTTGTTTTCAATTTTCTGTTGAGTAAATAAATACAATATGACTTCGGTGCCATTCTTTCTGAAAATGAATGTCTGCATCTACTGGAGTTTACTTATAAGTAAAGGACAGCAGCTGCAATGTTACAGTGGCCTTGTTACTGTACGCCAAGTGTGTCCAAAGTTTTTGGCAGGGGGGCCACATCGTCTCTCTGACACTGGGTCAGGGGGCCGGGGGGGGGAAAAAAGAATTAATTTACATTTCAAATTTGAATAAATTTACGTACGTTTACATACATGAATATATTAAAGATGAACTTATATGAATGAATGAAGGTCTTGCAATAGCTCAAGGCCTGTAAAAAGCCTTGCACAAAGCAAGCCTGGCCTTTCCTTTTTTGCCGCTACTGCATCACAGATGTGAAACAGCAAGCAGTGGAAGGAGCCCTCATCCCACAGCTCACGCGAGAGGTCAAACAGTTGCCCTCACGTTGAGAGCATTTGCATCCGGCCAGTGTGGGCTCCAACAAATCACCAGAGGGCCAGAGGCCTCCATTTTTCTCCCACCCCCTGGAATGGCTGGAAGGGGGAGGGGATGCTTGCATACGGTGATGAGGCTCCCTGCAGAAGTGTTTTGCACCTCCTCTAGCTACACCACTGATTCCATTGTTCATTCGGTTGTAGATCTCAGTTACTAACCCATCTATCATTTATTGGGTTTTTTCTAGATCTGATATCCAAAATCGAACTTGCTGGAGGTTTGGGAGCTATCCTTCTCTTGCTAGTCTTACTTGTGACTATCTACAAATGTTACAATATAGAGCTGATGCTATGCTACAGGCAGACGTTCGGAGGTGATGAAACAATGGACGGTAAGCCGGTTTCCAATTAATTTTGGTAACTGCTTGCATTGAGTTGCATCTAAAATATTGCAGTCCTGCTGCCTTCAATTAGAGATACAAGCTGCCGAAAGATGCAATCCACTGGAAAGTTCTCCTGCCCAAGTCCTGTTGAAATGAACAGAGCTGTACAGAAAACATAGTAGTCAATAGGCCTTGGGGGGAAAAAAAACCTACATTCCCCAGATTACTTACACCTGGCATGCAACATGGAGAGAAGACTGCCTCACTTTTTGTCTGCCTCCTGCTCGCCACCACCAGAGCAGTTGTGAGCAGGAAAGTGGATGGAAGAGATGGAGAAGAAGGTTTAGAGAAGCGATTTTCAACCTTTTTCATCTCACAGCACACTGACAAGGAACTAAAACTGTCAAGGCACACCATCAGGTTTTTGATAATTGCCAATGCACACCATGCTGCCAATGGGGGCATCATATCCCTATTGGTCCTACTAATAAATGACCTTCCCTCAAATTCCTGTGGCATGCATGTGGACCACTCGAGGCACACCAGTGTGCCACAGCACAGTGGTTGAAAATGGCTGGTTTAGAGAATGGTTGGTGCTGGTTGGAGGCCTGAATTTTTCCCAAGTTTGGATTAAAATCCAAGCTGTTGAAGAAATCAGGATGCTCCTTCTCTGAGGTCAGCATTACAAAACTCAGGAAGCAATCCCAACCCACCATTTGGCTGGCACAAGTCTCTTGCGCTGGCCGAGGAGTGTCACAAAGTGCTGTAAGGCATGTCTGTTCCTCCTTTGGAGTCTGGGAGGCTGGTGTAAGGACACATGGCCTCCCTGTGCAGGAGCAAGTCCTGGGAAAGGTGAGTTTGCACTGGCACGATTTGGGGAGGGCAGAGGAGGGCATTTCTGGGGCATTCCAGGTCAGTGGGAAGGCAGGCAGCGGGCAGACCCGTGGGTGGGCTGGCCTCCAGCACTTAGGCCAGATTCTAACCCCCCTGGCCTAACTCCAGGCTGCTCGGATCTGCGCCAGTGAGTTAGCTGGTGCAGATCTGAGAAGCCCCATTGCGTTGGCTGGGGCAGTGCTCGGGATAAGGGGGGAAATATCGTCTTGCCCCAAGTTCCACCACAGTCACCTTCAACCCTGCACTGGATACCGTGCAGGCCAGCCTGTTCCAGCGCAGGTTAGGATTTAGCTGCCCAGCTTGTATTTCAACATCTAAACATGTGTCCCGGTAACATCTGTAGTTAAGGGCAGAACTTAAGGTGTTCCATTCCGCTATCTTCACTGTGCTGTAATGGAAACAAATATATGGGGCAGCCCAATTCTAAGCTATGCTGGTGCAATGGAACTGCATGGTCTCTGCTGTATCCAGGGCAGCTTTGGAGCAGGCTGGGGGGACCACTGCATAGAGGATCTACAAGTTTTGGGTTGCACTGTGGGAAGCAGAGAGGCTCCATTTGAACTGCCATTGCTGCATTTGGCTTTGGTGCCTGGCAGCTGCCTGTCTCCAGTTGCAATGCCTATTTGACTGACCAGGTAGGACAGTTAGGACACAATCCAAAAAGTGCCCTGGGCCGATGGAAGTCCCTTGCACTGGCCCATCATCATCACGAAAGTGCCATAAAGCATTTTCGCACCAACTTAAAAGGAGGGAGGTTGGCGTATGAACATGCAACGTGTCCAGAGGCCGAATTGGGCCCTGCTTTCCAGGCCAATGCAGAGATCTGGGGGGCAGGGGGAGGGCAGGCAGTGGGCGGGCCCCTGGGCAGGCGATGGGAAAGTGGAAGATGGGGCTAGGATCTGGCAATTATGCCAAATCGTGACCCCATTCCTGGGTAGCCTAGGCCAGCTCCGGGCTGCTCAAATCTGCGCCACCACATCCAAGTAGACCAATTGGGGCTGTAGCAGTTCTCCCCAGGGTAAGGGGAAGCGATTCCCCTTGCCTCAGGCCAAGCTGCTTGCAGCCTGGAACTTGCATTGGATATGGGGCAGGCATACCAACGTCCCCATTACAGTGCAAGTTAGGATTGCAGTGTGTTAGCTTTTCTGCATCAGGCTTTTGCTGCCAGTGTGTATATGGAGTGGCCATCGTCTGACTGCTGCATAGCACTTTATTCTTATCAGCAAGGCTAAAGACTTGCACACTCCTTGGGTATTTGGGGGGGTTAAAAAGCTGATTTCCTTCTGCTAACCTAACCATACCACGAGCCAGCCTTGCTCCATCCATCATCTATCCTTGCACTCATATTGAAATATGCCATCCTCTGCTAGAGCTAGTAACAGCTCACTGGAACACCTTGTTTTCTTCAATAAGAAGAAGAGGAAAATCAATTCTGTAGCTGAGAAAATAAATGCCTGCTCCGTGACTGAATCTCCCCCTTAAGTCACAGCCAGATCCATTTGATGAAAAATAGGAAAATTACCATAATTTGAAGAATATAAATGAACAAATCGGCTTCTGATCGGCTGTTCAGCCTCCCTCTAGGGTAGAGGATTGATTATTTTAAACTTGCTCTCAACAAAGCTTGTTGTGTTGTTGTTCATGGAAAATTGGTGTTTTATGAGTGTTCTATACTTTTGTCTTCACTACATTAATAGTTTGATTTTTCATTTTCTGTAAATCATGGTGGCTCGCAAATACTGGAAGAGCTTCCAGGAATAACCTTTTCTTCCAGGAGACCCATATTTTAGGGAATCAGTAGAAAAGGTTACACCTGTTCACTAAAACAGGTGGTGATAAATGAATGCATCAAACTACCTGCTAAATATTAAACTGAGCAAACTAAGTAATCTTGCATTAATATAGGCAATCAAATAGTCAGTAGTGCATATGTGCAACTGAGTGCATTTTTGCTAGTTGCTTGTCTTGTTTGTAAAGGCTTTAACCCGACCTGCCACCCAGTTTGAAATGCAAAAGGGGGCCTAAAGAGGTTGAAGGCCAACCATCAAGTCTTTCATGGGGAGGGGAGTTTATACCAGATCTAGAGCACAATACAGAGATTGCACTGGGCCGGTGTAAGTCCCTTATACTAGCCTAGGAGTGTTGGAAACATGCTGTAAGGCACATCTGCACCTCCTTCTGAGTCAGGGAGGCCAGCTGAACGACCTGCACTGGCCTCGACATGCTGGAGCAAGCCACAGCAGAAGTGAGCTCATGCTGTTAGCAGGCCACCAGCGCAGGGGTTTGGGGAGGGTGTTTTGGGGGCATTCCAGGGCAGGAGTGGGCAGGCAGCCCAGTGAGTGGGCTGGGTCCAGGAGGAGGGTGGGACCAGCCTCTGACACTTATGCCTGATCCTAACCCCCCCCCCCCAAGAAGCCCATCCTAACTCTGGGCTGTTTGGATCTGTGCCAGTTATTTAGCTTGCACAGATCTGAGTAGCCCCATTTTGGTGGCTTGGGCAGTGCTTAGGCTAAGGGGAAAAATATCCCCTTACCCCAAATTGTGCCACAGTCACCTCCAACCCTGTGCTGGATACAGCGCAGGCCAACCAGCCTGCTTGTTCCAACGCAGATTAGGATTGGGCTGCTAGAGAATCATGCAGGCAGTCTCCCTAAAAATATTTCTCCTCCAGCAGCAAAAGCTGTGAACCAATCCTATGCAGAAGAAAGCTTTTATAACCTGTTTTCTAATTTGGGTAGATTTTAGCTATAGCATTTAGATTGTGATAGAGACATTAGGAAGTCCATTTTCTTATGTTATGAAGACCATGGTCTTTATCAGTTACATAATCTTACTGTTCAGAGAGCTAAATACTCACTCTTTGTGAAGATGGGAGTTTTTTCTAGGACTGTTCTGAAATGTCCATCTCATCATCACCGTCCCTGTATGCAACCTCATACATACACACCATTCATAGGTGGCCATTTTTGCTATTTTCCTCCTGAATCCCCTACAGAATGATGCTACATCATCATATGGGGTTGTTTTCCTGGGATTCTCATGGATAAAATGGCAGCTGTCATCTTTCCTGCCACTGGAAAGACTGTCGCCACATCAAAACAGGGAACATTAGGGCCAAAAAAAGAGTACCCTGGGGTCACTGTTTCTACCATTACCCCCAAATGTTGGTCAAAGGTTTAGCCCTTTTGTTTAGGTTTAGCGAGGTTTAGCCCTCGCTTCAATATATGTCTCCTTACACGGAAGGTGACTAGGGTCTGATTCAAGGCTGGGTAGCATGAATTTTGCTAGCTAGCCTCTAAGGCAGGGGTGTCCAAAGTTTTTGGCAGGAGGGCTACATCATCTCTCTGACACTGTTTTGGGGGCCGGGGGGGGGGAGAATTAATTTACATTTCAAATTTAAATAAATTTACATGCATTTACATAAATAAATATATTAAAGATGAACTTGTATGAATGAATGAAGGTCTTGCAATAGCTCAAGGCCTATAAATGGCCTTGCACAAAGCAAGGCTGGCCTTTCCTTTGCTGCTGCTACTACATCACAGCCGTGAAACAGCAAGCAGTGGAGGGAGCCCTCATCCCGCAGCTCACATGAGAGGTCAAACAGTTGACTCGGGCCAACGTGGGCTCCAGCAAGTCTCCAGAGGGCCAGAGGCTCATTGGAGATTGGGGGCTCCCTGAGGGCCACATTGTGAGTCCTTGAAGGCTGCAAGTGGCCCCAGGGCCAGGGTTTGGGCCACCCCTGCTCTAAGGGTTCTAGCCAGTTTTCAGTGTCTTGCTGTTATACCTGCTCTTCTGGAAAAATATCAGAACAAAATCTCCTCTTTAAAAAAAAAAAAAAATACCAACCCTGTGGTTTTGTTTACAGACAACAAGGAATATGACGCCTACCTCTCGTATACCAAAGTGGATCCAGACGCATTAGACTTCGACAACAGCAAAGAGGAACACTTTGCTCTTGAAATCTTGCCTGATGTTCTGGAGAAGCATTACGGATACAAGCTCTTCATTCCGGATAGGGACTTGATCCCTACTGGGAGTGAGTACAAATCAACTTGAACTTTGGTCCCTGGTGCCTGATGCTACTAAGATTTCATGCAACTTCCAAAGTTTTTATTTCCTTTTTAGATGGCCAAGTCTAGAAATGAAAATATTTACAGTATTTATCAACAGAATTTAGGCACCACTTTTCTGCCAAATCATGCAGCGTGGCTTCTGATATGAAAAGTTATTTGTTCATCTAGCCCAGGGATGGCCATCAACTTCACCACGGCCTCTGAGAGGAATTTTATCAGAGGATACCACGTTTCTTTCAGGCCCTTCCCTATTTCACTGGATCATAATTTCTATGAATTGCGATATATAGAACTGCGTAGGCTTACACAAAATGTGAATTCACACAATATATGCAAACATGTTCTGAAATTTCTGGCCCCCCTTTGACCCTGGACCCAGGTACAATATACACCCTCACCACCCTATCATAGGCCCTGGTGAGATTGGAAAATGTAAAATCCCAGGAAATTTTTGAGCCCTGTCTTTTGGCTCCTGAACCAGGTACAATTTATCCCTGCACCCCCCCTCTTGGGCCCTGGTCTTCAGCAAGGGTTGTTTCAGAATCTAAAACAAAGCTGGCATTATATACTGTTAAGCATACAGAAGCGGGTTCATCGTGTTGTAAAAGAGGGCCTTGCAACTTTAATAAGGACGTGAATCCTGAAGCCCAACAGCAAGCATCTGTGTCAGGGACTGCCTCTCATCTTTTTCAGTTTGTGTAGGGCCCAGCTATTCAGAAGCACTTCAACAAATCAAAGTTAAAAACACATGCATGGGATAACTAGACGCCAGAAGAATCCATTAAGAGAACATATTCTACATTTTATGTACAGCTGCTGTTCTCTGAGCTTATTTTCAAATTTTAAAAGGACAGAAGAGAATCAAAGTATTTTAAACTTCAAAAAAATATTGATGAAGAGAACAAATGCCTTAAATGAATCAGCTTCTTGGCAGGTGCCTCGATAGTCAGGATGGTGTTTTCTTTTTTGTCCACCTGTCACGCAGCAAAACACTCATCATCATTTCAGAGAGTCATTAACCATCATTAGACGTCTACACATTACCTGAAAAAAATGTGAATTTTCATTGCTGAGCATTCAGCAATATCCTGTGTTCCTTTCCTCCCCCGGCTCTGAAACGATTCAATATTTTGAAAGGGTTTGATTCTTTCATGCTGAACGGAAGGGCTGCCTAATCACTACCTAATGATGACAATGCAGGATATGAATTTGAAATCAGGCTGTTTTTTTTTTAAATAAATAAATCCCTTAGTCGTGCAATAAATACGTAGATCTCCCTAGGAAAATCAGAACTTCCTGTTATAATGAATGCCTGAGAAGCACATAGGTCTGTTGTTGGAGGTTATCCATCATAGCTAAATAGAATCTATAATCCAAAGCAGGTTTACCACATCCCCATCTAGGATCATTCCAGGGTTGTGCCAGAGTCACAGTGCTGAGTCTCAAGTTGAGACCCGAGTCTCTGCCCCCCTGGCTCATTGCTCACTAGTCGTAACGGGCGGCCATCGCAACTATCCAGAGTCATTTTCTGAGTCATTTTGTCTCAAGTTCAAGTCTTTTCAAGAAACATGTCAAGTTGTGGAAGCGGCCAAAAAAAAAAAAAAAGCAAGCACACACCCAAAACAGAGTTGCAAGCACACAACTCTGGAGTCTATTTGAGTCTTTTCATATTTAGGGTAAAACCCCTGAGTCCTGAGTTAGTGCAAGTAGTGAAAGCGTGTGTTTTCGCTACTCCAAGTCATCCAAATTGTGACCCATCTCTGTTGCAGGGAACTAAAGGTGCATCAGAACTTTCAATCTAATCCCTTACAGCCAAGTGGGCATGGATCCCACCATATCTTAAGTTGTAGCCAGAAGTTTACCCAGTTAAACAAAACTGGGAAGTATTGCTGGATGATTCACACTGAGCTTTGCAAGGAGGATTTGCCCACTAAAATGATGAGACAGGAAATGGCTGATGCGATGGCATTTCCTTCAGGCAACTACGGAGCATGCTGTGTTCCAAACAGGCACTCACCATAGCCTTGATTCTTTCTCAGAGAGGAAAGGTTAGAAGTGTCAGATTGTGGCTTTAGGTCTGACCTTGCAAGGCAACCAGAGCTTCCTCCTGCTTCTTTTTTTAAAACTGCTTGTGGCTCGACCAAGGTGAAAAGATTCCAGGCGTCCATTCTACCTGTTACCCTTGGGTATGCACGCCTGACCATAAAAGGAGCAGAAGTGAAAGAAAGTTGGCAGTTCCAGCTGTGAAACCAAAGGATTGCATGGCCTTAGGAAAAGGCATTCTGGGTGAAGTTAATACCTTGATTGTCTCTGTGTCTTGGTGTTATATGTCCTGCTTGTATAGATCAGTCCATTGAAAAAGCAGAGGTATTTGAGAACTGTGTAGCTGCAGTCACAGAGCACAGAATAATGCATTGAGGGATGGTTTTAAACTGGGAGAGGTTGGTGATTAATTGGCAGACTCATTCACATACCCAGGGTCTTGGGTGATAGTGAAGAGGTTCAGAATCCCTCGTGGTGCTTTAGGAGGTGGGGCTGTAATCAGGAAAGAGTATACGAATGCAGGAGTCATCACCCAAAAGATCTCTCCTTTTGCAGCCTGCAAATGGAATTATGAAATGTAGTGAGTGAGTGAGAGAGAGAGAATCTCAGATGGAGAGTAAACTATTATTTCTTGGCCTCCTAAAGCAGTGAGCAAATGATCGAGGGCAGGAGGGAGCACCAACAAAATGCTGATAGATGCTGGGCTTTGGTCATTAGGGAACACAGCATGCCCAGATCAAGAAGCTAGAAGGAAAGGCTTCTGTCACATGAAGCGGGATGAGGAGACTTTTCTGAGTAAGGCCAATGATCATATTTTGCCCCACTACACAGTTTCATCTTGTGTTATTATGAGTGCATGTAGATCTCCAATGTAAGTGGGCTTCTCCGTGCACTTCAATGAGCGAGCCAGATCCATTTCATTGAGTAGGAAGCCTTATCACATGAGTGTTCCATGTGTAGACTGGAGCATCTGCAAGAAACCACTAGATCATGAAGTCACTGGCTTGGGCAAAAGTGTCTTTCCCATTGCATCCATTGGTGTATTCAATTGGGCAATATACTGCTGATAAGCAACAGTGAAAGCCTGTTCTAGCTCCACTACCATCACAGAGAAGTGAGAAAGGAATCCAGACATGTATAGAATTTAGCAAAGCTTTCTTAACAAAAATTCACATAAGGGACAGCAATTTAGGCTTTCAAAAAGCTGCCTTTTTGTTGGGGCTGGGGCTACCTCTGCTCAGGGAGGTAAGCCACAAAGGTGTGCCAGATTTCAGCTGTGCAATAGAGTAATCAATATTTCTCATCTAAATTGTTGCCTGTGCACTTACTCATACAAAACTCTGTTTTTGCATTGTGGGATGTCAAACATTCTGGGGAGAGAGAGATCGGGGCCAGGAATGACAGAGAGATGAGACTCTGCCCTGAGTGTCTTATAACACCCGGCTTTCAATGAGGGTTATAGGCTTTCAGGACCATGTTGGATCTCTGGAGAGGAAATACAAGCCAGATGTTTACAGTCTAGGCAACTTTCCCTCAATTCTGCCACACAGCAATGTTAGTGATCGCAGTAGCCTTTGCTGCAAGTATTTAAACTGCAAAAGAAAAAGGAGGATGAACACACACACACACACACACACACAGAGAGAGAGAGAGAGAGAGAGAGAGAGAGAGAGAGAGATATTCAAAGTCAGTGCAGCCAAGGCTTGATCCAGAAATTATCCTAAAATCAGAGCTTTCATCAGGTCTATCAGAGTCACTGTTTTCCTTTGCCACCTTTCTCTTTGATCAGTGCCAAATGTAACTCAGACGTTTGCAATAGAAACAGTTGTGTCAGGATGAAAGTGTACAAGTTAGACATCTTATGCATCAATAGGCTGCAACGTTAGAGTAGACACCTATGGAGTCATGCTACCACTGGCCCAGCCCCCCCTTCTTCTGCCCGTGAACTTAACCAAACTGAATTTGGGATGAGTTCCACCAGGAACCATGTGCTCTTTCTCCTGCAGGCTCTTCTTCCAACTGGTGCCACTATCTTCCAATGGAAGGAGAGTTGAAAGAAGTAAGTAGAGCAGGACTTATCCTAGTCCTCCTCTCAGTCAGAGGACGTGGGTGACTGGGAGGGGACTGTCTGCTCAGCTCATCTTGTCTGCTCATCTCTAGTCCGTCCATCCTCTGTGGGAAGAGCGAGCCGAACACTGCCACAAAGCTGTTTGGAAGAAGACTACTTTTTCATTTATAAACATCTTTGCTGAGTGCTTGTTAAACAGACATCACAAGACTGGCCCCATGAAGTTGGCTCTTGGAGCCCATTTCCTCTCTTATAAAAGGAATCCATCCAAGGGCAACAATGGCGTTCAATCACGGCTGGCGTTTCTTCCACCAGAAAAACTGCCCAACCCCATTGCTTCCTTTTTTTGGATGCTTTTATAAACACCTAAACATATCCCAGGAGAACTTTGCTGACCCAATTATGAATGGAACCCATCTTTATTGCAGACTTAAAGTGTTCTCATTGTCAACCCCCCTCCCAAACTGGAAAACTGTGGGCTGGATCTACATACACTAGAGAATGAGAATTTTGAGGTGACAGAGTGAACTGTACTACTTCCACCTGCAGATGGGGGAATCATGTCTCTGAATACTCGCCTCTTGTCAAAATCTCTTTGCAAACTGAAAGCCAGCACAACAGTCAAAGAACTGGGATAAAACCTGTTTGCTGGAAAATTTTACCGAAGGGAGAAACATTAAAAAAAAATGTGATTCCCCCCATCTCCAGTCTGAGACTTGGCAACTCTATAACCTCCACATTCTACCAACTCATTCTTCAGCATAATACGTATACCAGGTCTGAGATTTGAGGAAAGAGTTCTAGGGCCCAATCCTATCCAACTTTCCAGCACTGATGCAACGACAGTGCAGGCAGAAGGTAAGGGAACAAACATTCCCTCCGTGACTCCTCCCCTCCCCCCACACACACTGGAGGATGCTGCTCATACCGCATTGGCATTGCTGCATCAGTGCTAGGACGCTGGATAGGCTTGAGCCTCTAGGGGTCACTAACAGAATTCTCAGCACTCTCACCAAACTGTGTTTTTTACTATCATTGAGAGGGGAGGGGAGCTACATGTAAAATTGGTGGAAAATGGTTATGGGTTTGTGCTGTAGATATGCCCTAAGCCATGGAGTTTGGGTGGAAGGGATTCTCTGGGGGGGGGGGGGGAAGGTTAATATGTTTTGAGTATTTAGTGAATTCTATTTCATGTAGAAAAAAAAGAATATCACTGTGTCACCATGACCAGCATCTTCCTCCTTGTGGCCAATCCTGGACAAAGAGGCAAGAAGAGCATTTAATATAGTATCTCCCCTAGGGTTCAGTCTGCATGTCAGATGCCCTGTTAACTCCTCCTTGAGCATATCTCCACTGTACATTTAATGTATACACCATGCAACATCCCTATCATCTTATGTGTCCGTCTTGCAGCACAGTCCTGTGCATGTTTACACAGAAGTAAGTCCCACTGTATTCAGCAGAGCTGATTCCCAGGAAAGTGTGCGTAGGATTTGTGTCCTTAGAAACGTACCAAGACCACCACTCCATAAATTCAGCAAATGCGTGAGGGGGGAGTGAGATTCTGGTTGCAATCCTAACTCCTTTTGTCAGTGCTTTCCAGCCAGTGGTATGTGTGCTGCATCCTGCAGTTGGGTGTCACTCACAGAGGCCTCCTCAAAGTAAGGGAATGTTTGTTCCCTTACTTCAGAGCTGCATTGCCCTTATGTCAGTGCTGGAAAGCACTGACATAAGGGGTTAGGATTGCACCCTGTGTCTGCTAATCTCATGTCCTCACTACTTCGATTTTCCACACCCCTTGCAGAAAAATGTTAAATTCATAGCCACCCAGGGCACACTGGGGGGGTGTGTGGCTAGTGGACACAGTTCTGCTCCCCTGTTACGCATTTGCTAGATTCTGAATAGGGCAATGGGCTTCCTCAAATCTATAACCAAGACTGCGCATATTCCAGCACTTTAAAAAAAGGTACCCAGAAAAGATGGATTCTGCAAGTGAAAAAGTTTTACAAAGACACAAAGAACGCCAAGCCTTCTTCTGATTTCATGATGTGGAGCGAGCTCTTGCATCTTCTATAAAGTCTCCTTGTGAAGCTGGCTAAGAAACAGGGAAAGCTTTTCTTTTCTCCCCCTACCTTAATAGCAGGATTAATGTTTTATTTATGTTCACACATTGTGTCTATTTTGTTCTTTTACTGTTTTTCTCGCTCTTTTTACCATTTACAGCCTATCTTGAAGACCTCGCAAGATGCGTAGAACAAAGCCGAAGACTCATTATCATACTGACTCCCGATTATATCCTGAGGAGGGGCTGGAGTATTTTTGAGATGGAAAACAGACTCCATAACATGCTCGTCAGTGGAGAAATCAAAGTGATTTTCATAGAGTGTCCTGAATTGAAAGGCAAAGTGAATTACCAGGAAGTGGAATCTTTAAAGCACACAATTAAACTTTTCTCGATAATCAAGTGGAATGGACCGAAAAGCAGCAAACTGAATTCCAAGTTTTGGAAGCGTTTGCTCTACGAAATGCCTGCCAAGAAAAAAGAGGTTTTGTCCCGACGCCAAGTCCTGGATTCTGCCGAACAAGGACTTTTTGGGGATCTCCAAACAGTACCTTCCATTGCGGTGACAGACACCTCTGCCACTTTGGTTTCATCTCAAGCAGACTTGGGCGATTACCAACAACCAGATGCTGTGCAGACAAGACATTACTGCAGAGGGTACGAGTATGAGATACAGTCCGCGACCTTGCCATTAGCTGCCATAAGCAGTAATCACCACACTTACTGCAATATACCCCTGACGCTACTCAACGGACAGCTACCTCTTAATAGCAATGTGAAAGAAGCTCAAGAATTTCATAGGAACAACCAATTGCTGCCATTATCAACCAGGGAACTGAGCTTCACCAGCGATATATGGTAGCAAAGAGTGAAGCATTCCTATACCTGCTCATCAGTGAGACAGATTCTTAAAAGTCCTTGAACCCATAACATCAGGTGCCAAAAGATTTTGCCAAGTCACAAGTAACTCACTTTTATACTTGAACCTCTTTGCTTAAAATTTCAAAATTAGTAGCAAGGGGAACCTACTTTTGTAGTTCACTAATAAGTTCATATCTTTTCATGTGCAGTTTTATTGCTTCTTTATAAAAAAAATAATAATATTGAGGGCATTGGAGAATATTTTAAAGTAGGGTCTGCAGTTGGATGATGGACTGACATTCATAGGTATATATGATAGAGTAAGACTCCATATTTATATATTAGTACTTCTGAAATTTAAGTAGAATTTTTTTTTTAGAACATTAGAAAAAACTCCACAGTTCTCAAATTTGAACACATAACAAGCCACAAAAGGAAATGTTATCATTTCAGATCACACTTGGAGGATCCATTCTCAGAAAAAGGAATATTTGAGGAGATGTTTTGCTGTAAGATTGTCACCAATACCTTTCAAAAGAAGGGTCAGACGGACTTCTGTGGGGCAACGACATCTAGCTTTCACTCAGCAATTCCTGTGGTTAGAAAAACATATTACCCACTCAAACTCATTCATCCACTTTGTTATCAAGATGTTTCTTAATCCTACTTGACAGTTACCATTGTGTTTTTCTTAAAACAAATTCTGAGGGGATTGACAGCAGCTTAGTTCCTGTAGATTTTTTAAGCTTCCTTAAACTGGATTTCTAAGGACTCTCTTCCTTTTACATTTTACATATCAAACCAATTGTCTTGTTGTTAACCTGATGCTGGTCTGGGCATTTCTTAACCTTCTTGACCTTGAAAGATTTGTATTAATTAATGGAAATGGAAATTTTGCACAGCGTTACATTTCTTTTTCCGGATTTAAAGGTATCAGCACATAAAAGTTGACATTTGACAGAAAATGTCAGCAACAGAAAACAAGACAGTACACAGCAATACCCATGAACAAAAGTGCTGAATTGTTCAGGCTATCAGTGGTATTAAATACAGTTGCATTGATAATCACCTAAAACAGCAGAAAGTGAGAGAGTTTACACACTGTGGGCACAATTCAATGAAAGACTAACTGTGCATTGCTGTCAACGGGATACTCTGGGGCAGTTCTTCATGCTAAAGGAGCATCGTGGTGGCTTCCTTACACATAGATCCAATGCATGCCAGTTCCACAGTGTTGCACAGAGGAAGACCACATAATAAGGAACACCAGTGTTGTTGCATCCCACCCCAGTGTCACCCCTTTTTATTGCTGGGGGGGGGGGCTAAAGAACACTGATGTGTATGCGCAATCTCCTGATTTTAGAAATGGGTTATGTCAGAATGCCAGATGCAAGGGAGGGCACCAGGATGAGGTCTCTTGTTATCTGGTGTGCTCCCTGGGGCATTTGGTGGGCCGCTGTGAGATACAGGAAGCTGGACTAGATGGGTCTATGGCCTGATCCAGTGGGGCTGTTCTTATGTTCTTAACTACAATTCCCAGGAAGCCTTGCAGGTCTCTTGTTATCTGGTGTGCTCCCTGGGGCATTTGGTGGGCCGCTGTGAGATACAGGAAGCTGGACTAGATGGGCCTTTGGCCTGATCCAGTGGGGCTGTTCTTATGTTCTTATGTAAGTTCCCACAGCGAGAGATCTCTCCCACATCACTTCTTCTAATGCTGGCACCTCAGGATTCCAAGGCCAACTATTTGTTGGGATCCAAGGGTGGTCAAAGGCAGGACAGTAGTTCCCCTCGTATCTGCAGGTGCTACATTCCAAGACCAACTGTGGATGCCCAAAACCATAGATAGCAGCAAACCTTAAATACAAGTCTTTTTTCATTTACATACATACCTATGATAAAGTTATTTTCACAACACTGCAAAAACGCAGCAATGAAGGCAGATAATGAGAATGCTAGAGGCTAACTGGATGCAATGGGTTCAGAGAGATGAGTCATGAGTGCAACAGGCTGGGAAAGTTTTTACTCAGAACGGCATGCAATTTGAAACTTGCAGATTGTTCATTTCTCGAATTTTCCATTTAATATTTTTGGGCCATGGTAAACTGCAGGTAACTAAAACTGCAGAAACCAAATCCACAGATAGAGGGATTCTATTGTATTTCTTTTCTTACTTAGCAAGGAAGATTTAAGAATGCCAGCAGTGGTGCAAAAGAATGCTGGAGAGGGGCTGTAACCCAGTGGGGGGCAGAGCACCCATTTTGCTTGCAGGAGGCCCCAGGTTCAGTCCCTGCCATTTCAGTTAGAAGACAGACCTGTGATTGAAACCCAATAAAGCCACTACCAGACCAGGAAGAGTAGACCATATTGATCTGGTGCAGTATAAGGGCCCAGTCCTATGGTCCACACCGCACCTCTGCGGTGTGGACCACAGCCGCAAAAGTGCCATAAGGCACGTTTGCAGGGCTTACCGTCGGGCTCCTGCCAGAGGTGGCTCAGCTCCGGCCAGCACTAAGCCACTGCCCCACAGGTGCCTGCGTTCCATAGCTCAGCGGTGCCTGTGCCCGCTGGGCTGCAGAACAGCAAACGGGACGGGGACGGGGGCGTTCCGGGGAGGGGGGAGGCCTGTGTGACATGGGGAGGGGGTGGGGAGTCTGGCGTGATGTGGGGAGGGGGGGCGTGCCAGAGGCGTGCCTGGGGCGGGTGGGAGGAGGATCCACGGAGCAGCGCTCCGCGGGATCCTAGGCGCTCATGGGGGCTGCATGCCGCTAAAGGGAGTAGCCCCATTGCGGGGCTGCTATTGGGCACCACTCATTGGGCTGCTATTGGGCGCGCCCATTGGGCGCTGCTAAAGGGAGTAGCCCCATTGCAGGGCTGTCTCCCTTACCTGGGGGAAGGGGACAAATGTCCCCTACTCCCAAGGTGCCTCCCGCGGTAGAGCACCCTGGGCAGCTCAGGATTGGGCTGCCCATTAGGACTGGGCTGTAAGACTGCTTCATATGTCTAGTTCCCAGTTTGAGCTCCCTGGGTTAATTATAAATGTCTTGGTCAAGGACCCTCCAAATCCTAGAGCCAGCGTGACATTCTGATATGGTCAGCATGACTTGGAATGGAGCCGCACACAAACAGTAACCATGCTGCCCCTTTAGCATCAGAACTACCAGAGTCTAACTCTTACCACACAGTGCCCTGTCTGTTTATGCCAACTTGTATGTCTTTTTGAGACAGCTAAAGCAGTACATATTTATGTTCTTGTTTATGTAGCAAACACTATAAATGCATTCCACCATGCATGTTTTCTAGAGAACTGCCTATACTTTAAAAAAAAAAAACTACCTTCAGAACTAAGCCCAATTTACCTTAAGCAACATGGTAGCTGTGGGTGGTCCAAAATGCCAACTGCAGGAGCATGTGCATCTTTCATCTATATTGTTTTATTAAAGTTAGTGTATTAGTTCAAACATTTATATCCTACTTTTCAACCTCAAAAGCGGTTTGCAATGGGAATCATTCAGGTTAAGGTAAAAGTGGATCAAAGAGCAGCACAAGAATTTGAATGCCGCAGAAGGTAATACAGTAATAAGAATGGGCAGATAAAACAGGGTATACAAGAGCCAATAAAACAGTAAACAAAACCACAGATTAGACCACAGATAAAGCAACTTACACCAGGGATTCTTAATCAGGGGTACCCATGCCCCTTGGGTATGCCTCCCGCACGCCTCCACATTCTGCACCAATTGCAATGTCTAAACCATCTTCAAGGGCAGCACCAGGTACAGTGTGTTACGGTAGTCCAATTGAGGTGTCACCAGGTTATAGACCACTGTGGCCAGGTCTCAGGTATGGCTGCAACCGGTGCCCCAGCCGAAATCGAGCAAAAGCGCCCCTGGCCACTACCACCACCTGTCAATCCTGGAGCAACTGTGGACTCAGAAGGGTCTCCCAAGCTGTGCACCTGTTCCTGAAAAATGAGTGCAAGCCCAGTCAGAACAGGTAGACAGCCTAGTACCTGAAGTTTGGATTTCCAGACCTGTGGTACAGCTGCTTTGTCCGGATTTAATTTCTGAATATTAATCCACAACCAGTTCCCAACCATCTCCAGGCAGTGCTCCAGGACCTTGACAGCCAGCTCGGAACTTGAAGAAAAGGAAAGATGGAGCTGGGTGTCCTCAGCATCCTGAGAACTCCCAACTCAGAATGTCCTTTCCCAGTGGTTTCATGTAAAGGTTAAAATGGAAACCTACATATCACTGGCCAGAGTGCCAAACAGGAGCCCCTCAGGTGGGAGGGGCTTCTGGGACCACCACCTTCTGGGACCTATCAGCCAAGAAGAAGTGCATCCACTGTTAAACAATGGGCACAATCCTAACTGGTAGTTAGGCCGGCCCATGGGTCGTAAGACACCTCAGGAGGAAGCCAGGCTGGCGTTCCAAGAAGCACCGGCCTGTGGAAGCTGACGGAACCCTCCACGCTGGCATCCTCCCAGCATCTTGTGTCAGCTTGGATTAGCTGATGCAAGGATGAAAGGTAGGCATCGGGAGGCAGGGAAAAGCAGGGAGGGAGGCATTCCTGGGCAGGGGGCGGGTGGGTGGCCCCTGGGTGGGTGGGCAGGGAGTGGGAGGTGGGGCTGTGATCCGGCAGTTATGCCGGAACCCAACCCCTGCTCCCGGGGAGAATGGAGCTGCTTCAAGCCGCTCCGCTCTCCTCGGACTTGCGCCACCTCCAGAGGATCCTGGCTCCTCGTGATTTGCCTGTTCCAGTGCAGGATAGGATTGCACCCAATGCCACCCAACCCCAACTCAGCCAGTCGGGGCAAGTACATAAGTCTGCAAATGGGACTGAGTGAGTTGTGCTTGGAACTTCCCCTTTCGTTTGCTTTAACATGCCTTAAATGGGAGCCAGGAGGAAGGATTTCAGTAGCAGACAGGAACATCTCCTTGCTTACATTTTGCAAACTGTATTCCTAAGTTTATAGGCCCTCACCACTTGGAAAAGATCCTTTGAACCCACTCAGAATGTTTGCAAGTCTCTCTTTAGTCATAAACCTATTCACATTTAAATGAATCTCTGTCTAAAACGCAGAGAGCTGATAAATCAATACTTGTCCCAAGTTCATGAGAATTACTCCATATATGCAATAATCCCCACATAAATACTGTGATCCTCTGTTATTTTATCTGTTTTTGTTTGCTGTAATCCTTGCAGCTTTTTTTCGAATGCCAGTTGCTTCCCCAGTGCTTAGGACAACCAAGGGATTCCCCCCCACACACATATTATTCATAGTGCATTCATTTTACATCAACACAAATGATGAAAGTCTAGAAATAAAAACTATATTTCTAAACTTTATTACACAGTAATAAACTTTATTACACAATGTAGAACTCAGTGCAATTCTATACATATTTACTTGGAAGTAAGTCCCACGGCATTCAATGGTGCGTAATCAGGCAAGTATGTATAGGATTGCGGTCTAAATTTTAACTCTTTTGGCCAGATTAAATTCTCTAAAGTTACATAAGTCATTTAATATATTTTTCTATTGAAAGAAAAAGAGATGATTTTACCTCCCTCTATATATATATATATAAATATATATTACACATGTATTTCAAAAGAGCAATGACATTTACAAAATTTGCACTGCTTTTTTTAAACTGTTCCAAGAAGTTGTGTTTACACTGGTTATATTCTGTAATAGGAAAAAGTGTAACTTGTAACAAAAAAGAAAAAAAAACTGCATGAAGACTGAGCGAGACACGTATGGTTTAACTGAAAAACTGTACTTTTCATTTGTTTTTTATGTTCATATGTTCTAAAGACTGATTTATTCACATCAAAATTCGGGGGGGGGGAGTCTGGACTAAGCACGGAAACAAACGCCAGCCACCCTGCATCTTTTATTTGCAGCAACAGAAACATGGGCATAAATTTTAGGTGGCTGCAATCTGTCTTGTAGACAAAGTACATTTGCCACTATAATGGGATCTCCTGAAAAGAACAGTTTTTCTACCATTTGTTCATGGAATAGGAATTTTTTTTTGTATCTCTGTATTCTCTATAGTTTAGTTCTAGCTAACAAGTCACAACCTGCTTTTAATCGGAGATTTCAAAGTTGTGTATCGTCCTTCTGCAATATATACATAACTTGAAAACATGCTGTGATCTTACTCTTTTTGAATGTTGGGCTGGGCAGAAGGGTTGGTTGGGAGTAATTCTCAAGATGAAGCCATGGCTATTTTTCCAGCAGTATTTCTCCCAGGGATGGAGATTTGCGACTTGTGGACTCAACTTGAGTCACCAAGACGTGTTTTTCGTGACTTGTGGTGTCTCTAGTCAGTAGTCATGCATGTCAAAAACTCAGGCACTAATTTGGGGCTTGGGAGTTTTACCCTAAAAATGAAAAGACTCAAATAGACTCAAGACTCACTTTTGTGTTTGCTTGATGCTCTGTTTTGTGTGTCTGCTTGCTTGCTTTTTCCTACCCACTGTTTGACTCAGACTCGAGTCAAAATGACTCTAAAAGCAATACTGAATGAGTTGTAACAACTCCCCATTATGACTTATGGTCAACGCAAATCAAGGGGGGTGACACTCAGGACTCAACTCCAGACTCGGTGCTGTGACTCCGACACATCCCTGGTTTCTCCCAACAAATAATGGGGGTAGGTGGGTTATCAACACTACTCAGTAGACATTTAAACTAAATCTGGATGCTGGATTCAGCCTTGGTGAGCCTGTTTTGGGAACACCTTGTCCATTTAACACTGCAGTCCAGCAGGCTTTGCTGACATTCTAAGGTTTTTTTTTTACTACCAGCCAGCTGAGTAAAAACAAATGGTCCAGTCTGGTCTTGTCTCTTATCTTGCGTTCTGCTTGCTCTTACTTGCTTTGTGGCTTGCTCTTATCTTGTATACTCAGTGTATACAAGTATGCGATAGATTTCTTGCTGGTTTTTTTATTTTTTTAATTGGCTTTAAGCTTTTCCCTTCCATATTTGTTCTTGTTAATTATCCACAAAACATGTTTTAATTTCAAGGTGCCCTTGGGCATTAGATTATTCATTATTCATTCATTATTCATGGGATGTGGATTCTTAAACTATAACTGGATTTGCAAAGGGTTAATTATGCAAAGAGACAGCCTGAAAGAGAAAATCCCCTGTTCGTCTTCCATGCTGGGAGTGTTGCTCCATATACCATTTTATATGAATGAAAATATTAATTTAATGAACAATTGTCTCTGCCAACTCCTTAGAAATGTTCACTTCTACAGACATCCCAATACAACATTGCTGAAACAGTTCACGACGGTTCCCCACCAATCACCGAAATTTATGCTGAAGATACGGAGCTCCTGCATATTTTATAAGTGACAGAGGAAATTACATTATACGTTACAGTGGAAAGCACAATAAAGAAAACAGGGGCAGTAATTCATTGTATTCCAGCCAACAAATGAAGAATGTTGATTTAATTTGCCTCTTTGTTGAAGAACCTTCCTCTCTTGAGTGCAGGGATGAAGTACCCATTAGACTAAAATGAGAATGCTGCGTTTTTCCCACACACACATAATTAGAAGAAAGGAGCATTTAATCTCTACAGTGATTGCGACTTACACTAATTCGACCCTCATGAAGACAATTAATGGAGAGCCTAATAGGATCACTTTTAACGGAAATGTGAAAATATATGATGCAGAAGATACCCTGTTCTCTGTTCTCTCCAAGCCATTTATAATTTAAATTGTGAAGCTGGAGACTTGCCAACAGAAGCAGATGACAACCTGTCAGCATTTTTATTGCATTGCAATATCAACAAGCTGAACTATAAATAAGTATTTTACAAAGGCTGTGGGGTCAGCAAATAATGAGATTATGAAGCTCACTAGGTAGTTGCATTGGAATACTGCCCTTTTGGGGAGGGGGGAGAACCAGCCAAGATCCTGGTTTTTTTTTCAACCATACCCTGACACCCAGAAATATAGCAGGTGAAACTTTTTTTCTGGTAAAGCAGCAGACAAGCTTCAATTGCTAAATTTGTAATTATCCTTGACAATTATAGAATGCTTTTCTGAGCTTGAGAAGTACCATTATCCCCATGCTGCAGATGGGGAAGACTGAGGCTCAGAGGAAATGGCTGGCCTAAGGACACCAAAGTCAGCTTGTGGTGGAAACAAGATTCAAACCAGGAAAGTCCTGATTTGTGCTTGCACATGTACTCAGTAGTAAAGCCCATGAAGAATTCAGTATACAGGGAAGTTTATAAGTTTATATTGTTTATAACCATAATTACTGTGCTAGACCAGCTTTTGTATCAAGTGTGTGTGTATGCGCTGTCAATGGAACGTCAGATCTACATCAATAGAGACCAGTGTGGTTATGTCTGTTGAACCTTTAGGTTCAAGGGATGCATTTGGTCACATAAGTGGTTTATTAGCAGGGTTCTGTATAGTTGCTTGCTAGAGCTCCTGACACAAGACTACAGCAGAGTTTATTTTCCCCTTGACCAAGGAAGGTGACAGAGTGGATCCAGGGGCTGGGCTTCTCCTTGGGGGGCAGTGCAAAATTAATTCACTGCCCCTGAATGCAACATGCCTGGATGTTGAGCAAAGCAAAAAGGGGGGGGAGGGAGAGCTGGGTTTGGTGCAATAGCCCCCGCCCCCAAACTGCAGTTTTTAACAGTCTTAAAATGGACCTTTCGTTTGTCCTAATATTGCCACTAATAAAACAGGTTTTGATGTGGCACTAAAATCTGCAAAACCAACTTATCCAAGATTAAACTAGGAGAAAACCCCCTGCCACCAGCAGGGGCGGATCCAGAGTTTGTGTTGGGGGAGCCATGAGCACTACCTTAACTCTAGAGCCCAGGTCAACCAAGCGGGAAGACCTGGGCTCCCAGTTAAACTTTGACCTCCATGCCCAAAGTTTGTTGAGTGGATAGACATGGGTTCCTGCCTGGATTTGGAGCCCAGGTCTACCTGCTGGGTAGACCCGGCCATGCTTGGGCTGCTCCTCAACCTGGTGCTCCCCTTCCCACTGGTGCAACAGTTTGGGGTGATATACACCCATAGCTCCCCTCCCTTGGATTTGCCCCTGCCAGAAACTCCTTTCACGACAAACTCTCAGTTCAACTCTCTGGAGTTGAACTCTCTTGGGGGGGGGGGGGCCTGTCTCCAGCCAACCCGGGGTTCTTACAAGAATGCTGTGGCATTAGCACTAATGATTTAAATACAATTTAATATTTAATGAATAGGCTTGACAGCCAACATGTTCTGCCACATGATGGAAGTCTGATGTGCTAACATTGCAGGAGATTTTTTTCCAAGACACAAATAACAGCTGCTATTATATCCTGTCCCTCTTGAAATACTAATGAACAGTGTTACATTTTAAAGCAAAAGCCAAAATATTCAAAGCTGCCCTGAAGATTCTATGGGCTATTCTTATTCCACATGCCGAGATGGCTGTGAAATTCCTTCAGCTGTGAACCTAGGCATGGGAGGTGGAAATGTAAATCAAGCAATATAATACAGAAATTGTTGCAACAGGGTCTCCTGACATAAGACGCTGGCACAGACCAAAGTCAGATGGTGCAACTGGGTGTGGGAATATTACCGAAATTTGCAGAAATCAGCAGTTTAAGCAGTAAAACAGAATGATTGCACAAGCCAGCAGCTCTCATAAACTATGCGACCACGAATCATTTTCCCAACAGGTCAAAGTTGTGTTCCAAAAAAGAAAAGAAAAAATTGCATCCTGCTTCCCCTCACCCTTCAAGAGTTGCAAAAAGTCTATTGATCAGATCTAAAGATACTGCTGAACCCAGCGAAGTCATTGTCCCCTTCCAAATGCCTGGTGAGTTATAGGCTCTCAAGGCAACCTGGGAGATGTCTGTTTCAGAGGAATAAGGTAACAGGAATTGGCCAAGTGACCTCTGGAGTCATGATAACACAGAAGACAAAGAAAACTTTATGATTCCTGGAGCCAGGTTCTAGGTATATAAGGCATCATAAAATCAGATGAAAGATGTTTCCCTGAAAGCATCTATCAAACCTACAGACTTTTTGCAACAGTAACCTTGTGTGTACACACACACACACACAGAGCAAGAGAGAGAGAGAGAGAGGTTATGCAGCAAAGAATTTTTGCAGGCAGAGATGTAGTTGCATAGAGTGGAGTATGCAGAATGACAAGGGCACAGCCAGCCCTTGGTTAGGAGGGTGATTTTATCTATCATTGTCCCAGGAGGCATGAGAAAATTGGATCTGTGATCTTTTTAACTGCACTGATGTATTTACTTCAATGTACAGCCTACCCTGCGGCAAAAGCTTGGTGGGAGACGAAAGCCCCCCCCCCAAAAAAAACCCCAATGGAATAAGATTTCATATACTGAAATGAAAGGCTCCATGTTTTTCCATAACTTAACTGTAAACCCCACAAGGTCAGCCCAAGCAGAAAGATCCGAGGATGCTTCCAAACCATGCTTAGTCTTGGCCTGTGGTGAGGGTCATCTTTCAGCCAATTGGACCAATGGCTTCCAATTAGGCACCACACCTAAGGGGGGTCATGCTAGGATAAAAAAATAAAATTAATGTTTTGACTAGGCCCAATCCTGTGCTTGGCGGCATGGCTCCGTGCCACCGAGCACTGTCGCAAACGTGCCATAAGGCACGTTTGCCAGCCTCACTGCCAGGCTCCTGTCCATGCTAGCTCAGCGCCAGCCAGTGCTGGGCTAGCACGGGGCAGTCGCCCAGCTTCCGCGGCTCAGCAGTCTCCCAGACCGCTGAGCTGCAGAACGGTAGGCAGGGCGGGGGCAGGGATGGGGTATTCCAGGGAAGGGGGAGGCCAGGGGGGCAGAGAGGAGGCATGACAGGGAGGTGTGACGTGGGGAGGGGGATGGGCTGGAGGTATGCCTGGGGAGGGATGGGAGGTGGATCCGTGGAGTTCTGCTCCACAGGATCCAAGGCGCTCAGGGAGGGCTCTGTGCCCTACACGAGTGCCTTTACCTTACCACCAACCTTTTGGTCGGCAGTAAAGCGAGTAGCCCCACTGTGGGGCTGCTTACCTTACTCAGGGGAAGGGGACAAAAGTCCCCTTCTCCCGAGGCGCCTCCCACAGTAGCCCAGGAGGCACAGGATCCAGCGGCAGCCCTTCTCAGTGCCACCAAGCCTGGGCAACCCGGGCAGCTCAGGATTGGGCTGTAAGTCCTTTCACTGTCACTTCAATCCTATCTACACTTTCCTGGGAGTAAGCGCCATTGACTATAATGGGACTTACTTTTGTGTAGACATGCATAGGATTGGGCTCTAAAACAAGTGGTTTTGTGACTATTTACTTTACATAAGTAATCTACACATTTTGTTTGCTTACTTGTAGGTTTACATGCAAGTTATTTTATATTAAAAATGTGGTTAGAAGATCCGTTTGGTCCGTTAACTCACAAGTACTTTTTAAGTGCACACTGTTACCCTGCACATGCCCAATCTCGTCTGATCTTGGAAGCTAAGCAGGGTCAGGCCTGGTTAGCACTTGGATGGGAGACCGCCAGGGAATACCGGGTGCTGTAGGCTTATACCATGATCTCGGAAGCTAAGCAGGGTCAGGCCTGGTTAGCACTTGGATGGGAGACCGCCAGGGAATACCGGGTGCTGTAGGCTTATACCACAGTCTTTCGAGACTGAAGGTTGCCAACCATTTTTGATTGCTTTGCATTCCATGCTGGAGATATAAAGTATATAATAAATCTTTATATCTCCAAGATTCTACAGACCTTAATTGTGAACCTGGGGCCCTGCAAAAAATGTTTCCAGTGAGGTTCCTCAGCTCCTAAGGCTGGTGCTGCTTCTGGTAAGTCTGCAATGGGAAGGAGTTATGCAATGGAAGGAGTTCTGGAAGTCTGCAATGGGAAGTCTGCAACAGGGCTGGGGGTGGGGTGGGCAGGGAGCAGGCAGCAGGCTTCAATAACAGCTTGCTGTGTGCCTTTGCTCAGCGAAATGGATACACAGAAGGTAAAAATGTGTATACAAGAAGGCACCTCATATATTCTGTAGGGCTTATTCCCAGGAAAGTGTACAGAGGATTTCAGCCTCAGATTGGTGATTTTACCAGTCCTACTGGGAGCACACGGGAAACACTAGATGGGAGTACAACAAAGAAAACACTAAACCAGTGGCGTAGCTAAGGTATGGCACATATGGACAGAGTTTTGGTGTGTTTCAACAGTTTTGCAATCTGGCTGCCCCTGTTTCTGCTGCTCAGTGGCATCTCCCTTCTAGAGGCACCTCTTCAAGTGGAAGCCTCCACAGGAGAAGGAAAGGGGGGTGGGGAGATAGCCAGATTGTGAAGTGACTGCCACCAGAGATATGTCCTTCTCCAGGAGAACCAGGAAGTGACATCACCTGGAACTGGAAGTGACATCACAATGTGATGCAATGCCTTGACATCATTGCAGCACTGTGCCAGGAGCCTCTAGGTATGCCATTACACTAGACTGCAACAATTTAGCAGCAATGTTTCTGTAATAACTAATCCTATCAGTGTCTACTCAGAAGTAAGATTCACAGAGTTCAGAAAGTCCACTTACTCCCAGGTACGTGCGCACAGGATTGCAGCCTAAGTGATATCCATCCCAAAGAAAGTGGATAATGAGGAAGCAGCATGTGATATCTGATGACTTCAGTGTGCACTTAGTAAAAAGAGGTTGGCTTTTGTGTCCCAGTGTGTGTCACTGATATTTCAGATGTTGTATCGGAGCCGAAATGTGTGTGTTTTTACAGCTGGTTTGAAACTTGTTCTCCAGCAAGAAAATTGGAACAGGACTGGCCTAATGTCTGCCAGGCCAGCAAAAGTGATTTGTAAAGGATTGCAACAGAAAGCATCAAGCAGAGACAGCCGGCAAAGAGGACAGAGAAGATGCAGGCAAGAATATCTCCCAGGGTTAAGTAACAATTGGCGAAAACCATTTCATTAAGTCTGTCCTGTAGGTACTTGGCTCAAGTTAGCCCTAACAGGATAAAAAAAAAAAAATTACTGGCCTTTTGCCTCCAAATCAGAGATTTCTTCAGTCCTGCCAAGGTGAACAATGGGATAAGAGCCCAAAGTAATTTCCATCTAATGGTTTTGGAAAAAGAAGTTGTTGATCTCAGTCTGGTCCCTAGTGGAAGGGTGTCTGAATTACACTTGGCCCCCTTTTCACTTATCCTGCCAAAGAAACAGCAGCTACATTTGGCACAGAATCTGCCTAGGGTTTTTAATTCTCAAACTTGGGATGCAAGGGATATTAGAGAGCCGAAGCAAGGGAAGCTGTAAGGTCCATTACTGTGAAAAGCATCCCCTAGCCACACTTACCTGGGAGTAAGCCCCATTGACTAGAATGGGACTTGCTTCTGAGTAGACATGCATAGGATTGGGCTGTTAGCCAAGTAAACTACTTTCAGCCCAATCCTAAGCGGCCCTTTGCGCTGGGACTGCCGCAGACCCAAAATGGCTGCCAAGGCATCCTGTGCGCAACAAGGCAACCACTGGTGGCTCCTTGGGGGAAGGGAACTTTTGTCCCCTTCCCCCAGGTAAGGGAAGTAATCCTGCAATGGGGCTACTCGATTCTGTGGCAGCCCAAGGGCTGTTGTAGAATCAAGAGCCTCCATGTTAGACCGCATAGCCCAACATGGAGCTCAGGATCTGGTAGAGCTGAGCAGTCCTGCCTCCCTGCTCCCTCCCTCCCTCCCTGGCACACCTCCTCCCTCCCCCCAATGCCCCCACCTGCCTCTCTTCTGCCTGGTGGTTTGGGTGACTACAGAGCAGTGGAGCCCCAGTGTTCCACCAGCACTAGCCCAGGGCCAGCTGGTGCTGAGCCTTCTCCAGTGCTCGGCCAGCGCTAAGGGCTCACAAATGTGCCTCACAGCACGTTTGTGACAGTGCGCACTGGCAGTAAGCTGGCGCGCACAGTTTAGGATTGGGCTCTTTGTGAACAATTTTGCTGAGCATACACAGTACTGTAAATATTCTTCATTATAATAATAGCTAGCCGTTACGAAAGAAACCAAGTCTTTTACAATATACTGTAGTTTTGTTTTAAATCCTCTGTTTGGTTGTATGCTCCTTGCAAAGTTATCTTGGGAAGCAGGAAGACAAGTCTTCCTGTTGCATTATATTGTCATACAATCTAGAGTGACCAGAAGCAAACACAAAACAAGACTTAAGGCCAATCCTTAAAGCCAATCTTTTAGAATGACATTGGCCCAAATTCTAACCCAATTTCCAGCCCTGGTGTAGCGGTGCCAATGGGACGTGTGCTGCATCCTGCAGTTGGGGGGCACTCATGGAGGCCTCCTCAAAGCAAGGAAATGTTTGTTCCCTGACCTCAGAGCTCCATTGCCCTTATGTCAGTGCTGGAAAGTGGGTTAGGATTGTGCCCATTGTTGAATAAGTGATATTGCAAAGAGTCCTCCCAAGAGGTGTCACTAGAGTTTCTATCATACGGTGCAAGAGCGAATTGTGCCACCCCTGTGATGAACCTCCTCCCATACCAGACCATACAGAATAAATTATATCCTACGTGCAGCCTAAATGCAGTGACATCACTAGGGTTGGCGTCACCTCCATTAAGTTTATTTAAATATATAACAGTACAGATCACCCAACGAATCGGTAAACAACAAAAAATACCAGTGGCCAATTTGTTGGTACTCACACAACTGAATAAGAGTTCTAGTATGAGCTCTGATACATGTAAATGAGAGCTGACTCATACTAACATCCTATAGGTTCCCTGCTGTGTCATAACAACACCTCATTGGCTCACGAACAATCAGTCCCATTGGCCAGTTTTGAGTTAAGCAAATCTACTTTTTGTTACGTAAGGTAGTTGCGTTTTCCTTTTCTGGTTATTTGACCATAACATTTGATAGAATGCAGATATTTTAACGTGGTTTGTTTAATTGCATTCTGCCCCGTCCCCAAGAACATTACCCAGTGCGATCCGCACCCCCCCCCAATACCCTGCTGGTGAAGCCACTGGTCCTTACTCATGCTGATATTACACGACGATGGGCAAAAGTCCTATATAATAATCAGGAACCAGTACAGCGATTTACTTTGGGACAATCTTCCTGTCTTGGCATTCAGGAATTGGTTACAGAGGAAGCTGTACATTCATCACACCCTTTTGGATATCCTGTGTATCCTTAATGACAGGATCTGGGGGAAGGAACAAGCCCCCCAGATATTTTTAAGATCCAGCTTGCTGGACAATTACGACTGGAACAGCAATGGAAGCAATTTCCTCATTCCATGATAATGTTTGAGACTCAGGATGTCCCAGATGCAGAAATTGTTTTGAAGCACAATCTTGACCTTTTAACCCAGTGCTTTCTGCTTGAATTCTACATGCATAAAATATTTTAAAGGCTACTCACCACATACTTAAAGCATGGATGACACCCTAAAATAGAAAAAAAAAAAGAAGAAAGAGGTATGAAACAAATATGCAAATGGACTTGCAATGAAGAAACACATTAATCTTTACATTAACATACCTGGATGTTCATTTAAGGTGATGTGCTAGTTCAAAAGCCAGTACAAACCGGTTTGGTAGTGTCACCTAGTGGTTGGATGGTAATGATTACTGCCCCTCCACATAGTGGAAATGCACAAGATCCCTCAAGGAAATAATGTCAACAGTGGCTACTTGTTCTGACAGGGTGACATCAAATGAGGGAAGCATGGGGTTAACACTAGGACCTCAGAATGTAGTGTGTGGGTTGCACATCTGGAGTCACTTGAAGGCAACAGAGCTCTCAGGGATAAAAGCAGAACCTGGAGGAAGGAGAGGATGTGGGAAGTAGATAGGTTGGAGAGTGGCTGGGAAAGAGGACTAGCTGACTAAATGAACCAACTGACTGGAAGCTGCTGAAGACTGGTGTGTGACTGCCCAGCCCAGCCCAGGAACTGCTGAGAGCTAAGGTGCCACTGTGGCTGGAGAAGCCACTGACTGCAGCAGGAAGGAAGGCGGACCGCTGCAGTTCAAACAGGCAAGCCACCCTGGCGGTGGGTTCCAGTGGTACTTTCTACATCAGAGCCAGGGCCGTTGCTGGAGAAGAAAAGGAGGCTAATTAGTCTGCAGTGGACTAACAGCTCAGTCCTGAGCTGCTCGGTGCGTTGGGCTGCAGTGGCACCAAAAATGGCTGTCACTGCATCCAGCATGCCCCAGGCAGCTGCCGCCACCTCCTTGGGAGAAGGGAATTTGGTCCCATTCCCCTGGGTAAAGCAAGTAGCCCTGCAATGGGGCTACTTGATTCTATGATGACCCGAAGGTCGGCGTAGAATTTAGAGCTTCTGTGTCGGACGGACAACCCAACACGGAGGCTCAGGATCCCGCCTCACCTCCCACCCTGCTCACTCCCCCCGGCATGTCTCCTCCCCACCCTCTCCCCATCCTCCCTCAGCCTCCCCCTGCCCTGGAACACCTCCTACCAGCCTCCTCCCACACCCCCATCTACTGCTCCGCTACCTGGTGATCCTCACAACTGCTGGGAGGCAGAGCTCCGGTTCTCCACCAACACTAACCCAGGACCAGAATGGCCCTGGCAGTAGGGCCCGCGAACGTGCCTTATGGCACCTTTGTGACAGTGCGCGCAGGTGGTGAGCCAGCGCTCACCGAATAGGATTGGACCATTAAAACATTACCAAGTGCCACATTGCGGCTGCAGGACCCTCTGGCTGGGAGAAAGGGGCTGATTCCCCCCTCCCCACCCCTGCAATACAGCCCCATTCCTATTGCAGGTGACAGGTGTGGTGGCAGCTGTCAGGTTTACCCACCAAATTAGCCCCCTCACAGCAATCACTGCTCAGCTGGCAGCCACAGTCTGCCCCCCTCAGAGTGCCTCATGGCCCCAATCCAGCAGTCAACCGCATACAGACCCCTTAAAACCTTGCAAAGGGCCTGGATGGGTGAAGAGGGCTTTGGGGGAAAGGCAGTGAGGAGACCAAGTAAGGCTTCCTGAGGAGAAAATTCCACAAACGGAGCCTCACAGCTGAGGAGGCTCTCTCCCCATTTCCTAGGTGATGAGGGGAACCTAGAGGGAGCCCATTATGCAGGCCTACACACATTTTGTTGCCTTAAAAGTTAGACCTACTCTTGAGTATATTTGGGGAGGGGGTTAATCCAAAAATTGGCATCGGTTTTGCCCAATGGGCTCTAATTTTGGGTGTACAGAATAGTCATATGGAGTCAAGCCGCTTCCTCGTGAGTAAGCCTCACAAGCTGTCGTCAGCTTCCTCACAAGGAAGCATAAAATCAGCATATAAGGTGGCTATGCCATCCCCCCCCCCAAAAAAAAAACTAGAGCCAATCACGCAAAACCAGTGCCATTTTTGGATTTTGAATTAAGCACCCTAAAGATATCCTGAATTCATTGAAACATTATCGGCAACTAAAAAAAAGGTTTGCTTTTTTAGGTTGTTGTTGTTACGAATACTGCTTTTCAAACAGGAATAGTTCATAAAGCAGTTTATATTGTAAAATTAAAAATAATTAATGGCTCCCGGTCCCCCAAAGGGCTCACAATTTAAAAAAAAAATACAGAAGGGATGGTAGCAACAGCCACTGGAAAAGATTCCATGCTGGGATGAATAGGGACAGTTGCTCCACACATATACCCCGCTATATAGAAGAGGACACCACCAGACCAGAAAGATCCATAAGAACATAAGAACAGCCCCACTGGATCAGACCATAGGCCCATCTAGTCCAGCTTCCTGCATCTCACAGCGGCCCACCAAATGCCCCAAGGAGCACACCAGCTAACAAGAGACCTCATCCTGGTGCCCTCCCCTACATCTGGCGTTCTGACATAACCCATTTCTAAAATCAGGAGGTTGCGCATACACATCGTGGCTTGTACCCCGTAATGGATTTTTCCTCCAGAAACTTGTCCAATCCCCTTTTAAAGGCGTCCAGGCCAGACGCCATCACCACATCCTGTGGCAAGGAGTTCCACAGACCGACAGAATGTTGTGTGGTTCTGTGATTGTAAAAATCCCTTTGGGGATTTAGAAAAAGCCTGCCTATGTAAACCGCCTTGAATAAAGTCAGAGGAGTAAACCGATGACCAGAAAGGTGGTATATAAATACCTAGTTATTATTATTACTATTATCTTGAATGGTTCCTCTTTGCCCAGTTAGCGAGGGCTAGCCTGCAAGCATTCATTCAGTGCTGAGCTCTTACATGTTGAGAAACTCACACAAGTCCACCCACACTTGTCCTGCCTGCAGCACAATGATAAGACATCACAGCCTTCCTCAGAACAAATCTGGAAATACTCATTGTAGCTTTTTTTTTTCCCCCCTCAGGCAGCAAATGTCAGTCTCAGGCTGTTTGGAGGCCTCTACTGACCTTCCTCCCCTGGGGCTAGATTGTGCCTCTCTATTTTGCAAGCATCTGACAGCCTTATGGCTTCACTAGGCCCCCATCTCAGACATGCTCATATTTGGATGCATCAGGTCTGGCAAACTCTGGTGCTCTTCTTGTGTCACTTCCTAAATGCTCATAAGACTGCTTAGAAGAGGGTATGCTGTTTCACTTCCTTGTCATCATTGCCAGGCTGACCGTGGGCACGCACTGTTTCCTTGAACATCTCTTCAAGAGAAAGCAGAAGAGGCAGAAAGGAGAAAAAAAAAAAAAAAACCTGAGGGGGAAGGAAAGGGTTGCCAACTTTTTAACTGTTTCCACTCTGGTATTTTGAAAAGCAGCCTTGCATGCAAGAATTTTGCAAGTTGACACTGGCATTAAAGTCAGGGAGAAACATCACTTGCTTAACCTCTGTATGTGGGTTGCTGCTAATGGCATAGGTAAAAACAGATAAGTTTGTAAGTCTCTTTGAAAATGACTGTAGATAGTGTAATCAGTCAAAAGCTGTGATTTTAATGGTGACCTTTTAAAAGGGGTAACTTAAGAGCATAAGAGCAGCCCCACTGGATCAGGCCATAGGCCCATCTAGTCCAGCTTCCTGTACCTCACAGTGGCCCACCAAATGCCCCATGGAGCACACAAGATAGCAAGAGACCTGCAAGGCTTCCTGGGAATTGTAGTTAAGATCATAAGAACAGCCCCACTGGATCAGGCCATAGGCCCATCTAGTCCAGCTTCCTGTATCTCACAGTGGCCCACCAAATGCCCCATGGAGCACACAAGATAGCAAGAGACCTGCATCCTGGTGCCCTCCCTTGCATCTGATATTCTGACATAGTCCATCCCCCAACTGTTCTTCCCCAACAATGGTCCTGGTTCTGCACCGCAGCACTGCTGTACCCCACCACTAGGGTAGCTCACCTGCTCAACCTGCAGAGGTCCTTCTTCTTCCCCTCTCCTGCCAGCAGCTTCTCCAGCCACCACAGCAACAACTTGGTCCTTGGGAGTGGCAACCACAAAGCAATCTCCTGCAATCTTTGTTCCAGCAATCCTCATTCACCCATCTTTCCATTAGTCAGTTAGTCCATCAGTCAGTCAGCGGGTCCAGTAAGTCTATCAGCCACTCCATTTGTTCCTCAGTGCATTAATCCATCAGTTTCGCTCCTTCCTTCTACACCCACCAAACACTCTGCTGCTGTTATTCCTTAATGACCTGGTTGCCTTTAGTGGCTGCAGCTGTGCAGCAACCCACTGCTAGTTAGAGCCCTGGGGTTAACATTATGCTTGTCTGCCAGAGCAAGGGACCACTGTTGATACCACACCCTGTCTCCTTGAGGGATCTTGCGCATTTCCATACTCTACGGGACATGGCATGATGCACTCATGTTCTTCAGGGTGTGCCACTGTGGCCTGACCAAGCCAACGCAGGCGTCTCTGTTTCAGCATGGCCTTTCCCAGTTTGAAGAGACACTTGGCCAACAGTCTGAGGCAAAGAGGCAAAGAAGGAAGGCCCATAGCCAGGGAGACAGATCAGGGACAGACTGCACTTGCTCCCAGTGTGGAAGGGATTGTCACTCCCGAATCGGCCTTTTCAGCCACACTAGACGCTGTTCCAGAACCACCTTTCAGAGCGCGATACCATAGTCTTTCGAGACTGAAGGTTGCCAACATGGCCACTGTGGCAGTGGTTTTCAGACTGGGGCTTTGCAACACCGCAGCCTGAGGGCCCTGGCCTCTTTCCCCTTAAGTGGCTCCCCCGGGGAGCGTCTGCAGGGCTCCCCAGGTCATCAGAAGTTAAAGTGGAGCGATTGTGCTGCACTTCCGCAAAACCAGAAGTGGAGCGTGTAATGGAAGATCAGAAGATCATCAGGTGGATGATGTGGTGTTGACAGTGATCCCATGTTTTGACAGCTGTTTGACAGCTCTGGGAAGGGCAGGGCTGGCTCCACAGCTGTAATCAATCAAGGCCAATGGAGACTCTGATGGACACCTGAGCTTCATTTGACCTTGATGAGACTTTGAGTGGACTGAAGAGATGGCTCAGCTGAGCCTAACTTGGACTTCTCACAGCTGAGCTGGATTTGGATTTAACAAGGGGCTGCAGGATAAAAGGCAGCTTCAGAAGGAGCAAAGGGCTGACCAAGCAGGACGCTGACCCAGCCGGAAGCCGGACGCTGACCAAGAGGGCTACCTGACCCAGACCTACAGGAAGAGAGGACTGCTAGGACCCTGCTGGAGGAGACACACTGCTGGAGAGGAGGAACTCTACTGCAGAAGACTGGACTGTGTTTTGGAGACGGATTGGACTTGGAGGCTTCAGACGTTACCCCCGGAGTTAAGTGGAGTTTTGGGGAGGGAAAGCCTCTGGACAAGAGGACTTGCAGGGAATGTCTGTGTTTGTAGCAATAAATTCTTGTTAATTGCTATAGATAAGAAGTTCTGTGTTTATTCCTTTGCACACCACAGCTGTGCTTCTTGGAAAAGGAGGGTGTTAATTAGCCAAAAAGCGGGCATTAGAAGGGAGTTGAGATATTTGGACGGGACAAATTGCCGTGGTCGGCAGGAGTTGAGAATTTGGCAGAACAGAGCGCGATCACTCCACTTTCACTTCTAACTAGCTGGGGAGCCCTGCAGATGCTCGCACAAGGCTCCCCACACCTCCAACAGGCTGCTGCAGGGACTGGTGAGCGCATCCCAGTCCCTGCAGCCCTCCTGAGTGGCGTGATCCTGGGGATCATGTCACTGCCTCCCCCCCCCCCGCAAGGACTTACTGTGGTGCAAACTCTCCTAGAGAGTTTGAAAACCACTGCACTATGGTATACATATAAACTTCTCTACAGCATAATCTTTAATATCTCAAATAGTTTTATCATCCTGCCTTTGCCAAATGTTCTGGACATTTTGTCTTCCTGGAAGAACTTGTAGGCTGGCACTTACAGACACTACATACTTGTAGACCAGGGGTGCTCAATAGGTGGATCTCGATCTACCGGTAGATCGCGAGGCAAAATGAGTAGATCGCGGAGTGCCGACCCCCCCTTCAGGTGCCTCTGGGAGGAAACGCTGGGAGTAAGGCCCATTGTACTCAATAGGGCTTACTCCCAGGTAAGTGTGGCTAGGCTTGCAGCCTCACAGCCTAATCCTAGGCATGTCTACTCAGGAGTAAGTCCTGTTATACTCAGTGGGGCTCAAGGTACACCAACATACATTGTACACATAAATGTTATATGTTATGATGGCGCGAACATTGTAAAAAAAACTCTGGTAGATCTCCGGGCCTTGCTGGGTTTCAAAGTAGCTCTCGAGCCAAAAAAGTGTGAGCACCCCTGTTGTAGACTGTCACTCCTTGCACAGAATCAGTGAGCTGGCCAGAATTAAGGGTGCATTTATGATCTAAACATCACATGGCAGCAGAGGTTAGGTTTCTAACCTTTTTGGCTTGGTCTGGAGCAGGGGTGTCCAAACATTTTGGCAGGAGGGCCACATCATCTCTCTGACACTGCGTCGGGGGCCGGGGGGGAAATAATTAATTTACATTTAAAATTTGAATAAATTTACATAAATGAATATATTAGAGGTGGAACTTATACAAATGAATGAAGGTCTTGCAGTAGCTCAAGGCCTATAAAAGGCCTTGCACAAAGCAAGGCCAGCCTTTCCTTCACTGCCACTGCTGCATCACAGATGTGAAACAGCAAGTAGTGGAGGGAGCCCTCATCCCGCAGCTCAGGTGAGAGGTTGAACAGTCATCCTCATGCTGAGAGTAGTAGCATCGGGCCAGCATGGACTCCAGCAAGTCTCTGGAGGGCCAGAGGCACATTGGAGACTGGGGGCTCCCCACAGGCCGGATTGGGAGCCTCTGAGGGCCGCAAGTGGCCCCTGGGCCGGGGTTTGGGCACCTCTGGTCTGGAGTCTCCAGCAATCAGCATCAACAATCTCCATCAACCATCTCCAGTTGGCTACATAATCGATCCTGGATATTTCAACAGATCCTCCATGCCTGAGTGCAGTAGCATAGCTAGAGGGGGAGCAAAATGGTAAGTACTGCAGGCATCACAACTCGCCATTGAAGTGGCCCCTCCCACTCAATGCTGGAGCCATTCCAGGCAGCAATAGCAACACACAGGAGGTGCCATTTGGTTTGGCAAGCACCTGTGTCCAGGCAAGCTGCCTGGAGGGTGAGTGGGAAGGGCCGCTTACATGGTGTGTTGTGGTGCTTGCATTTTGCCCTCCTCTAGTTGCACTAATGGCTGAGTCATGCTGAGTAAAAAAAAAAATGTCCACGGATAGCTTCAGTCCGAATCGGCAACCCTAGGATGAGATTATAGGAAGTGTTTCCACAGCCTTATTCCCTGGTGCACCATTAAAAAAAAAAAAACTTGGCTGGGCTTTGTTCTGGTTCCTGAACATATATTTAAACTTATTGTGTGGTAAAATTAAATCAAATTGTAAGGAACAGGAGCTCTGCGAACAGTCAAGTGCACAATGCAGAAGTTTTATGCTTGGTATGTCAAGCCATCAATTGATGTCTAAGTGCTATCATCCGTTGTTCCCCTACAAAGAACATAAACCACAAGCAGAACCCTGCTGGATCAGGCCAAAGGCCTATCTGGTCTAGCATCCTTTTTCAATGGCTGTATGCTTCAGGGAAACCCCATAGTAGGGAGTTTCCCTGCACAGCCCTACCTCTCGTTTAGCCACCATGGGGAATACTCATAAACAGATCTGTCTTCCAGACTATTTGAGACCGACCATTTTTCTTCCAGACCATTTGAGACCAACTGAGATAGTTACCTTAGGCAGGCAGATGAAGAGACACACCTAACTCTTATCCGGTCACTGATCTCCAGTGCTCTTCCTGCCACTAAGTGGAGTGGAAAAAAATGGAATGGGGCAGAAGAACAAGTGTGGAGGAGTAGTGGGCTATAGTGTGGTGTGTCTCTGATGCTCTAGCCCAGGGGTGCCCAAACCCCGGCCCGGGGGCCACTTGTGGCCCTCAGCGGCTCTCAATCAGGCCCTCAGGGAGCCCCCAGTCTCCAATGAGTCTCTGGCCCTCCAGAGACTTTTTGGAGCCCTTGCTGGCCCAACGCAACTGCTGTCAGCAAGAGGACGACTGTTTGACTTCTCACCTGAGCTGTGGGACGAGGGCTCCCTCCACTACTTGCTGTTTCACGTCTGTGATGCAGCAGTGGCAGTGAAGGAAAGGCTGGCCTTGCTTTGTGCAAGGCCTTTTATAGGCCTTGAGCTATTGCAAGACCTTCATTCATTCATATAAGTTCCATCTCTAATATATTCATTTATGTAAATGTATTCAATTTTGAAATGTAAATTAATTCAGCCCCCCCCCCCCCCCCGGACACAGTGTCAGAGAGATGATGTGGCCCTCCTGCCAAAATGTTTGGACACCCCTGCTCTAGCCCACCATTCTACTCTGCTCTCCTCTTCTGCTCCATTCCCCTTAACAATCTGGTGAGTGGGAAGAGCAGGGGCTGGCTAAGATGGGGCTGCATTTGGCAAGCTGTCTCAGGCCCCAGGAGGTCTTGGGCTGGCCCTGCCTCCATAAGTTTGTCTAACTCACATTTCAAGTCGTCTAAGCTAAAGGCCGTCACCACACCATCATGGGATAGCAAATTTTAAACCAATTATATGTTATGTTATGTCTGCCCAGAATCATTTTTTTACTTGTCAAGCTACTCTTAAGCACACAGAAGAAGAACCAAGAGGAAATTGCTGCAATCCCAATTACAGCCCCCTAAACCAGTAACAGGTATAAGGAGGATGTTTTTAGAATCTTGTCTCTTGGAGGTCTAGAAATTGGAGGATAGCAATGGATCCATTCCCCGGTGGTCCAAAGAAGCAGAAAATAACAGTTCCAGAAGACAGAGATGCACATAATTTGAGGGGTGAACCCACTGTGGAAGTGCACTTACCACATTCTTTTCAAACACATCATTTTCTCTGCCAGGTCAGGGACAACCAGTTCTATGTGTGTGCCAGAGAAGACCACTGAGCACAGCTCTGATTGGCTAGTGCTAGTTACATCACAAAACCAAGATAATGAATATACATTTAATGTAAAAGACATATAAACTGTGTTTTAAAAATGCAAAAGTGGACAGCCTGCCTAAAGGGGGTGTAGGAGGAAAGATCAAGAGAGACCGAGGAATCAACATCTGATCCATTGATTAAAACTTCTGCATATCATAGTGACTAGCTTATCCTCCATTGATCTGAAAGCCCAGAGGGTGTTTGTTCTTTGGATTAAAGTTATCCTTGGAAAACGTAAATGTCCTACAACAGCTGTTCGCAACAGTTTAAAACAGTATTTCTCAAACTGTGAGTCAGGACCCACTTGGTGGGTTCCGATCTCATTTCTGGTGGGTCCCGCAGAACCTCCAGTGAATACATGGATGGAAAGATCAGATACCTTATTGCCTCAAGCCCTAAGGTTATTAAAAGAATCAGATAGCTGCTAACTGCCCTGCAAGAAGCTGAGCTCCTGCAGTTTGCAAGCTTTTGTACATATAGGAGGATAAATGCTTGGGTGTTGTTTTTTCCTGTTGTGTTTTTTCCCCCCAAGTCCATCAGTGACAGGTGATGGGGGCAGGTCACATCATTAAGTCCCTCAAGCCTGGAGGCTATTTATTAGGGCTGTCTCATTACAAGAAATGGATTTTTTTTTTTTTAATGAATGAATGAATAATTTCTTTCTAGATCACCTTAAGACCCAAATCTGAACAAACTTTCCCAGCACTGGCATAGCTGTGTCAATGGGGCATGTGCTGTATCCTGCAGTTGGGGGGGGGGGCAGTCACGAATGCCTCCTCAAGGGAAGGGAATGCTTCCACCCTTACCTCAGTGCTGCAAAGTTGGTTAGGATTGCACCCCAAGTCTAATAAAGCTAGGTGGGTCTCAATAGAGTGTCATTTTTAAAAGTGTGTTGTGGTGCTAAAATGTTGGAGAACCCCTGGTTTAAATATCTCAGCAGCTGCAGTGCTTGTGAAATGCACACAGTAGCTTGTGAAGTGCACAGAGCACACAGCAGCTGCAGCTGACTACATGGGCCTTACCTTGCCTGCACATGCAGTCAGATACTTGTGCACTGTGACTAAGCACATTCTAAATCCTCAGAGATTCGGCTGCTAAGAAAAGTGGAAAAGACTAAACTCTAGTGTGGTGCTCTTGCTGGTTCTTAATCGAGATGCTGAACCACCTGGTTGTTCATCCTCTGCTATCATCCCAAACTTATCAGGGCTCTACACCCTGTGAGGCCTTGAGGGACAAGGGACAATTCCCTTTCAGTTTCTCAGCCCCTGAGTCCAATTCACCCTCTGTTAACCTGCTGTTCAGTCACAACTTGCCCCATTTTTGCCCAGCCCACAGGTGTACACATTTGGTCCCTGTTGTGTATATGCGATGTTGGGCAGAAATGGCTTAAAGAGGGAACGAAACAGACTCAAGACAGCTTCTCAAACAAAATTGAGATTACTGTATTTACAGACAGCTATAGTAGCAATATTTCTCTTGAATAGTTCAATAATGCAATCCAGAAGCGATTTAGCTCAGCCGTTTTAGCTCTGCCAATTTCAAATTCCCCCACACAGTGGCTAGGAGCTTGCCCTCATATATGATTTGGGGCTGCTTAGCTCCTAGTTTGCCCTTTGGAAGAGTTTCAAAACCAAACTGCTGTTCCCATACTTCTTTTAACTTAAATGGTTTATCTTTTCAATTCTAAGCAACTTCACACAAACAGGAGAGGAAACTGTTTTTAACCTCTGCTCATTATACCTGGATACCAAATGATAACGGACAACTGGATATCAAATCAAATCAAGTCAAAACCTTTATTGGCATAGACCAGTGGTTCTCACACGTTTAGCACCGGGACCCACTTTTTGGAATGATAATCTGTCAGGGCCCACCAGAAGTGATGTCATGACCAGAAGTGACATCATCCAGCAGGAAAATTTTTAACAATCCTAGGCTGCAAACCCAAGAATAAGTCCCATTTACTATCATTGTTAAAAGCATATACATAATAGCCTGTTAAAAGTACAGATCTGTAATGTCCCCAAATGCAGTCACATACAATGATACATCAAGTCTAATACATTAAAAATAAAATATTGAAATGAATGGGGACTCACCTGAAATTGGCTCATGACCCACCTAGTGGGTTCCAACCCACAGTTTGAGAAACACTGGTATAGACCCTAAAACTCAAACATTAGTCCAAGAAAATATTTACATTGTGTACTGATTATACTCAGCTTCTGGAGACAATTCTTATATAAATATAATAAAGATACTTAGCCATGACTGTTGATACAACCTCATTCCAGCCAGTTAATAACTGTCTGTCTGTCTGTCTGTCTGTCTGTCTGTCTGATGATATCAAATTTAGATTCATTAAGGGCGCAATCCTAACCCCTTATGTCAGTGCTTTCCAGCCAATGGGACATGTGCTGCATCCTGCAGTTGTGTGTCACTCACGGAGGCCTTCTCGAAGTAAGGGAATGTTTGTTCCCTTACTTCAGAGCTGCATTGCCCTTATGTCAGTGTTGGAAAATTAGGATTGTGCCCTAAATGACACAAGAAGAGGGAGCAAATAATGACTTTGTAAGTCAGAGTAACAGACACAGTTTAGTAAAATATGAGGGAGTGTCTCAAAAGAACCGGAGCCACAACGACATGCTTTGAATTTTTGAGAGCTGAACCTAGCTTTCATCTCATTCGAGGGGAAAGCATTAAATCTAGCTAGGGAAAACACTCTACATTCTTGCGGATTCGTTAAGAAGGTTAAATAATTACTACTGAAATCAGCTGCCCAAGATAATCCAAAGTGTAGCAGGGAACAAGGTTTTTTGGCTTTGGCTAGGAGCTCTTGTTTTTCAATATCCCATAGCCAGGTGCATAGGATCTCAAGCGCTATTGTCTAGGGCATCATACCAAGCAAATCCAAGGAAAGCCCTAAAGATTGGACTTTCTTACTGAGTAAGGTCAGTTGGGGGGGGGGGCAGAAGGAGTCTTCTAAAAACTGGATATCTTATGAACAACATTTTAACAAGGGAAAATTTGGAGGGAAAATAGGGTAAATGATATTCTATGAGGACAGGGATCAAATTTTTGAGAACTTAGGTCATAGTAAATTTTGAAGGACAAGAAACTGACACGTACACTCCTACAGCCTCTGGTGTGTATGTGTGGTCTCTGCCCCCTCCAAATATGCAAAAAAAAAAAAAAAATCAACTAACTTTTTCATTAGAGTTGCCACTTTTTCCAACTTTGAAACTTATTATACTTGAAGCACAACTCAAACTTGTGGAGTGGGCCGCAGTAGTTTGAAACTAATAGTTTGAGATTTCAATTAGACATCAGGAAAAAATTCCTGATGATCACGGCAGTTTGGCAGGGGAACAGATTGCCGAGAGAGGTGGTGGACTCTCCCTCACTGGAGATCTTCAAGCAGAGGCTCGACAAGCACCTGTTGGAGATGCTCTAAGAGGATTTCCTGCCCTAAGGCAGGGGGTTGGACTAGATGACCTATTCGGCCCCTTCCAACTCTGATTCTATGAAACAAAGATACAGTGGCATTCATGGGGGGGGAAACAACTTACTTAAACATAAACATGTAAAAAGGCTCTTTCCCCTCACCTTCAGAACCATTTCCAACAGTGACAGCAAAGCAGAGGAGATGCCTCCGCTTTGCTTTTGCAACCCAGAAAGGCTCTGAAGGCCAGGGGGACAGGTGTTTTACACAGGCATTCAGTCACCTGAAAAACATAGCATTCCCCCCCCCCCCACACCAGTGCAAAGGTATTAAAACTGAGAAGGTGGTATTTAAAAAATATCCAGATAAACACAAAAGGTATATTGGAGTTCTAGCTTATGTATGTTTACTCATAAGTAAGTCACACTGAGTTCAATTGAACTTACTCCCAGGTAAGTGCATACAGAATTGCAACCTCTAGGGCAGGGGTGCTCAATAGGTGGATCGCGATCTACTGGTAGATCACGAGGCAAAATGAGTAGATGGAGGAGCCCTGTCTCTCCAAACTGTTAATATGTCAGTTTCGTCTAGTGACTAGACGAAACTGACATATTTAGCTAAACTGACACTGAAACTGACACTTTAGCTGCTCTTCAGGCATGCAGCAACAAAACTGACGAAACTGACTAGACTCCAGCAGGGGCTCCATACATTAAAGGGGGTGTCTGTCAGATGCTTCCTTCCCCCCTGGTAGATCTCTGGGCCTTGCTGGGTTTCAAAGTAGCTCTCGAGCCAAAAAAGTGTGAGCACCCCTGCTCTAGGGGCATTTCTGTTTTAAGCAGTGGTTGTTTCAAACAACTGATTGTTCTAGTTGTCATTTCTGCAAAATCATTGTACCCCTGGATCCTCTGCTTGCAGAATTTTGGAGAGAGAGAGGATACCCCACACAGTCCTTGGGGTCAAAGGACATTTCCTTTGCTGAAATAAAGGCAGTTCCCTTTCTCACTTCCTTTTTCCACATAAAACATCCTTTTGCTTTAATGCTTGCTCTTTGACTGACCTGCATGATCTGCTCTGCAATTGGGGGAGGTGGCAGTCGGTTTATTTTCAGCATTCTGGGTTTGTCTCAGCCGTCCCTTCAGAGTGATTCAGCTTGGCTGGCTGTATTTGTAATGTTGCCAACGTGTGTTGATTCACACCGCTCCTGCGTCTTGAAGGGCAGCCTGAGAAGCAGAAATTAAGCAGGCAAAACTTTTAACACTGCTTTAACAAAAAGCTGCCTCAGCTAAATTTTCAAACTCCATTGAAATGTTGTTGAAAGCTCAGGAGCTGAGCCAGTTAAAACACTGGCGAACCTGAAACCTGTTCAGACAAAATTTGTTAAAAATCCAATCATATACCAAAGTCAAACTAGATTTCACTTTAAGCATGTGCTATCAGTGGCGTCACTAAGGTTTCCATCACCTGGTGCAGGAGACCAGTGTATCACCCCCATGATGACCTTCTACCATGCAGTGGGTGGGTAATGCCCTGGGCTGTGGGCTTGATGATGCACTATCGCCCCACCCCTGTTGGTTTTTGGGCTGTAACGTTTGATAAAATAGAGATATTTCACCTCGGTTTGTTTCATTGCATTCTGCATGAAATTCTGCATCAAATGATATATAACATGGTGGTATTATTCAGAAATGCCAAGATTGTAAAAATTTTGGCCAGTAGTAGTGTTGTCACCCCTCCCCACCACCACCAACCCCGTGCATGTCACCCAGTGCAGCCTGCGCCTTAGCAATGCCGCTGTGTACTATGCATCTACATGCTTGTTTTGTTAAATAGCATTCACTTAAGGGGAGAGAAATCTGGCTTGGGGCTGCAGGTAGAGGGGCCTTTAAATAGGGTTACCAGATACATGTCTGTATCTGTCCATGACTTTGTGTACCTTGGCTCAACAATCTCCGACACTCTTTCTCTTGATACCGAGCTAAACAAACGCATCGGTAAAGCAGCTACCACATTTTCCAGACTCACAAAGAGAGTCTGGTCTAACAAGAAGCTGACAGAACATACCAAGATCCAGGTCTACAGAGCTTGCGTCCTGAGTACACTTCTGTACTGCAGCGAGTCATGGACACTTCGCTCACAACAGGAGAGGAAACTGAACGCTTCCCACATGCGCTGCCTCTGACGCATTCTCGGCATCACCTGGCAGGACAAAGTTCCAAACAACACAGTCCTGGAACGTGCTGGAATCCCTAGCATGCATGCACTGCTGAAACAGAGACGCCTGCGTTGGCTCGGTCATGTTGTGAGAATGGATGATGGCCGGATCCCAAAGGATCTCCTCTATGGAGAACTCGTGCAAGGAAAGCGCCCTACAGGTAGACCACAGCTGCAATACAAGGACATCTGCAAGAGGGATCTGAAGCCTTAGGAGTGGACCTCAACAAGTGGGAAACCCTGGCCTCTGAGCGGCCCGCTTGGAGGCAGGCTGTGCAGCATGGCCTTTCCCAGTTTGAAGAGACACTTGGCCAACAGTCTGAGGCAAAGAGGCAAAGAAGAAAGGCCCATAGCCAGGGAGACAGACCAGGGACAGACTGCACTTGCTCCCAGTGTGGAAGGGATTGTCACTCCCGAATTGGCCTTTTCAGCCACACTAGACGCTGTTCCAGAACCACCTTTCAGAGCGTGATACCAGAGTCTTTTGAGACTGAAGGTTGCCAGCCTAACCAGATACAAAGGGGACAGAGTGCCTATACCTTTAACCACTGTATAGGAGAGAGAATTTTGGCAGGTGCAGCTTTTAAAATGCTTCCTGTTGAGCTGCATCTGCCAAAATTCCCTCATCTATACAACGGTTAAAGGGACAGGCACTTTGTCCCCCTTTGTATCTGGTAACCCTACCTTTAACCTTTTCCCTGCTGCAGTATCTGATGAAGTATTTATGCTGACAAGAGGTCAGTGAAGGCCTTGAGTGTGACCAATAAGAGAACCTACTCATTGCAAGGCACTTGGCACTGCTCTGCAGCTTCTGATGGTCTCCAACATGCCCAGCAGACATGAAGAAACTGGTGGTTTGTCTATGAGAGAGAGAGAGAGAGAGAGAGAGAGAGAGAGAGAGAGAGAGAGAGGCAAGGAGTTACATTGTTACTTTTAGGCACACCTCCAGGCTTGAGAGAGCCCTTGGCAGTGGCATCATTGATGTTTGCATCACCCGGTGCAGGAGGCTAGTGTGTCACCCCCATGATGAGCCTCCTCCCATGCAGGGGGCTGGACAATGCACCAGGTGGTGGATGTGGTGGTGTACCATTGTCTCACCCTCTCTGGTTTTTGGGCTATAACTTTTGATAGAATAGAGATATTTCAGTGTGGTTTGTTTCATTGCATTCTGCATGAAATTACACATCGATTGAGATACAACATGATGGATTTTTTTTTTTTTTCAAAATCCTTGTATTTTCAAATGTTTTGGCCAGTAGTGGTGTCACCCCCCCATGCATGTCACCCAGTGCGGCACACACCCCCTGCACCCCCGGAACGATGCTACTGGCCCTTGGCGACATGGCCTCCAGTAGGCTTCTTTCTTTGTGGGTGGGCTGGACCTCCATGGCAGCTACCCTGGTGTACCTTCTCTTTCACCTCTCCTTCCCAACCAAGGAGAGGTCCAACCAATGGGAGTAAAGTGCCAGCCTTGCATGCTACATTTTGTAAGGAAGGGAGGGAAGAGGTAGCAGAGGTGGCTCTCCAAAACCTACAACTTTGGCTCTCCAAAACCTTAGTCTTGGGGTGAGAAACCTGAGAACTGCTGTCAGTCTTCGCGATCTGCAGTGCAGGAATAATAATATTTACCTTTACCAGACTGTTGTAAGATAACATACATGAAGTGCTTTTCACACTCAGGCAGGTAGGATTAGCGCCAGTCACCAAAACAAAGACGGACAGGCAGCCTCTGTGGAAGAATTGATCCTGCTTGTGGTTTGCTGTGAGTAAGATTAATGTACTTCCTTGATGTCTTTTCTGGCAGAGAGAAATTGTGATGGGCAATTGCATCAAGCTTAGCTTGATCAACAGGGCCTCGGGCAGAGCTGCTTAAGAACAGCTTAACAGCGCAAGAGGGAAAGCAGATGGCAAAGTTGATGGAAGTCTTCTGTTGTGGACAAAGGCGGGGGAATGGGTTCAAATTCCTCCTAGCCATAAGTTCCATGGGTGACTCCAGGCCAGTCATCATCTTACCTCATATGGTTGCTGTGGAGATACAACAGAAAAAACATCACACATCATGCCCTGAGCTCTGTGGGGAACTGTGGAATGTAAGTGTGACATCCAAACAAAACCAGCCTTTGTGGGTCCCCATGGAAAGGAGTGTGTTGCCAGTGCACAGGGGTGCGCATCATGTGTTTGGCTGAGGCTCTGTAAAAATATATTTTGCATTCCATTTTTTTTTTTTTGAACACCCAACACTGACTACCCATTTTTCTTTTGCAGGACTCATGCTTGTTCTGGGAAGGAAAACAGGAAGCGTTCCTTTCTTTTCCTCTCTTGCTTGATTACAGCCAATTCTTTTAGACTTATGCTGTTCCCAGACAGGACATGCTCATGAGCTAATGCACAGTCCTGGCATGGTCAAGTGCCTGGTGTTCGCCTGTGCCCTTCCTCCATGCACCCACATCGCAATGCTGTCCTGGAAGTAAGGTTGCTATGTTTGGGTGAGCAATGATAGCACTGGTGAAGGAGGTATGCGTGCATGAGAGAAGGATCTCAGGCCTGGGTCGCTAGCCACAGAGCAGTCAGAGGGCCAAATTGGAAGCTCTTGTAGTCCAAATCTGTTTCCACCCTCTGAGATAAATGTGATTCCAGTTGCCCCAGTGGGACATAAGAACATAAGAACAGCCCCAATGGATCAGGCCATAGGCCACCTAGTCCTGCTTCCTGTATCTCACAGCGGCCCACCAAATGCCCCAGGGAGCACACCAGATAACAAGAGACCTCATCCTGGTGCCCTCCCTTGCATCTGACATTCTGACATAAATGCCATAACATGATCCCCTATTCTACTCTATTTAATGGGACTTGCTTCATAGTAAATGTACTATGGGTTACAGACAAGCATCTTGATCCTGTATATAATTTACTCAGAAATAAGTCCAACAATAGGTCTTCTTCTGCAATAAGTAGGCATAAGATTGGAACACTATGGTTGTTTACTTAGCAGCACATTCCACTTACTCCTGGGTAAATGTGCATGGAATAGTAACCATGCACAACTATCTTACACATGTTCATTTAGAACAGTGGTTCTCACTACTTTAGCACCGGGACCCACTTTTTCGAATGAGAATGTGAACAGGACCCACTGGAAGTGATGTCATGACTTGATGTGACATCATCCAGCTGGAAAATTTCTAACAATCCTGGGCTACAATTCTATCCACACTTACCCAGGAGTAAGTTTCATTTACGATCATTGTTAAAAGCATCTTCATAGTAGCCTGTTAAAAGTACAGATTTGCCACATTTCCCCAAATGCAAGCACATACGTTGGTGGCATTAAGTCTAATATGTATATCAAAAATAAAATATTAAAATGAATAGCGACCCACCTAGTGGGTCCCGACCCACAGTTTGAGAAACACTGATTTAGAAGCTTACTCCGAGGTGAATGTGCATAGGACTGCGACCTTAGTCACAACTAACTTTAAGTAGATTTTGGGCCAGTGTGATTTTGCATTGTTGGTATTGCCACTATTATAATACATTAGTTATTATTCCCATGCAGTCCAACTAAATGTAGATTTACTCGGAAGTGCATCCTACTGATTACGATGGGGCTTGCTATCTGGTGTCCTGTTGGCTTGCAGAATACAAGCTTTCCGCCTCCATTCTAACCAGTACAGAACTACAGTATTGGGGGAGGGGGGTTGCCTTTGTTATGCTGTCATTTTCTTCTTTTGTTTTTGACATTTGTAATCTTTATAGTTACCATCTTGAAGATGAGTTTGGAATACTGTTCATATTTGGAAAAACAGGAAGGAAATGTTAAAATATCTTCAAAGAAAAGAAAGAAAAGAAAGTTGGCTGCTGTGGTTTCTCTTTTCTTTCTTATGGTTTGCTTGTGGGGTTACTTATAAGGTGGGGGGAAGTGTAAAAACTAATCCTGCCTGGTATTGCCATCCAGTTCCTCTTCTCGCTCTCTTTTTTTCCGTTGAACTGCTGGGATGACAGCAGTGTGATGCTTTGAAGTCCAAAGTGGCTTTTGGAATCTCTTTTAAGGAAATTGCTAAATGATTTATTTCAACATTCTGTCCTCCAGCTGCTGGACCTGCAGCAGCCCTGCAATCAGGGGAGAGTACAGAGCTGACACGCAGAGTGACTCAGGTTCATGGGTACAATCTCTATGCAAGTGATTCCATCAAGGACAGGAATGCTTTCCTACTGAGTATTCCCCCCCTTCTGCTTTCCTCATTCCTCCAACTCTCTCTAAAGTGTGGCCTGCTGGAATTGGGCAGCCAAAACCACCATGCAGACATGCCACAACAAGTAGGATACCGCTCAAGTCAGCTCCTGCATTGGAATGATGTATCTCAGCAGAGAAATTTCATGTTCTTCATGTGGGAGGGAATGCCTCTTCTAATATTAGGAGGAAATGCTTCTTTTAGAATTAGGAGGGATGTCTCTTCTAAGGTGCTGGCAGATTTTAAAAAAATCTGTAAAATAAAGTTTTACAATAGTGGGGCCCACTGAGTTTAATGGGACTTACTCCCAGGTAAGTGTGCCCAGGACTGCAATCTTGGGTTACAGCCCTATACACATTTACCTGGGAGTACATCCTACTGAACTCAGTGCAACTTACTTGTAAGTAGACATGCCTAGGCCAGTCTATTAATTGATTGGGCTATCAGTTAAATTTCTGTTTGGTGGCACTTGGATATGTTGTAGCAAGTGTCATCTTAGAAGAGGAATTTCTTCCAGTGGAAAGAAGGGGGAATGCCTCTTACAATGTAATGTTTTCCAGCTGTTATTTTTAAAGAAGTACTTAAATAAAAATATGATTTATTTAGTACAGGTGCTCTGATATGTGGAGACTCCATAGTTACTGTATTCAGGGGTAAGGGAAAATGCACTCTTTTATGTGCTCAGTGGCACTTCAATAAATTCTTTATTTATGTAAAAGATTTATATACCACGTTTCTCATGTTCAAGGCAGTATACAATTTTTAAAACACACAACAATAAAAACATGCAAACAGAAATCATTAAAGGCAATTCAAAAATACAAAGTTAAACAAGATGGATCTTACTTCACATGTTCCAAGCTTGAGCTCTTGCCTTTGGGAACAGTTGCCAGCAGACTGAATTCTCAGAAACCATGGCATAAATTAAGTCCTAGATAAACACCAACTTCATTGATAAGTGACAGGAAAACTGTGTGCAATTGGTCAATTGCAATGAATGATCACTCAGTGTGTGCCTCTCCTGTCTACATAGGAACTTTGTCCGTACCACAACTGGAATCTCTTACAATTCATGGCATCTTGTCCCCAGAAAGGTTTACCAGTGGGGCTACAGTAGTTTGATTCTAGGAGGTCTGGTCTAGAGGGTAGAGCCTCCGTCTGCCTGAAGATAACATCCACAAGGTCGCCAGTTCGAGGCCACCGGCTGGCAAGCTGAAGCCGAGCAATTCCATCTGCTCTGAGCGTGGGAGGATGGAGGCCAGAATGTGAAGCCAGATCGGAATGAAACACCTTGGAAGTAGTCGTTCTTGAAAGAAAGAACCTTCTTTGAAATTGTAAAAATCCCTATTTAATAAGGGATTTAAATAAAGCCTGCCTATGTAAACCGCCTTGAATAAAGTCTTGAATAAAGACCAAGAAAAGCGGTATATAAATACCTGTTGTTGTTGTTGTTGAAGTGTCAGGGATGTAGATATGTTCAGAGAATGCCTGAGTTCTAATCCTCAGGCAGCCACCAAGTGTTCTAGGTGCCCTTGGGCCAATAACTTATTCTCAGCCTAAGGTGATCATGATTATAGAAGGGGGTGGGAGCAGGTACCCTATATGCCATTCTGAGCTCCTTAGAACAGTGTTCTTCAACCTTGGGGTTGGGACTCCAATGGGGTTGCAAAGCCTCAGTTGTGGGGTCGTGGCAACTTACAGGAATGAAAAAAAGGTTATGGACTGGACTGAAAAGGTTATACCACTGGGCTAAGGCACCATCAGGTAAAGGGAGAGGCAGCTGCTTCCAGGAGATGGTGTCCCAGTTCTGCTCAGGTCAGGGTGACCAGATGTCCTCTTTTTCCAGAACTTGTCCTCTTTTTTGTATACTGGAAAAGAACATTTGCCCTGTGAGCGGGCCCCTGCAGGCAGCACAGAGCCTTCCTGTAATCAATAAATTATATGTAATAAATTATAGGTAATATAGTTTTAACCACATGAAAGCAATACACAAGTGTTTTTAGCTTTTATATTGTCATGTCGTCATGTCGTGAGAATGGATGATGGCCGGATCCCACAGGATCTCCTCTATGGAGAACTCGTGCAAGGAAAGCGCCCTACAGGTAGACCACAGCTGCGATACAAGGACATCTGCAAGAGGGATCTGAAGGCCTTACGAGTGGACCTCAACAGGTGGGGAACCCTGGCCTCTGAGCGGCCCGCTTGGAGGCAGGCTGTGCAACATGGCCTTTCCCAGTTTGAAGAGACACTTGGCCAACAGTCTGAGGCTAAGAGGCAAAGAAGGAAGGCCCATAGCCAGGGAGACAGACCAGGACAGACCGCACTTGCTCCCAGTGTGGAAGGGATTGTCACTCCCGAATCAGCCTTTTCAGCCACACTAGACAATGTTCCAGAACCACCTTTCAGAGCGCGATACCATAGTCTTTCGAGACTGAAGGTTGCCAACTAACTAACTGGGTGCAATCCTAACCCCCTTTCCAGCACTGGCATAGCGGTGCCAGTGGGACATGTGCTGCATCCTGCATTTGGGTGTCACTCACAGAGGCCTCCTCAAAGTAAGTAAGGGAATGTTTGTTTCCTTACCCACAGCTGCGATACAAGGACATCTGCAAGAGGGATCTGAAGGCCTTAGGAGTGGACCTCAACAGGTGGGAAACCCTGGCCTCTGAGCTGCCCGCTTGGAGGCAGGCTGTGCAGCATGGCCTTTCCCAGTTCGAAGAGACACTTTGCCAACAGTCTGAGGCTAAGAGGCTAAGAAGGAAGGCCCATAGCCAGGGAGACAGGCCAGGGACAGACTGCACTTGCTCCCAGTGTGGAAGGGATTGTCACTCCCGAATCGGCCTTTTCAGCCACACTAGACACTGTTCCAGAACCACCTTTCAGAGCGTGATACCATAGTCTTTCGAGACTGAAGGTTGCCAACTACTACTATGTCATGTCCTACATTTTTCTTGGACGTCCTACATTTTTGGGTGTACACACACACACACGCGCGCGCGTGTGTGTGTGTGTATTGTATGTCTATTATGCTAATAAAGGTATGGTGATAATGCTAAAATAGCGTTCTCTAGTACTAGCCTTCCTGGCAATTTTTTCTGTTCTCTCTAATAAGAATATCTGGTTATAGTTAACAGTGCTGGGAGGGCATTATGGAGGCAGGGAATGGGTAGCAATGGCTGTGAGAGTGGGCAGAAAGGGTCCTGGGAGAGTATGGGGTTGACTGTGGGGTCCCTAGTCCAGTGATTTTCATCCAGTGTGCCACGGCACACTAGTGTGCCATGAATGGTCCACAAGTGTGCCGTCTGAGTTTTGGGGAGGGCCAGTGGTGTAACTAAGGGGGTGCAGGGGGTAGCAGTTGCACCGGGTATCAAGCTTTAGGAGGGGCAACAAGCTGAGCTTGACACTAGTGACCAAAATTGTGAGACTCTTGGTATTTATTTTTCACATTTTTATACCGCCTTTCATCCAAAGACCAAAGTCGGTGTACACAGCTGCTCCCCTCCTTTTGTCCTCACAACAACCCTGTGAGGTAGGTGAGGCTGAGAGAAAGTGACTGGCCCAAGGTCACCCAGGAAGCTTCGTGGCTGAGGGGGGATTTGAACCTGGATCTTCCAGATCTAAGTCCACCTCCCAAATGTATGTATGAATAATACCATCATGTTATATATCATCAAAAAGGTAATTTAATGCAGAATGCAATGAAATAAACTACATTAGAATATCTTTATTCTATCAAACGTTATGGCCAATTAACTAGAAAATGAAAACACAACTGCCTTATGGAACAAATGGTTTATGGATTTCTTATGGATTTCTTTAACTCAAAACTGATCTAGGATTGTTCTGAAAACCAATGACATGTTATTATGTTATTGACATGTTGCAATAACATGATATTATGATACAACATGGAACCAATAAGGTGCTAATATGAGTCAGTGCTCATTTCCATGTATCATAATACAGTTACCCCTGCTAACTGGATAAAAAAGGAAGTTTTTCAAGTAGTGATCCTTCTATGTTTAGTGGGGGGGGGGGGGGAAACCTTCCCTCTTCACCCAGCTCAGTGTCTCAAACCAATCAGGGGCATACTTTTTATTTATTTACTCAATTAATTTTGATTTTTTTCTTGGGAGGGGCTACAAATCTTCTTTGTAACAAACCTGCTACCCCAGATAGTAGGTAGATACCTTAGCTATGCCACTGACAGAGCAAGTGGGTGGTGAGCAGCTGGGGGGAAGAGGTGGGTTTCTCCCTATTTTCATTTTTTAAGAAGTCTGGGTGTGACATCACTTCCGGTTGTGATGTCACTTCCAGGGCATCATTTTAAGCTTGGCACCGGGCTACATGATCATTAGCTATGCCACTGGGGAGGACTGTTTATTAGTAGGCCCATTGGGGATGTGAGCAGCATATTGTGCCTTGTCAGTTGACAAAAAACTGATGGTGTGCCTTGACAATTTTAGCACCTTGTCAGTGTGCAGTGAGACAAAAAAGGTTGAAAATCGCTGCCCTAGTCTCATACTTGATTGATTGATTGATTGATTGATTGATTGATTGATTGATTGATTGAGTGGTTCTCACACATTTAGCACCCAGATCCACTTTTTAGGATGAGAATCTGTCAGGACCCACTGGAAGTCCCACATCAAGCAGGAACATTTTTAACAAGCCTAGATTACAATCCTATCCACACTTACCCGGGAGTAAGTCCCATTGACTATCATTGTTAGAAGAATATACGTAGTAGCTTGCTAAAAGTACAGGTCTGTAACATTTCCCCAGATGCATTCACATACAATGGTAGCATCAAGTCTAATATATTAAAAATAAAATATTGAAATGAATGGGGACACACCTGAAATGGGCTCGTGACCCACCTAAGTGGGTCCTGACCCACAATTTGAGAAGCACTGGATTGATTGATTGATTGATTGATTGATTGGGGTCGTGACACAAAAAAAGGCTGAAGACCACTGCCTTAGAAGAAGGGTTGGAAAGAAAGAAAGCAAGCAAGCCTGCATCCATCATCCAGTTCAAGAATCTAGTCCTCATTGTGGGCATCTCATGCAACTCTTGACAGCCTCTTTGTGCGTGTGCGTTTCCTGCAACAGCATCTGGGGAAGGCGGGGGGTGGTGGAAGAGGCTTCCCCCCCCCCGGGCGGTCCTGAGAGCAGTTGCATCACACACACACACACACACACACACCCCCAGCGCGCCTGGCTGAGTGCGGTCCACCCCACCCCGGGCAGGCGCGTCACTTCCTCGCAAACTTTTCGCGTGCTGCCCAAGTCGCCTGGCCGCAGGGAGTCGGGCACGGGCTGCTTCCTCGCCCTCGGACTGAGCAGGCGGGGAGGGAGGCCGGCCGCCCGCCCGCTCCCCTCTGCCTGCGCTTCTCTTGCCTTCCGGCCCCGCAGGGTTGCTGTCCGCCCCCAGCCCGGCAGGGCGCACGATGGGCAGCCTCCCCGACCAGGGCTGAGCCGCTGCGCCGTCGCACCGGCCGGGCGCAGGAAGAAGAAGGGCTCCTCCTCCTCGCCCCGGCCAGAGGCAGCTTCTGCCCGGGAGCCGCGGCCAAGAGCAGCCCCCTCACCATGGCCAGCGACTGCACCGCTGCCAGCCTGGAGAGCATAGACCTGGCTGCGCTCAGGGTAAGTGGCGTCTGCAGGAGAGGGGGGCTGTGGCCCTCGGGGCGCTCTCCTGGGGGCCTACCTTTCCGGGCTGTTGTGAAGACTCCCCAGACCAACCGTGTTCAACCATTTCTTTACTCATAAATATTAAATATTTAAGTGTTAAATATTTCTTTACTCATTGTGTGGTTGGTCTGTGGAACTCCTTGCCACAGGATGTGGTGATGGCGTCTGGCATGGACGCCTTTAAAAGGGGATTGGACAAGTTTCTGGAGGAAAAATCCATTACGGGGTACAAGCCATGATGTGTATGCGCAACCTCCTGATTTTAGAAATGGGGTGTGTCAGAATGCCAGATGCAAGGGAGGGCACCAGGATGAGGTCTCTTGTTATCTGGTGTGCTCCCTGGGGCATTTGGTGGGCCGCTGTGAGATACAGGAAGCTGGACTAGATGGGCCTGTGGCCTGATCCAGTGGGGCTGTTCTTATGTTCTTATGTAACCAGTGTGCCACGAGCGGTCTGCAGGTGTGCCACAGGAGTTTGGGGGAGGGTCATTTATTAACAGGGCCATTGGGGGATGTGAGTGGGCCTTGTCAGTTGTCCAAAAATGGATGCTGTGCCTTGACTATTTTAGCGCCTTGTCTGTGTGCTGTGAGACCAAAAAGGTTGGAAGTCACTGCCCCACATAATGTACCTGAAATGGGTTTGGACACTTGGGAAAAAAAGTCTTTCATAAGGATTACACAGCCCAACAGCAACAAAATTCTTCTGGTGCTTCAGAAGTCAGACCTATTCGTGGATATATTTGGGGTACTGTTCCTCTGTCAAGATCCCATTGAATCTGTAAATGTGTCTCTCCAAAACTAGAGCCAGTAGGGCAAAACACGCCCAAAATATATCCAGGGTCTAACTTTTAAGGCACCAAAATGTGTGGTGGGCTGTGTTATATTAGCATTCTGTTAATTCTTTTAAAAATGTCACTGTACACGCTGTATCTTGGTAATCCTTACAACAGTCTGGAAAGGTAGGCCTGTAGTCTTGGAGCTGGCATTGTGTTGTGGCTAAGAGATTGAGCCCCAAATCAGGACTTCTTCACTTGTGCCCGGAATCCTCACTAGCCCCAAATTGGGACTCTCTGTGCCCGGAATCTTCACTAGGTGACCATAGCCAAGGCACTCACTCTCTGCCTCAGTCTTCCCTAACTGTGTTATGGGGATCACAGTACTTGCCTTGAAAGGTTATTGCAAAGGTAACATCTCAGTAGTATTTGTGAACTGCTTTGCATTCACAAAGCATTACACAGATGTCAACTTATTATTATAGATTGTGAGTTCTCCGGGAGAGGGATTATAACCACCCAGTATGGTTCCCACTCTTTCAAAAGCATTTTGCACGTCGACAATGAGGTATAAATGAATAATAATTTTGCCATAGAAATCTAGGCATTTATTTAGTCTTGACTTCCTGTGGTAAACTGATCATTTTGGAAAGAAAATCCTGACTGTTGTGGTATAAGTTTTGCTTGACCAGACATCTGGCTTTGAGCCTCTGCTGTTTCTGAGAACACCATGCTCTTTTGTAACAGCCTTTGTACATCCAAGCGGCATGAAATTTTACTGCAAATGAGCTGTGCATGTTCTAGGAATGGGGGGAGGGACCCCTGGGTAGGGTACCCACAGTTAAACATGGGGTGCAAAGTGAGAATTCACATAGTTTGTTTGGCAGTTCTTACAACAGCCCCATATTACAGATGAGCTATGCTGGCTCTAGGTTTTGAGGGGTGACCAACAATTTTAAATTGGAAGAAGCAAAGTGAAAATTCGCTCCCACTTTATATGCAATATTTTGGTAATCCTTACAACAACAACCTTGTAAAGTAGCCCCTGGTATGCACAAATGTGTTACATACAGTAGCACCACTGAGACATTGAACTTGCCTAGTGAGTTCATAGCTGACGTGAGATTTGCTTGTAGGGACTTCCCAGTGTGCACTCTTGACAGTTACAGCACCCCAGTGTTATCTTCCATCATTGTCATCCTAGTGGTATAAAGTGGGTTGATCCCAAGTAGGTCAGGCGAATGGATTCTCTCAGTTTGATAAAGTTCAGAATCGCAAGATTTGTGTGATAGAAATCATGAGATTCTCCTCTTTTCCTCCTTTGTGGCTGCGATTGCATTATTCCAAAGGCATGCCCCTAAGCTTTGAACACGCAAGATAAGATAACGGAGCTATTTGTTCATGTATTTAGGACTTACCCTTTAAAAAGAGTACATATAGGGGAATGCCTTGTGGCATTTGGGATGGTTAAGATAGCACTGACTTATGATGTGGTGACATTTTGTCCTGCGGGTAAGAGCTAAATTTTCCTTCCCAACCAGCAATGTTTTGGTCAGGAGAACAGTAATATATTGTTCCCCCAGTAAATGTTGATTTTTTTATTTTTATTTTTTGCTTTTTCAAAAGTAGATTAATTTGCTGTGGAGCTGAAAACTCAATTCCTGGGTTAGGTCCATCCAACATTAAGTTCTTGTTTTCATTATTTCCAGCTAACCCTTGTGCTGAGAAGGGAGGAATCTGTAGGCAACAATGGAGTTTACTATACTGTATATGCAAGGTCCAGTATGTCTTACTGACCTCCAGTAAATGTAACTTTGGCAGAGTTTTTAAAGGACTGTCTTATGACATTCTCTATGATTTGAATGCATGTTGAATCATTCACAAGACTGGGGTGGCCAGAAAGAGAAAAAAGTTGGATCACCCTGCAGTGTGGAGTCTGTTTCCACTAGAAGGCAAAATCATAATTCTTGCTGAATTGCATTCATCCCATGAACAAACAAAAAAAGATTTCAGTTGCATCTTGCAACCTTTTCCTCGTCAAGGAAAAATGCCTGATACATCAGATGTAACATTCATCACTTCAGTTAAACCTCATTGGAGAGATTTGCATTCGCACACATAAACTCCATGAGACATGAAGTCCAGAGACCAATTCTTTGGTATGTGGCAATGCAATTTATCACTCTTGTTAATTTCTTCTGGAAGATATCACTAGAGGTTTCTGTGAAATAGTATTAATTTTGCAGATCATTTTCTCAGCATCTGTCCTAGCAATCTGTATGATTTTTTTGGGGGGGGGGGGGACTGCTATCATTTGGTCTTTCCGTGCAACCTGGTATCATCTTTCCCACTGACCTGTCACTTTTTGCATAGTATTCCCACCAGTCTTTTCTTGTGAGTTCTCCAGGCCTGTTAGTTGTGACAAAAACTGCAGTTCTGTACTCACTCACATGGTGGGGTGAGCCCCACTGAACACATGGGAAGAGCTCTGGTGCAAAACCTTATCTAGTCAAGCATCTTGCTTACCACAGTGACTAACCCAGGGTTTCTAGGAAGCTCAGCACCAGGGCAGGATGGTAATAACCTCCCCTTCTCTCTAGCAACTATTATTCATGACCTCTATTTAGCTATCGTGTTTACTAGCCATTGAGAGACATCTCCTCCTACTTGAATTTGTCTAATCTCCTTTTTAAAACCATCTTAGCTTGTGGCCATCACCTCATCTTGTGGCAAGAAGTTCCATCAGTGAATTATGCACTGTATGGAGAAGTACTTTGCTTTTGTCCCAAATTTATTGTCTGTCAGTTTTTTGGATAGGGAAGTGATCATAGGGTCAGTAGCAGAGAACCTGCTTTGCATGCCAAAGGTCCCGCATTTGATTTCAGACATCTCCATGTTTTGAGATGGAAAGGACCTTGTTTGGATCTCTCGGAGAGCTTAAGGTAGCTTTGGGACTCTGAGTAGATGGGCTTTTGGCCAAATCCAGCAGGGCTGTTCTTATTTTCTTATGACTTGGATGGCAGTGCACATGTTGATGAAACCACTAGCTAACTGCAACTAGATTGGAGTCAGTGACTGTGGTGTGGGGTTTCTTGTTTACAACAGTGAGGATAGCCTTGATACGTCAGAGGTAGATCTATGGTTGCTTGCTGACTCTGAAAGTAGAAGAGGTCTTGCAAGAACCTCTAGTCAGTGTTATCCAGCAGCAGCTCAGCACTTGTGAAGCATCCCTTGATGGTTGACAGCAACAAGCAACACCTATCCAGAAAGTTACAGCCTTCTGCTCCTTTGTACTTGGGTCTCTCAACTCAAGGACGTATCTGACAGTTAACTTTAAAGTAGTAGCCTTGTGAATAAATCCGCAAAACTTAATTGGCTGCTTTGGGGCATTTGCTTTGCCATGGGGAAGGCAGGATATCAATTCCTCAAATAAATATTAGTCAACAGAACTTTGTTCTATACAAGATGGCCACATATATACTAAATCCCCAACATAGTACCAGTTCCATTCTGGAATACAAGTATCTCGAAGCAGCCGGCGCAGCAATATCATGTCTGCACAAAAGCACCACAAAGGACATACTGCACCTGTATGAAGGTGCCCATGCAGCCATCCCTAACTCAGACATCCGTAAGTCAGATGTCCATAATTCAGCTAGCCAGTGTATCAGTGAAAGTCATTTATGGTGCATCCAGTTAACAGTTTAGCCATTACAAAACTTACGAATACACCAACATCCTGAAAGAAAGAAGCATGTGAAAATGCTTCATGCTGAGTCAAACTATCTGTTTGTCTGGTCCAGTATTGTCCATTCAGGATTGGTCCCGGGGTCTTGGGCAGAAGTCTTTCCCCAACCCCACCTGGAACATTTTCATGTTACTCATGTGTTTTATCACTGGGCAATGACTTCCTAAGAAAGAAATCAAGGGCCCAATCCTATCCAGCTTTGCACTACTGAGGCAACTGGACCAGCGGGGCATGCACTGCATCCTGTGGCGGGAGGACCATTTATGGAACCCTCCTCAAGTTAAGGGAATTTTTGTTCCCTTATCTTGGGGCTGCATAGGATCTGGAAAATTGGATAGGATTGGGCCCCAAAACTTTTTCAATGTACAAAGAAACAAATATGAACAAAACTTGCCTATTCACCTGGAGGCCAGTTCTTATTAACCATAGATGACTCAGGGCGCAATCCAAACCTGCGCTGGAGCAGGCAAGCCAGGAGGCTTGCACTGCATCCAATGCAGGTTTGTTGGCTTCAGCGGCTCAGCCAAAGGCAAGGGGAAGCTCTTCCCCTTACCCCTGGGTAAGGGCTGCTTGCCCCAATGGGTCTCCTTGGACCTGCACCACCACTGGAGGTAGCGCAAGTCCAAGGAGAATGGAGCGGCTTGAAGCCGATCCGTTCTCCCTGGGGACAGGGGTTGGGATCTGGCATAACCGCAGGGTCCCAGCCCTGCCCCCGGCTCCCTGCGTGCCTGCCCCCGGGGCTGCCCATCACCCGCCCTCCCCCGCCTAGAAACGCCTCCCTCCCGCCTCCTCCATGCCCCCCACGCCTACCTTCGCCACTTGTGTTGGCGCGGGTGCGCTGACACAAGCGGTGGTGCGGAAGGCTTCTGCTGGCCTCTGTGCATCTAGATGTGCCAATGCAGCTTCCTCCCACAGAGGTACAAATGTGCTTTACGGCACGTTTGCGACCCTCCTGGTGCACCTATGCCAGCCTAAGTGCCGGTTAGGATTGCACCCAAAAGGATACGCTAAGCGGTGATACAGATGCAGGACTCTGACTCTGGTCCTTGCTCTGCCCTTGTTCTGATCCAAGTACTCCTGGGAATATTCTGGCTGAGTCCTCTGACCGGGCCAAGTTCTTAATTATCTCAGAGCTGGGGACATCCTTGATGTAGTGCTTCCTCTCCACTCACGTTTGGTATCCCAGAGTCCGCATGGCCCTTTGTGATCCAGCTACTGCCAAGTTTGCTATGTATCCTTTGACAGATGCCAAAATCCTGACCTAAACATTCATCACTTTGAGGTTAATTACTGTAATGCATTGTACCATATGCTCCTCTTCTTGCTTTGTCTTTATTGTTGGATGAGAAAGGTCCAAGAGGCTGAAGCAAGACAGCCAACCTGGAATGCCACAAAGCCAACTTATTTAGCTGTATTTATCCTCTTCTGTAAGACTGTGAAAAAGAAATCTGTATAAGAAACCAGAGCAAAATATATTTTCTTCTTACTTAAACTAGGTGGAAAGGTTTTTCAATTATTTTCAGAAGGGTCTGGCCATGAGCTCTAGGCACTCATTTGTTAAAATAAAAGAAAAAGACATACTTCCCTTGCAAAGCTTATTTTGCATATCTAGGGGTGCAATCCTAACCCCTTTCGTCAGTATTTTCCAGCACTGGCATAGCGGTGCCAAAGGGATGTGTGCTGCATCCTGCAGTTGGGTGTCACTCGCGGAGGCCTCCTCAAAGTAAGGGAATGTTTGTTCCCTTACCTCAGAGCTTCAATGCCCTTATGTCAGTGCTGGAAAGCGCTGACATAAGGGTTTAGGATTGTGCCCTAACTGAACTAACATATAAATATGTATTTATGAGTAACCAGAGTTTTATTTTTCAGGAGGATCACCAAGAATTTCTCGTACTTTGAGGTGCTTTGTTGTTTCAAAATGGTTTCACTGAGAATGTAAAATGAATTTGGAAGTTCAGGTTTTCTGAAGGTTAGAGATATGCAAGAGAAGCTTTGTAAAACAGTAGCTGAAAATCAAATTTAAGATTAGGTTCTGCAACCAAAACAGAACAAAAGCATCTTTCTGATTAATAGGCCTGCATGTTTAGGCTTCTATCATCATTAAGGAATGCAATGTTATGAAAATGTTTACCCAAACCAGTCTTAGGGAGTTTACATTCAGGCTAGTGACCTTGATATAAAGCAACAGGTGTAGATGGATTCTAGATCTAGGGGGAGACTATTTAAATAAAACTCTTTTGTATTTTCAGATGAAGCGACAGTTGTTGGCTGTATTGAAATGCCATAATATTTGTCCTGCAACAGTTTGACATCGACTCCTCTGTGATTTTTGGATAGACATTCCCCTATCTTCCTTTTTCCAAGTTGTTTTTAGAAAACTGGGTTGACTGGCTTTGGCTTGGGTGAGGCTGTGCACAGTTTAATTTTCTGTTCTGTCCATGCTCGACAAGAATAGCTGTGGCTCCCTTGTGTTGCCATGTCCACATTCCACGACTTGCCATCCGCATGTCCTTGGACACAGCTGTGCTATTAACTCTTTGCAGAGTAGGAAACGTTCCCACTGCCAGATTGCAATGGGACTTGGACACATCTAGCTCTTGTCCCTTTGTCTGCTAATAAGGGCTCTTGCACAGCTCCTCTTTAGTTTCCATGAAGCCTGTGCAGGAGACCTTTCCAGGGAATTGCACAAACCCCAAAACTTTCATCAGCTGAGTTTCAGTAATGCCTTTCCCTAGGATAGGCAATTTGAAAAGTCAGTAATTCACCTCTGTGTTTTCTTGTTCTAGGATCCAGCAGGAATATTTGAACTGGTGCAGGTTGTTGGAAATGGGACCTATGGACAAGTCTATAAGGTATAGAATGGAAAAACTATTTATCATCTTATCTATTAATCTAATTAATGGCAAATGGGCAGAACTGAACTTTGGATTTGTGAAATGGGACTTCTTTAGTTGTTGTGAGACCCTGTAACTAATTCTGATGGATTCTTCACAAAGCTCTAGTCCAGGGGTGTCAAATATAAGGCCCACAGGCCCTGGAAGCAATTTATCTGGCCTCCATTATAATTGGGCTCTCTCATATCTTGAAAATACGAACAAGATTTGCACATTTTCTTTTCTGTCATTTGCAGTGAATGAGTTTTTATATGAAAAACGAAGTGCTTATTTCTGGCCATCATCAGCTTAATGATGTCACTTTCTGCTTAATGATGTCACTTCCGGCTCTCAGCAGGCATCACAAACGCTAACTTTGGCCTGCTGTATGAAATGAGTTTAATATCCCTGCTGTAGTCTGTGCCATCAGTTTCAGTGTATTTGGTCCCTGTTTCTTTTCGTGATGGGTGAGATTTCACAATGTCTGCCCCACTGATGTTCACTCCCTGCTATAATCCGTCTTGTGATTCCCTTCAAAGTGCTTTTACGGTCCTGAGACAAAATAAGTGATGGGGCATGTTATGGAGGAGTATGCATTTTTAGCCTTGATTGACGCTTGGGAGAATTTAGTTTTTAACCAGCCTGGACTTTTGCCTTAGGGGTTTTTTCTCCCAGACTTCACATTTGTCCCCCAATCATTTTTCAGACATCATTACTGAACACTGATACATTTTACATTTGCATACATTTAAGTGAATTGTAGTCAAGCAATGGCCAAGGCTCCTCTTCCTTCTCATCTCTGGAAGTGGCAACATTTTAGGGAATAACATTCATGGTCTGTATACTCTGTGGTATGTACAGCACCATGTGCCCCGCTTTATCTCTGGACAGTTCTCAGAGGAAGTGCATCATGCTAGAGTGTTAGGCAGAGTTAAGTAGCCCGCCTTAGGGTATCATTAAAAGATGACAATTAAAAGATGAAAAATTCATAATAATTATAACAATACTTTTACCACCACATACACCATTTGATTTTTCTGCCTTGGCACCAACATGTGCAAAACAAAGGAGAATCCTTAGCTCAGAGGTGGAACCCATCCTTTGCATACAGAAGGTCGGGATTTTAATCACCTGTCAAAGGAAACTAGGTAGCCTGTTTAGGGAAGGAGCTCTGCCTGAGAGCCACTGTTAGGAACATGGAAAGCTGCCTTAAAGCAAGTCAAGCCATTGTCTCATATAGCTCAGAATGTCTGCACTATTTGGCAGAGGCCCTGCAGGGTATGAAACAGGGGTCTTTTCCAGTCCTATCTGGAGATCCTGTCAGAGATTGAACCTGGGAACTTCTGCATGAAAGTCAGTGCCTCATTGCTGCACTACAGATGGAGATATTTTCAGAAACACAGCAAGGTGAGCAGGTGTCATGCACCAAAAAACAGCCTGGGGTTTCTTTTCCTGGCAGGTGAGGTACTTCCTTCATCCTACTTCCTCCATTTCTGATTTAACATAAAAGCACCCAACTTGAAAGTGCAAGAGGACTGGTTCTGCCCCAGTGTGGGAAGAACTACTCGTAATATAGTTTTATTTCTGTTTTGAGAGCGAAAGAAAAAATCAAGAGGAATGCCATGAGTTGTGTGGCCTTGTTCAGTTATGAAGGAGCCTTCCTTTTGTGCAGCCTGGAATTGCAGGGTGCACCTCCGAGCACAATCCTAACAGAGCGCTCGGCTGGTGCAAGTCCCTTGCGCTGGCCTGGGAGAGTTGCCGTAAAGCATGTTTGCGCCTTGTGTGTTGGCTTGGCCAATGCAGGGTCACATGCCTATGGAAGCAACATTCATCGTCTTTGCTGACAGGGACAAGTAGGTCCATGCTGATCTAGCTCGGCCAGTGTGGGGTCTGGGGGGGCAAGGGGAGGAGGGAGGGAGGAGGTGTTTCGGGGTGGGGAGGGTGGGCGGTGGGTGGGCCCATTGGCAGGCAGCGGGAGAGCAGGTGTGGGTCCAGGACCCAGCAGTTATGCCAGATCCTGACCCTGTTCCCGGGGAGTACAAAGCAGCTCGGTTCTACTCGAATTTATGCCACTTCTTTAGGTGGCGCAGATCCAAGTAGACCTATTGGGGCTGCTGCAACTCTACGCGGGGTAAAGGGAATTATTTCCCCTTGCATTGCGCCAGGCCACAACCAGCCCAAACTTGCACTAGATACAGCGCAGGCCAGCTGGCCTGCCTGTTCCAGCGCAAATTAGGATTGTGTTGTCTGACAAATAACTTGAAGACGGAAGTAAAGAAATAGATTACAGGAAAGTGCCAAAAAAAAAATGTTTTTTAAGTTGTAAGGAGGGATGACTTTTGCTGCAGCCCTGAGTCTGATGCATTTTAGATACCGCTGCCAACTCCTGGGTATTTTGCCAGCAAATTTAATATTTGGGGTTTAGTATCAGGTATCTTGGATAAATTTGGTATTTCAGACTCTCTCCCTCCCTCTCTCCCCCCCATGTGTGTGTGTGTAAGCCTGACTTCTATTGACTTCACAGTCATTAGGCTTTCCAGTCCCATCAGGTTTTGACCTGTCATCAAGCCCCATCCATGACCTGCCACCTGACCCAACCTGCCTCCATTCATGGACCAGCTGTTTTCAAAAGTGCAAACTGGCATCCACATTCCCAGAAAGAGTCATGCACCCTCCTTTCCAGAGCAGTTGTGCTTTAGCACGACTCAAGCAAGTTTTTGGAAGCTGACCTTTTCAAACTTAGTTTCATTTGTGGGTGAAGGGTGTTTTATGCAGATGAGGCGATGGGACTGTGCAGTTAATCCATTTTTGCCCAGCCCACAAGTGTACACATTTGGTCCCTGTTGCGTATAAACAACGTTGAACCTAAATGGTGGCCATGCACCCTGTGTTTAAGCCAAGGGCTGAAGGCCAGTTTAACGTATACCCCGCTGTCTTCAATTGTATCCCTTTACTCCTACAGAGAAAAGCAAAGTGCAGTATAGCACTTCAGAAGATGGTTGTAGTAAGGTTATAAACCTGCCCTTCAGACTTTTGCTACCTTTGTTAAAGGGATACAGCCCTTCTCTACATACCTACAATTTTCATTCAGTGTACTGTGGTGCATTCTTGTGCTGCAAGTGTACACAGGTGTGCTGCAAGAGTTTGGGGAGGGTTATTTATTAGTAGGGCCATTGGGGAATGTAAGCCTCTGGCCGGCAGTGCAGTGTGCCTTGTCAATTGCCCAAAAACTGATGGTGTGCCTTGACAATTTTAGCACCCTGTCAGTATACCATGAGCTGAAAAAGGTTGAAAATTGCTGCATTGTGCAAATACAGACTGTATCTCTATGAAGTACAGACCCTCTTTCCATACATTCTGCCTTGCTAATTAATTTTTCCCTGCAATATTCATGAATTCTAGTCTGAAAAAAACATGTGCTCTTCCATATGAAAACATAAGAACTGTCCCTCTGGATCAGGCCATATGCCCATCTAGTCCAGCTTCCTATATCTCACAGCGGCCCACCAAATGCCCCAGGGAGCACACAAGACAACACGTGACCTGCATCCTGGTGCCCTCCTCTGCATCTGGCATTCTGACGTAGCCCGTGTCATAAAATAATATTTCATAAAATTTCATAAAATTTTCATAACTCAGCATCCCAGTTAACATTGCTCATGGAGTGCCTACTTAACAAGCCAAAAGAGCAGATGAATAACTGATTTTGAGCCTAATCCTATGCATGTCTACTTAAAAGTAAGTCCCATTATAGTCAATAGGGCTTACTCCCAGGAAAGCGTGAATAGGATTGTAGCCTTTGGCTTGTGAATTACATTTACAAGGAAACCAAATTCAGGGGACATCTTTTCTTTGTCAGCCTTGGGTGAAAAGCAAAGCAATCAACCAGCTTATTTCTTCCATTTTTATTTCACATTTTCCAACCCAAATATGGTTCCCAGAGCAAATCAACAGCAATTAAAATACCACACACAATCCTGCAAAATTGGGGGGGGGGGGGGAGAGAGAGATTCCCAGATGTTCCCTGCACTGTAACATGGTGAGGAGTTGCTTGACACACAATTCCTTTCCCTCTTTTTAAACAGCCAACCCAAAATAAATCAGGTTGTTTGTCTGACTGTGGTGACATTTCCAGTAAGTGTCTTTATGACAATTAATGCCAGTAAGCAATTTCTAGCGAGGTTTGCTTGCCCTTCTCTTGCAGCCCAATCCTATGCATGTCTACTCAGAAGTAAATCCCATTAGAGTCAATGGGGCTTAATCCCAGGGAAGTGTGGATAGGATTGGGCTGTAATTTTCCTAGCATACACAAGCTCTGAATACAAGAAAAATTCTGATTCTTAAGCAGATCTGTTAGCAGCATGTTTAAAGGCATTCATCTCTCTCTCTCTCTCTCTCTCTCTCTTTCTCTCTTCCTTCCTCTGCCTCTCTCAACAATGGCTAGGACCAGTAGACGGATACAACTAAGAGGAAACTCCACAGAGGAAATCATGTAGCTTTTCCGCTCCTTTGGTTTGCCGGAAGTAGCTTCTGCTCCTGTTAGTCCCTGCTGCCTTCCCACAGAAACAGTGTGATTGCAACGTGGCTTTGTGTAGCCTTTGTAACAGAATGTGGGATAAGCTTTATTGCAATGTAGCGTCTCCATCACACCCAGGTCATAGGGTTCATTGGGCTCCGCACTCTGTAAGCAGGGCTTTTTTGAATCCCACAGAATCCTTTGAACTCGGCTGAACACAATCCTATGAGCTCAGCATTTGGCAACGTAGGTGGCCATCGAGGCAGCCTTCTGTAGTGAGTGGTGTTTTCTTTTCCCTAAAATGCATATCGCCATATCTCCCCGCCATACCTTAAATTCTTGCTGGATAAGAAACTGTTACAAGCAGAGCCAGATGCACGAAATTGCAGGCAAACTTCAGGTGTGTTCCAATGAAAGGTGAGAAAAATTGAGCTGAGCGGGAAGAGACTTACAACCCAATCCTGTTCAGTTCTACTCAAAAGTCCCATTGTGTTCAGTGGGACTTACTCCTAGAAAAGCGTGCATAGGATTATAGCCTCAAGAGCCCAATCCTATGCATGTCTACTCAGAAGTAAGTTCTATTCTATTCAGCGGTGCTTACTTTCAGGTATGTGTGGGTAGGATTGCAGTCTTAAGAACATTTTAAATTCTCCAGTTGAAGTTGGTATGACTTAGGGTTAAAGGACACATTATAAAGAATATGTCATTAAGGGTGCAATCCTCACTGTGCCCTAGGCTGGTGCAAGTCCCTTGTGCTGGCCCAGGAGGGTCACAAATGTGCCATAAAGTGTGCCATAAAGCACGTTTGCTCCTCCTTGGGAGGATGCATGCCAGCCCATGTAGGCTGCATCCAACCTCCGCACTGACTTGGGCAGGGAGGTTCTGTGTCGACTGAGCTTGGCTGACACAGGGCTCTGGGCACTGGCATCACTAGGGGGGTGCAGGCCGCACCAGATGATGGACCGGGGGTGACACACCCTGGGGGGATGACAAACTAACATTAGGAGCTACCGCGTCATGCCATACACCATTGGATGCAGAAGGTCCAGTGGAGTGCATTGCAAAAATTGAATTGAAATAGCTCCTTTCCTTCAAGAGTTATGGCCAAAAAACCGGAAAGAAAAAATGCGCGGAGCCCTATGGAAAGTGAAAGTGAGCAGTATTGCATGTTTACTCATGAGTAGGTGTACTTGCCATAGTCCATTGGAAAGGGCAGGCTAAGAGGAATCCAACGACACCAGAATGGTCCTGATCCAATGAATGCAGCCCCCAAAAAACACCCGATAATGTCCCTCCCTTCCAGACTCCCTTCCAGCTGCGAGTCTGTTGAGCCCGAAATGAAGCCACGTGGCTGCATTTACTCGTGAGTAAGCGAACTTGCCTTAGTCCGTAGGAAAGGGCAGGGCAGGTTGAGAAGGACTCCAAGGACGTCAGAATGGTCCCGATCCAATGAATGCAGCCCCCAAAAACACCTGAGAAAGAGGTCCCTCCCTCCCTCCCATCTGCAAGTCTATTGAGCCCTATGGAAAGCAAAGCAGCCTCACAGTCGTGTTTACTCACGAGTAGGCAGACGTGCCTTGCCTGGTGGTCAGGCCAGGCAAAGGGGAATGTGAGGACACCAGAATGGTCCTGATCCGATGGAACTGGAGCTCAACTGATGCTCCAGAAGGCAACCACGCAGCCCCCACCCCACTAAAAAGGCAAAAAAAGAGACTTGAACTGGGAAGGGGAAAGTTTTCTATTTGCACTTGAAAAGCCAGCTGGGTCTTTATCTTGATATGCTTGAAATAGAAGAACTTTAAACTGAGGACTGGGAGGGCTGGAAATCTCCCTGATTCTTTTGGGGGGGGGGGTGTTATTGCAGGCAGACTACAGAGTAAGCTCCATTGACCACTGTGGGACTTACTTCTGAGTAGACATGCATAGGCTTGAGCTCACAGGCTGCAATTCTACCCACACTTTCCTGAGAGTAAGCCCCATTGACCACTATGGGACTTACCTCTGACATGCATAGGCTTCAGCTCACAGGCTACAATCCTACCCACACTTTCCTGAGAGTAAGCCCCATTGACCACTATGGGACTTACTTCTGAATAGACATGCATAGGCTTGAGCTCACAGGCTGCAATTCTACCCACACTTTCCTGAGAGTAAGCCCCATTGACCACAATAGGACTTACTTCAAAGTAGATTCACTTGGTGGAACAGGACTGGCTCCCCCTTATTTAATTATTTCTTTTATTTTAATGTAATTATTTATAATTATTTATTTTAATTTGCTTGATGATGTCACTTCTGGCCATGACATCACTTCCAATGGGTCCTGGACAGATTGTCATTCTAAAAAGTGGGTCCCAGTGCTAAAAGTTTGAAAACTGCAGCAATAAGGTGTTAGGAAGTTGATATGGGTGTGTGTGTGTGTGAGATTCTGCTAGTTTTCAAAATCACTAAAATCAGAGTTTGAAGGAATAATACCATCATGTTATATATCAATCAATGCGTAATTTCATGCAGAATGCAATGAAACAAACCACATTGAAATATCTGTGTTCTAACAAAAGGTACAGCCAAAAAACCAACGGGGCGGGGCAATGGTACATCACCACGCCCACCACCTGGGGCGTTGCCCCGCCCACTGCATGGGGTGACGCGCAGGCCTCCCGCACCAGGTGACGCGAATCATAGTGACGCCACTGGGTCTGGGGAGGGCAGGGAGGAGGCAGGAGGGAGAGATTCCGTGGCTAGAGGAAAGGTGGGCGGAGGGCGGTCCTGGGGGTGGGTGAGCAGGAGACAGGGCTGGGATCTGGCTGTTACGCTCGATTCCAAACCCGTTCCCCAAGCAGCATGGAGCGACTTGAAGCCGCTCTGTTCTCCTCAGACTTGTGCCACCTCCTGAGTTGGTGCAAGTCTGAGGAGGTCCATCTGGGCCGTGGTGGCTTACCCGGGCGTAAGGGGAAGAGTTTCCCCTTGCCTCTGGCTGAGCCACTTCTGGCCCCCTCTTGCACTGGATACAGTCAGGCCACTGAAAGAGAGAGGAGAATTCAGATTAGGACTGCTGCATGTGGAGAGGAGAAATCATCCTTCCCCTCTGCACCATTTACTGGACAACCCACCCACGCACCCCCAGTGCCCTGGCAGAGATGCTGTTTGTCCTAGAAGTAGCTATTTGTAGTAAAGTAGTAGCTTGCTGGGGGGGGGGGAGGTTTGAGTGGTTTACAGGAGAAAATTTGGCAGGGAGAAAGGGTTGCATTCCTTCACCATGTAATGTGGTCTGTATATGAATTTGGGCCCCTTCTGCCTGCTTTTTGCTTAGAGAAGCATTGCCTAGCTTAAACATGCCTTTTAGTAATGCATTTTTCAGAACATATAGTTTGGCCCTAAAAATTGCTTTTCCTTTGCTGGTTCATTGTGCTTTTCCTTTCTACCTAACCACACTTGACACTCTCAAAGAAGTCAAACTGAAAGACTGGAACTGTCCCCTGCTTCTTTTGCTGTCTGCAGTACTCTGCTAGAAGATTCTCTTTCTTCAGCCAGAAGTTGCATCTATGTCAATCCTATGAAAACTGGGTCGCTGGCTTCATCCTTTATAGCTAAAACCCACCCTGGTTACATGCACACCTAGCCCTTCATTGACTGCTACTTAGTTTAGCAGTAATGAAACTGTGGGCACTGTTGATAATTTTTACATTTTTCTGTGATTTCATTTTTCTTTAAATGCCATTGTGCATATTGTGCAAGATTTTTATTTTCTTTTATACTGGAGCATCTTGTATAGCACTTAAGTCATTTAAGGGGGGAAAATAGGTTTTTTTGAGAAATGCATGAGATAAAATACATTTTCTCCAATTTTCCCTTTTTAAACAAAAATGCATTCTTTTTTCAGACAGGGCCCTTCTGGTTCTATTGAGTAAAATGTTTTGATGAATTCTTTTGTGTGTTAAAAAAAAACCTGGAATTTTAAAAGGAAAGGAAAAAAGAATAAACAACTTACCAACCATTTCTTCTATGTTGCATTTACTTAAATATCTTGCTTTTATAACTTTGTGCCCGATCACATTTTTTTCCCAAATATGTATCAGGAAGGGAACGTTTATAAAATAAATATAGAGTGGATTTAGATAATGGACTCTATGATTTATTTACGTGCATTGTCCACAAATTTAGGTTGCAATGAGCCTGAGAAATAGAAGAGGACTCTGAAAGAGAAATTGAATGACTTCAGTACTTGCCCTGTTTCTTAGCTTAACACAGGAGTGCCCAAACCCTGACCCAGGGGCCACTTGCGGCCCTCGAGGACTTCCAATCCAGAAGCCCCCAGGTTCCCCCGCTGGAGACTTGCTGGAGCCCATACTACTACTATCAGTGTGAGGGCAACTGTTTGACCTGTGGGATGAGGGCTCCCTCCACTGCTTGCTGTTTCACGTCTGTGATGCTGCAGCAGCAGCTAAGGAGAGGCCAGTCTTGCTTTGTGTAAGGACTTTAACAGGCCATGAGCTATTGCAAGACCTTCATTCATTCATATAGGTTCCATCTCTAATATATTCATTTATGTAAATATATGTAAATTTATTCAAATATGAAATGTGAATTCTTTTTTATTTCCGGCCCCTGACACAGTGTCAGAGAGATGATGTGGCCCTCCTGCCAAAAAGTTTGGACACCCCTGGCTTAACATGAAAGATTGATTATATCAGTTCAAGCAGTCTATTTAAGAAGATGCCAACATTGCTTCTGCAGATATTTGAACACAAAACAATCACTTCTTAAAGCAGAAATTTGGGGGTTGGGGCCTGGTACCCATGTAGCAGGACCAAAATAAAATTTGAGAGCCATTGGGGTGGGGGGTGGGTGGGCTGTAGAATCATATGTGTCACCTCTGCAGCCACCCATTTCCTGGATTTGATTCTCACACACTTATGCTGACTCACACCTTAGCTGTGGTTAAGAGGTATATGAGAACCAGCATCTTATGATGCATCTGAAGAAGAGGATTTGTACAGTGGGCCCTCCTGATCTGCAGGGGTTTGGTTCCTGACCGCCTCGTGGATAAGGAATTCTGCAGATGCTGGAGCCTCCGAAGGCCTCCCCTGGGTCATGCTGGCTTGGGCCTACCTGGGTCTGCTTGGCTTCTGCAAGCCTCAGAATGACCCTCAGAAGCCTCCGGAACCTAAGTAGCTTCTGCGGGCCATTCTGAGGCCTGCAGAGGCCAATAGAGTGGGTTGCTGACCTGCTGTGGCCCAGGAGAGGCCTCCAGATGACTAGAAGACCTGCCCATTGGATTGTTTTATTTGTATAGTGTCATTAGTGTGCAGGTGGGCAAACAGGTCCCTGCCCCAAAGGGCTTACAATCTGAAATAGATTCAAGGGAGATGGCAGAGGCAAGAGGGGGAAGTAATGACAGAGAACATGAGTTTATTTCACACCCATGTGTTTAGGCTTAGTTGCACTAGCAGGGAATACCAAAGGCTCCATGGAAAAGGGAGATTTTGAGAAGGGATTTGAGGCAGTAGGAGAGGAGACAACTTGCAGGTGATCCCAGAGGCAGCTGGAGCCAGAGGCATAAAGAACAGGAAGGGATGAGGGACAGAGCCTTTAAAGAAAGAGGAGGTCTTTTGAGTGACTGAGGATGTTGGAGCGAGAGAAGCAAAGGTCACAGCAGGACTGTGAAAGCAATGAATGACTTGCATGGCAGGATGTTGGATTAAAGTGAGGCGGTTGAGGTGAGATCTCAGAAGACCAGGGAGGGAAGAGTCAAGGTGACAGATGACCGGGGCATGAACTAGTGCTATCACTAAGGGGACGGAAAGGCTTGTAGTGTTGTAGAATGAGGGTGAAGCGACAAGTTTCACAACAGACTGGATACTGGGAGTGAAAGACAGAGAAGAATCAAAACTTAGGGTCTGCTCAGTGGGGTAGATGGTAACATTGTCAGTGGGGGAAAGATGAAAAGTTTTGCCTTGGGCGTGCTAAGTTTGAGATGATGATGAACCACCCAAGCAGATATGTGGGCCCCAAGGGATGCAGAATTGGATGGAGGGAGAAAGTTCTGGGCAGAGAAGCAGAGTGAGGTGTCTTCAGCCTACAGGTGGTACTGAAAACCATGGGACTTGATGTAGAGCTGCTGTGAAACTATATAATTTTTTTCATTTTCAATGAATTTGTTATCACTTTCCTAATGAGGGCAATTTTACTTTCTCAAGTAGTTTTGGTCAGCTGCAAAACTTTTATTCTCTCTCTCTCGTTACGAATTGTCAGCATCCAATATAGAGTGGGCTCCTATTCCACCATCTGACATGCCTGCTTTAAGTTTTGCTTTTTTATGTGTGCCCATGTGCATGTGTGTGTGGATGCTGAAATAAATTTGTCAGTGTTTAAGGTGCTACAAAATTTCTTGTTGTGCAGCTAGCTACCCACCCAAGTGGCTGTTATACTGCAGTCAGATGGCCTGATTGACAAGAGACAAACAGACACCAGGAGAAAGAAAAACTGGAAAAAGTTTGGTTCTTCTAGCCACAACAGATTCTGGAAGCTATCACATAAAAATTTGGAGGAGAAACTTTTGCATATGAGAACATTTGGGTCAGCACTGAGATCTTCCCAGGGGCAGCGCATAAAGAAAGAATAGCAGGGGGCCGAGAACAGATCCTTAGGGGGTCTGGAGCTTTCAGTCTGCTGCTGAGTCAGGAGATTAGGTAGCTACAACTTCTCTGCCTTATGTGCCTGTCTTGTCATCTGTGCCCTCCTTCACCTGTTAAATGGTCCAGTTGGAGTTCTGCTTCATTCAACAGGGATGGAAAGGACAGCAGAATAAGAGAGCAGACAAAGGAAGTCACAGCTGTCTCATCGCCCGGTTCACATTCAGCTGTCTCTCCAGGTTGCATCCTGGCAACCTACAGCTGTATTCTTGTGTTTTTTAAGACCTGGGAAAGCAATTTTGTTATCCAGTCCAAGAAACGTGCAGTCCGAGCTGTGATTTTTGTCCCTCTCCCTTTGTTAACAAAGCTTGTGTTCCTTTAAAACCTGCCAATCGTGGTTCTTTTTTCTCCACTAGCCATTAGATCAGGCTTCTGTTGTGGTCTGTTTCGCTTTTTTCTTGCTTAGTCAGCTCTATTTTCCCCAAGAATTCTGAATTGCTGAACGGATTCCTCACTTAGTTGGGATTAAGAACATAAGAACAGCCCCACTGGATCAGGCCATAGGCCCATCTAGTCCAGCTTCCTGTATCTCACAGCGGCCCACCAAATGCCCCAGGGAGCACACCAGATAACAAGAGACCTCATCCTGGTGTCCTCCCTTGCACTTGGCATTCTGACATAACCCATTTCTAAAATCAGGAGGTTGTGCATACACATCATGGCTTGTACCCCGTAATGGATTTTTCCTCCAGAAACTTGTCCAATCCCCTTTTAAAGGCGTTCAGGCTAGACGCCATCACCACATCCTGTGGCAAGGAGTTCCACAGACCGACCACACGCTGAGTAAAGAAATATTTTCTTTTGTCTGTTCTAACTCTCCCAACACTCAATTTTCGTGGATGTCCCCTGGTTCTGGTGTTATGTGAGAGTGTAAAGAGCATCTCCCTATCCACTCTGTCCATCCCCTGCATAATTTCGTATGTCTCAAGCATGTCTCCCCTCAGGCGCCTCTTTCCTAGGCTGAAGAGGCCCAAACACCGTAGCCTTTCCTCATAAGGAAGGTGCCCCAGCCCCGTAATCATCTTAGTCGCTCTCTTTTGCACCTTTTCCATTTCCACTATGTCTTTTTTGAGATGCGGCGACCAGAACTGGACACAATACTCCAAGTGTGGCCTTACCATAGATTGGCTTTTTAAAAAAGAGAATGAAGACAACTGAGTAGTCAAGCACAAAGTTTTGTAGTTAGCGTTACTAGAAAAAATTGGTAAAGGTGTTAGAAGTGACCAACTGCCCCCTTCACGTCACTGTGCTCAGTAGCAATCCTCATGTATATGTATACATACACACCTGAAGTTTTCTTTATTTTGCCCTGCAGTTGGCTTTCTGAAGCTCTTTTCGTAACAGATCTGCAGTAGCCCAAGACTCACCAGTGCCCAAACATGGGATCCATTTGGAAGATGAAGGAGAACCCTCACCTATAGCTCCCTGTACATTCTGAGATCAGTAGCTGACTTTCTGTACTGGAGACTGCTACAGAGAACACCTCATTCTTGGACCTTATTAGATCCAGGGATTCAGCTACGCATTGCTTCTTGCCCACTTATGGGTTCCCTTTGTGCCGTGGACAAACCCTTAATCAACCTGTAGGCCCCGCAGACAAAGCTGGTGATGAACCATTAGGAGCAGTGGTGTCAGTAGGAGGGTGTCAGTAGGGCATCAGTAGGGCGCTAGGCCGCACTGAGTGATGTGCACAGGGGGGTGACACCACTACTGGTCAAAATGTTTTTAATCTTGGTATTTTTTGAATAATACCATCATGTTATGTATCATTTGATGCAAAATGCAGTGAAACAAATCACATCGAAATCTCTCTGTTCTATCAAAAGTTGCAGCCAAAAACCAGCAGGGGTGGGGCGATGGTGCATCACCATGCCTGCTGTCTGGGGCATTGCCCCACCCACTTCATGGGAGGAGGTCCATCACGGGGGGGGGGGACACACGCTGGCCTCTCTCACCGGGTGATGCAAGCCCTAGTGACACCACTAATGAGGAGGCAGAGCTCTCATCTGGTAGCACCATTTTAGTGGAGATGGTTATTTGGAAGTATCGCTCTTCCACTTTAAAAAAAAAAATACTTTCTTCTACAACAGGATTGTTCAAGTTGAACTTATTAACAGATTTCTGGTTGGCATGGCAACAGCAAACTGATCAGGACTGCCATGCTCCCAGTTGCAAAAGTGTGAATGTGCATATTTGGGTTTGCAGGTTTTTGTTTTTTTTGTAGTAACTAATCTGCTATTATTTTTGTGTGCTTCCTCTTTATACTTCCCTATGCCTTTTTTTTTGGGGGGGGGGGGGTTGCTTTTATTTTGGTAGCACTTTTGTTTTTGAGAAACTTTAAGCTAAGGATACTGTGTGCGTTTCACCTCTACAATGGGAGGAAATACTTTGTGAAGGTTGCAGTTCTTTATCGTTAGGCTGCTTAAATCCCACTGATCCTTTTACATACGCAGAACTTCATGTAAAACCATAGTATTAGCTCTTTTTCTCCCTGTCAGTCTAGCTCCTGTGCCCTGCCACCATCTCACTGCTAAGCAGGAAGCATTGACTCTAAGGTTATTGCTATAGGGGCCCTGGAGGGGCCTGGCCCCTTTGATATTCCAGGCCTTTCTTACAATTTTAGCTTTCTTTAAAAAAAAAAAATCTCTAATCCTTCTGGAACCCTCAGGAAAAGTGTGCAGGCAGCATTCTCCCCAGGTGAGCACTAAGAAGGTGACTGAATTATGAAGGTTAGTCATTGGTGGGGTGATAATGGGGAAGGTTGTGTTGTGTTGGCAACCTTTAGTCTCGAGAGACTCTGGTATCGCGCTCTGAATGGTGGTTCTGGAACAGCGTCTAGTGTGGCTGAAAAGGCCGATTCGGGAGTGACAATCCCTTCCACACTGGGAGCAAGTGCAGTCTGTCCCTGGTCTGTCTCCCTGGCTATGGGCCTTCCTTCTTTGCCTCTTAGCCTCAGACTGTTGGCCAAGTGTCTCTTCAAACTGGGAAAGGCCATGCTGCACAGCCTGCCTCCAAGCGGGCCGCTCAGAGGCCAGGGTTTCCCACCTGTTGAGGTCCACTCCTAAGGCCTTCAGATCCCTCTTGCAGATGTAGGTTCCCTCTTGTAGATGTAGATGTAGGTCCCTCTTGCAGATGGGAAGGTTGTAGCTCATTACAAAACACATGTAGAATGTCCCCAGTTCAGTCCTTGCCATCTCTTGATTTCAGAACTTACTGAATCCCCTCCCATGTGAAGTCTGACTAGCCCCAGCAAAGATTTTCTTCTTTCATTTAATATTTCCCTGAAACTGTTGCTCTCTGTTCTGCTCTCTTTTGTTACTGTAGTTAGTTATCAAGTGTGGTTTAATGCTGTTTTCTATTGTTGTAAGCTTCCTTGGCACTCTCTTTGATGGGACAGAAAGGCAGCCTCAAAATATTTTAATTTGAGATAAATAAATATGAGGAACTTGGCCTAATTAGCAGCCATAGAGTCTCTCTCTCTCTCTCTCTCTCTCTCTCTCTCTCTCTCTCTCTCTATCTCTCTCTCTCATGCACACACTCATGCCCATCCATCCATCCATCTATCAATCCAGTAAGGATGAGAACTGCAGCATAGTGGAAGAGAAACCCCACTTGGCATTAGAAACATAGAGAGGGGGGTTTGCGAGGGATGTGAGGACTGCATGGCGACTTGCCTGCCTGGTGCAAGGTTGCGGACATCACTTCTTGTCTAGACAGGCTGGTAGATAGTGCTGGGGAGGAGGTAGTGGTTGTGGTGCTTGTCGGCACCAAGCTTGTCGGTGCTTGTGGGCAAATATAGCCGGGAGGTCCTGGAGGCCAAATTTAGGCTTTTAGGCAGGAAGCTGAAAGCCAGGACCTCAAAGGTAGCGTTCTCTGAAGTGCTACCTGTTCCATGCGCAGGGTCGGCCAGGCAGGCGGAGATCAGGGGTCTCAATGCGTGGATGAGACGTTGGTGTAGGGAGGAGGGGTTTAGATTCGTTAGGCACTGGGAAACGTTCTGGGACAAGCGGGGCCTGTACAAGAGGGACAGGCTTCACTTGAACCAGAATGGAACCAGACTGCTGGCGCAAAACATTAAAAAGGTGGCAGAGCAGCTTTTAAACTGATCCCTGGGGGAAGGCCGACAGGAGCCGAGGGGCATCCGGTTCGGAACTTCTCATCCCTATGGGACGAGGATGGGGAGATTAGAGAACAACAAGGTAAAGGCAGAGTAGGAGAAGAAATTGGGAAAGGTAGCGTGATGGGATGTGATAGACAGTTTTTCACAGTGAGAAGATGCGGGTACAAAGAAGCGAATAAGCAGCCCATCCTGGGGCATTCTGTGTACAAATGCTTTTATGCAAATGCCCGAAGTCTCCAAGCAAAGATGGGAGAACTGGAATGTCTGGTGACAAGGGAAAACATTGACATAGTGGGCATAACGGAAACTGGTGGAATGCGGAAAATCAGTGGGATACCGCAATCCCGGGCTATAAACTCTACAGAAGGGACAGGGAGGGGCGTGTTGGAGGTGGGGTGGCCGTTTACGTTAAGGAAGGGATAGAATCCAGCAAAGTAGAGATTGAAGGCGGGTCCAACTCCACCATAGAATCTCTGTGGGTTAAGTTACCAGGCCTGAGGAGCGATGTAATACTGGGGGCGTACTATCGTCCTCCAGACCAGAAACCGGAAGGGGACCTTGAAATGAGGAAACAGATCAGGGAGGTGACAAGGAGGGACAGGGTTGTGATCATGGGGGACTTCAATTATCCTCATACAGACTGGGTCAATTTGTGTTCTGGTCATGAAAAGGAGACCGGATTCCTTGACATGCTAAATGACTGTGGCTTAGAGCAGCTAGTCACGGAGCCCACCAGAGGGCAGGTGACTCTGGATTTAATATTGTGCGGTACACAGGACCTGGTTAGAGATGTAAATGTTACTGAGCCATTGGGGAACAGTTATCAGCTGCAGTGATTAGTGCAGTGATCAGTGCAGTGATCAGCTGCAATCCGTTTTGACGTGCACGTTGGGGGAAGAATACCAGGCAAATCTCTCACAAAAACCCTTGACTTCCTACGGGCGGACTTCCCTCAAATGAGGAGGCTGGTTAGAAGGAGGTTGAAACGGAAGGTAAAAAGAGTCCAGTCTCTCCAGAGTGCATGGAGGTTGCTCAAATCAACACTACTAGAGGCTCAGCGGAAGTGTATACCACAAAGGAAGAAGGGCTGCACTAAGTCCAGGAGGGTGTCCGCATGGCTAACGAGCCAAGTTAGAGAGTCTGTAAAGGGCAAGGAAGCTTCCTTCCATAAATGGAAGTCTTGCCCTAATGAAGAGAATAAAAAGGAACATAAACTGTGGCAAAAGAAATGTAAGAAGGTGATACGGGAGGCCAAGCGAGACTAAGAGGAACACATGGCCAGCAGCATTAAGGGGAATAATAAAAGCTTCTTCAAATATGTTAGAAGCTGGAAACCCGCCAGAGAAGTGGCTAGCCCTCTGGATGGTGAGGGAGGGAAAGGGGAGATAATAGGAGACTTAGAGATGGCAGAGAAATTGAATGAGTTCTTTGCATCTGTCTTCACGGCAGAAGACCTCAGGCAGATACTGCTGCCCAAACGGCCCCTCCTGACCGAGGAATTAAGTCAGATAGAAGTTAAAAGAGAAGATGTTTCAGACCTCATTGATAAATTAAAGATCAATAAGTCACCCTGATGGTATCCACCCAAGAGTTATTAAGGAATTGAAGAATGAAGTTGCTGATCTCTTGACTAAAATATGCAACTTGTCCCTCAAAACGGCCACAGTGCCAGAAGATTGGAGCATAGCAAATGTCATGCCGATCTTTAAAAAGGGAAAGAGGGGGGACCCAGGAAACTATAGGCCGGTCAACCTAACTTCTATACCGGGTAAGATGTCATCAAGGATAGAATCTCAAAACACATAGACGAACAAGCCTTGCTGAGGGAGAATCAGCATGGCTTCTGTAAGGGTAAGTCTTGCTTCACAAACCTTATAGAATTCTTTGAAAAGGTCAACAGGCATGTGAATGCAGGAGAACCCGTAGACATTAAATATCTGGACTTTCAAAGGTGTTTGACACGGTCCCTCACCAAAGGCTACTGAGAAAACTCCACAGTCAGGGAAGTGGAGGGCAGGTCCTTTCCTGGACTGAGAACTGATTGAAGACCAGGAGACAGAGAGTGGGTATCAATTGGCAATTTTCACAATGGAGAGAGGTGAAAAGCGGTGTGCTCTAAGGATCTGTCCTGGGACCGGTGCTTTTCAACCTCTTCATAAATGACCTGGAGACATTTGAACAGTGAGGTGGCAAAGTTTGCAGATGACACCAAGCTTTTCCAAGTGGTGAATACCAGAAGTGATTGTGAGGAGCTCCAGAAGGATCTCTCTAAACTGCCAGAATGGGCAGCAAAATGTCAGATGTGTTTCAATGAAAGTAACTGTAAAGTCATGCACTTTGGGGCAAAAAATCAAAACTTCACATATAGGCTAATGGGTTCTGAGCTGTCTGTGACAGATCAGGAGAGAGATCTTGGGGTGGTGGTGGACAGGTCAATGAAAGTGTCGACCCAATGTGCGGCAGCAGTGAAGAAGGCCAATTCTATGCTTGGGATCATTAGAAAAGGTATTGAGAACAAAACAGCTAATGTTATAATGCTGTTGTAAAAATCAATTGTAAGGCCACACCTGGTGTATTGCATCCAGTTCTGGTTGCCACATCTCAAAAAAGACATAGTGGAAATGGAAAAGATGCAAAAGAGAGCGACTAAGATGATTACTGGGCTGGTGCACCTTCCTTATGAGGAAAGGCTATGGCGTTTGGGCCTCTTCAGCCTAGAAAAGAGGTGCCTGAGGGGGGACATGATTGAGACATACAAAATTATGCATGGGAAGGATAAAGTGGATAAAGAGATGCTATTTACACTCTCACATAACACCAGAACCAGGGGACATCCACTAAAATTGAGTGTTGGAAGAGTTAGGACAGACAAAAGAAAATATTTCTTTACTTAGCGTGTGGTTGGTCTGTGGAACTCCTTGCCACAGGATGTGGTGACGGCATCTGGCCTAGATGCCTTTAAAAGGGGATTGGACAAGTTTCTGGAGGAAAAATCCATTATGGGTTACAAGCCATAATGTGTATGCGCAACCTCCTGATTTTAGAAATGGGCAATGTCAGAATGCCAGTGCAAGGGAGGGCACTAGGATGAGGTCTCTTGCTATCTGGTGTGCTCCCTGGGGCATTTGGTGGGCCGCTGTGAGATACAGGAAGCTGGACTAGATGGGCCTATGGCCTGATCCAGTGGGGCTGTTCTTATGTTCTTATGAGAGGGGCTGCAATGCTTGTCTCCTCCATGGCCCCAATCTGCATTTCACCCCTCCATCCTCTCCCTCTGTGGCTGCTGTTTAGATGGGAAAAACAAAGCCATTTTTTTCTATAATGTGTAACTTGGCATTTAAAAAAAAAAACCCAAGGAAATAGTGTGAATTTTCTAATTTGCATATGCTGAATCTCAAGTGCTACTTATAGCCCCTTAAAGACTGAGAGCCCAATCCTATTCAGCACAGGAGCAGTGCTGCTAAATGGCTCCCACTGTATCCTGTGCTGGAGTTGAGCAGGCTGGAGGTCTCCTCTGAGTAAGGGGACATTCATCCTCTTACCCTAAGTAAAGCCCCAGCCTGCTCAATGGGGCATCTCAGAGCTACACCTGCTATTTAGCTGGCACGGACTTAAGAAGCCCCATGTCAAGCTTTTGAGTCCTGAAGGCGGGATAGGATTTGGTGGAGGAGGCCTCCACTGGTCCCTCCTGGGCCTGTCCCACCCCCCCCATTCTTCCCTCCCCCCCACTCAGGAACACCTCCTCCATGTCCTCCTGCCACCCTCCCATGCTCCACGTTGCTTGGCGTTTATCATCTCCACCAGCGGCTGGGGCTCCAACTGTGGCATCAATAGGGCAGGGCAGGCCTCCTCCTGGTGTCGCTGACTTCCTGGGTGGTTTAGGCATGCTTTACGGCATGTTTGCAACACCCAGCGCTGATACAGGGGCGGCAGCACCATCACTCAGGCAGCATTAGATTGGTCTGCAAGGGACCAATCCTATCCAACTTTCCAGCACTGATGCAGCCATGCCAACAGGACGTATGCTGCATCCTGCATCCTGCATTGAGGGGTCAGTCGCTGAGGCCTCCTCAAGGTAAGGGAATGTTTGTTCCCTTACTTTGGGGCTGCATCGCAGCTGCGTTGGCACTAGAAAATTGGATAGGATTGGCCTATAAACCAGTCATTTTAGCATGCAAGACTCATAGTTGTAGCAACTATTACCCTGCACATGCCCAATCTCGTCTGATCTCGGAAGCTAAGCAGGGTTAGGCCTGGTTAGTACTTGGATGGGAGACCGCCTGGGAATACTGGGTGCTGTAGGCTTATACCATAGTCTTTCGAGACTGAAGGTTGCCAGCCAATCACTCATAGTTGTGGTGTGGTTTGAAAGTTTGTTGGAATAAAAAACCAGGAGGAGCCTGCCACCCTGAGTTTGTAATAATCAGCTTTTCTCTAGCATTCTTTCCAATGAAGTGATTAAAACAAGTGCGATAGGCCTTCATTGGCCCTCATATAAAGCCTTCAAGGACTTTTCTGGATTTTATGATGAAAAATTCCTGCTAATTAAGTGCCATCACAGAGTGATGGAGTTTTCTACCCCAGCTGTCTCAGTGGATGATGCAAATCATTTGCTCTGGTTTAAAGTGGAGTAAGCCTAGAAAAATGGACCATTCCTGGTTTTATTTTCACAGATTAACAATTTCAAGTTTTCTCTTGGCTCATTAATTAACCAAAACTAGCAACAAATCTCTGAACCGCACCTGAGTAATTTCGATATAATTATGCCTCTCATTATCATAGCCTTATTGGTAGCCAGCCATCAATATTTAATTCCCATTCATTTTAAAATAAATTAACATATGCAGATGAGCCCTCATCTTCCCAGGGGAGTTGGCCAACGGCTACGGAAACCGCCAAGAGTACAAACAAAGTGTGGTAGTTAAATTAGGGTGCCAGCTTGTCTGGAAGAGATTTGTACTGTATTGCAAATCTTTCAATGCCTGGAAACATTTGCAAACAATGGACTCCCACAAAGGAACCAGCGTTTTTAGAGGAAGCAAAGTCGAGACTAGTGACATCAGCTGGATGCTGATCAAGAGCAAAACTTCTGGCTGGGGTAGCTCTCCACTGTACAGGATCTGCAGTCAGCAATATTTGTTTTATTATGGTTATGAGTCAGATCTCGGTGTTGGCCTGCTTTGACAGACAGTGGCTCTTCCACAGAGATACATTTCAGCTTTGTTATCAGGAGATGTTAGAGATTGGACTTGGGACTGTCTACATGTGTACAGATGGCATGCTTTTTCACAGAGCTAGGGCTTCCTGTCCTATAAATGGGCCTGGCACAACCCTGGATTATTATTTGTTTATATATTTGGGGCAATCAGTGTGCATGGTGAGGTTTCAGAGATGTAATACAGGTTGCCTCCCTCTGCTGTTCAGGGAGACAGGTCCATGCATAGGGGGTAGCAAGATGTTTGAAGGAGATGGAAACCTCTGGCAGCTGATGATGGTGGAGTCTGAGCAATAAAGGCTTTTTAATTAAAAAAAAAAATTAATTGGGTGTTATGCAATATAAGACCAAAGAGGTAAAGAGAAGCAAATGCATAGAGACATTGAAGGTAACGATCAGGAGTTTGATCTGGATCCAGGCTGATCCAGATCCAAAATATTCTTTGTCTATATGCATAGCTGTCACTCTTTACCTCAATATGGCATCTTATATTGCATAACACCAATTAATTTCTTTTTTTTAATTAAAAGCCTCTCTACTTGCTCCCAGACCTTCCACATCATTGAGCGTGGATGGGCCCTGGTGGTTTTGTATCGATTTGCTGCTGTCAGATGCCGTACAAATTGTTTTCGTTTGGCTCAGAAACTCAAACACTTATAATGATGTCTTTTGCAATGACTGGTTCAATTCAGTGGCTTACATAGACATTACTCTGTGTAATTATGCCTGCACTGCTTGCTTCTTTACCTATACTGTGTTCCTCTTCCTAGGGTCGTCATGTGAAGACTGGACAGCTTGCAGCAATCAAGGTTATGAATGTGACAGAGGTGAGCAAATTTCCCAATTTCTTATCTTACTGTGCATGGGCTTACCCAGGAAGTATACTCCAAGGCAAGGCTGTGCCATCTAAGGGGTGAGGATATTGGCTGTGCCAATTAAGGGGTGGGGTGCTGCCATCTTGGATCTTATGAAATCTCCTGAGATTTGGGCACCACCATATTGGCTCTCATGGGATTTTGCAAGATCCAAGATCACAGCACCTGGCTGAGCCGGGAAGAAGAGGCTGCGGGGTGTCGTGACCCAGGTTAGTTTGGGAACCTCTGGACTAAGGGGAGGCACAAGAGCCATCTTGAAGGATCTAAAGGGTTGTTACATTGAAGAAGGTGAGGCTTTACTCTATGTTGCTTCTGAGGGCAGGACTAGTACTACTAGGACTAGGGTTGAAACTACAGGGGAGTAGATTTAGGCTAGATGTGAGGAAGTGGAGCACTCAGTGCAGAAATGCCCTCTACCCCTGACAAACCCCATCAAGGAGCAGCAATGTGGAATTTGTAACAGAGGGTTCTTTCACCCTGGGACTCATATAGCAAGCTTGCAAAAGCAGGTCCTGGCAATTGCCCAGTGAAATAATACAAGTTAGAGTGAGAACATACAGAACGTTTAAAATTATGGCTTCTTTATTGGAGAAAATGTTCTGGTTGAATAAATACAGTTCTTTGCACTCAGCTTTTCCTCCCGAAAGCACCGAAGCTACTTGTGCAGCCACCTGGTCTCATTTTCAGTTGTGCTCATATAATTGGGGCATGGCAATTGACTGTGCGAAGTTGTGTATATTTTGCTGGTCTATAATAATGAAGTAGTGGAGCCTCTTCCTGCTCTTTTTTTTTTTTTCTGGGTGATTATCTGTTTCCAGAGATAGCAGACAAGATTTCCTGTTGCTTCGCCCCAGTCCCTGCTGGGCTACATAACATCCTTGTACCTCCAATACTAGCCATTTGGCTCTGCAAAATCTAGGCCACTCTTGGCCCGCCGACAGTGCAGAGGAGAGGACAAGTTGTGGATGTAAATGTGGCTTTTTTTCTGATACTCCCTTTTCAAACAAAGGGGGGACAGAAGCCGTTCCTAGTTGCCGCTGCTGCAAGACTTGCTTATTATGTGTGTATTTATTTCATGGCACTGGTGCAGTGTTTCTCAAACTGTGGGTCGGGACTGACTAGGTGGGTTGTGAGCCAGTTTCAGGTGGATCCGCATTCATTTCAATATTTTTATTTTGAATTTATTAGACTTGATTCTCCCATGGGATGTGACTGCATTTTGGGGAATGTTACAGCTCTGTACTTTGAACAGGCTACTATGTATATGCTCTGAACAATGATAATAAATGGGACTTACTCCTGGGTAAGTGTGAGTAGGATTGCAGCCTAGGATTGTTAAAAATTTTCCTGCTAGATGATGTCACTTCTGGTCACGACATCACTTCTGGTGGGCCCTGACAGATTCTCATTCTCAAAAATGGGTTCTGGTATTAAAAACTTGAGAACCACTAGTATACATAGATTGCAGTGACAGTCCCTGCCCCTGGGGGCTTGCAGTCTAAACTCAAGAGAGACAACAGAGGGAGGGGAGGGGGATGGAGGGAGGGGAGGGAGGGCAATTGTAAGCGATTGTTCATTTGCAACCTGAAGCCATGGTTCCAAAGAGTTCATGGAAAAGGTGAATCTTAAGAAGGGCTTGAAGGAGGTACCCCATAGGTAGCAATTCTCAATCTGTGCATTGTGTTGCCCCCAGGGTGTCATGAGGAACTTGCCAGGGTGTCACGGGCCACCCACTGCGCAGCAAGAAGAACGCGGCATGAGCCTCCATACAGTGGCAGGAGGCTCAGTGCATTGGACAAAACCATAGTGCACAAAAACTTCACACTGTGGCAAGCCCTTCTACTTGCCCTGATAGTCTTACCTCTCATTCAGCCTCAGAACCAGGAAGTGAATGACAGTGTCATCACTGCATGACGCGTTTTGCGTCACCGTGATTCACTTCCTGGTTCTGAAGACATCAAGCCTCAGCAGGTTTGGGTACCGTTGCCCTTAGGCCTTCTGGGCAACATTTCTAAACATAAGGGACAACAAGGAGGAAGAAACAGAGTCACTTCAGACAGTTGAGTTGCTGGGAGAGCAAAGGCCATGGGGCAGGTGTCAGAGAATCTTCTGTTCCTGGCCTACCTTCTGGTTGCAAAGAGGCAAAGTAGGAGAGTAACTCTTGCAGAGAGCTTTTTCCAAAGTGGGCAACTCTGTTCCACCACTGTATTTGGGTGATTGATTACTCCAATTGTGCTGGATAGAAGTCAACAGGGCAGAATTTCTGCGCCCCCCCCCCCGGTGGATGCTGCTTAGACAGAGGCCAGGACAGGACAGCAACTCATGCAGGTGCCGTTTCGGCGAGTGTGCATTCTCTGGGCTCACAGGTGCTTGTCATGCTTTAAACTGATATAACTGTCACAGCCGCATAGCAAGTTCTCTCTCATGGCACTCCATTTAGGAACTAGTGATTGACACAGAGACCTCATTCGTTTGAATGAGATGTGCAGAGGGTCTTTCACAACCCCTTAATGGAGAGATGCTGCAAAGTGGAGTCCAAAGGACTGTGGCAGCATTTCAGCTCAGCTGCTCTGTGGTTCCCCTTTTATCTTAAGCTTTGATCCTGAGCCGCCTCACTGTAAATGGCTCATGTAGCAGGATGCTGTGGTCACCCTGGGACGATCGACCCATCTGTCAGGAAGAGCTGGTTTCAGTGTCAGGTTTCTGGGAGGGGTGTGGGAACTTTCAATCTGCAGTGCTGGTTTGGAAAGGAAATGTGGTTTTCACTTAACATCTACCCCCCCCCCAGTCGTGTTTCCTGTTATCTGATAGTGCAAAGTGGGTCGGGCATTTTTTTCAATGAGATCAAAGCCTTGCTGCCTTCTTTTTCTGTTAATTTAGGGCAGTGGTATTCAAACAGGGGCGTCGCAATGCCCCAGCCTGTGGGTCTTGGCCTCTGCCCCCTTAAGGGACGGGGGTAGCCAGGAGACAGGGGGAAGGCAGCGGCACGATCCGCAGGATCGCACCGCTCAGGGGGGCTGCAGGGGCTTGGGTGCACTTGCCCAAGGTTCCTGCAGCCTCCCGGGGGTGCGGGGAGCCCTGCGCAACTTTCGGCAGGGCTGCCCAGGTCAGGAAAAGCGAAAGCGGAGCACGATCACCCCACTCTCCCTTTCCCTGACCTGGGGCACCCTGCAGGCGCTTGCGCAGGGCTCCCCACACACAGAGACCCCAGTCCCTGCAGCCCCCTGAGCGTCGCAATCCTGGGGATCGCGTTGCTGCCTTCCCCCTGCCCCTGCTACCTCCCCCTGCCCCCGCAAAGACCTACTGCGGGTTTCAAACTCCTGGAGAGTTTGAAAACCGCAGATTTAGGGGAATGGTTATAATGAGGGGTTCTTGTGGCTAGGCATCACTGCATCAAGCCTGTCTCTTGTTGCTTTGTGCATCTTCCATTAGCAATGCAGGTTAAATGGTCAGCATTTCACTCCTGATAGATTTCATACAATTGCTTTTTCAACTGTTCGAAGAACGGCACAAGCATTCTTACTGAACACCTTGACATTCATCCACTTGACTTTCATCACATTGCTTTTTCAGCCTCTTGCAATTATAGGTTGGGCATTCCTTATCTGAAATGTTTGGGACCAGTAGTGTTTTGGATATTGGATATTTCTATATATCAGGATCCTTGCATATACATAATGAGAGATCTTGGGGATAGGGCTCAAGTTGGGGCCCAAAATTCATTTATGTTTCATATACCCCTTATACATATAGCCTGAAAGTAATTTTATACAATATTTATATTAGTTTTGTGCATAAAGCAAGGTTTGTGCATTAAACACAGTTTGTGATTTTATTTCTTTAGGCAAAAAAGTAAAAAAAAAAAAAAAGTCATGTTGGCACTCAAAAAAGTTCCATATTTTGGAATACACTATTCTGTATTTTGGAATTCTGAATAACGGGTGCTCACCCTATATAACCACATTTAAAATTGTGACCACATGCTTTCCACTATTGTCCAATTTCATCCCTTTTTTACTTTCATCCATGCTCTGGTCCCTCACCAGATGAAAGTGCTAGGTGCTTCTGCATTTCAGTTATCCTCTGAACAGTTGTGAACAGACTTTAGGATTTTAGGACCCACTGTTATTTGTGATCTGTGTGTGTGTGTGTGTGTGTGTGTGTGTGTGTGTGTGTGTGTGTGTGTGTGTGTGTGTGTGTGTGGTCTGAGGTTCACCAAACTGTAGCTGGGTGCAAAATAACAGTTCTTCAACTGGAGTCTGTGTCTCCTCTTTGAGGTTAACATAACTACTGTTAGTAGAGAAAAGTCTGTTGCAGCAATAACAGCAGAGACACTTGTGTCACCTTAAAGATGAAGTCATTTATTTCGGCACAAATTTTTTGGGGTTACCTGCATCTGATGAAGGGGATTGTGGTCCATGGAAGCTCGTGCCAGAGCCACTCAGGTGACACAGGACTGTTTCATGTTTTGCTGCTGCAGATGGATGTGGCTGCCAGTCTGGACGTTTTTAACCCAGTGTATGAACTTCCTTCGTTTTGAGGTTAAAGGCGTGTGCTTTGCACCTTAAAAACGTGGGTGGGTTTCAGAATGATTTCTGACTGTGAATGCCTCGTGCTTGAAGAACCCTTCGCGCAGAAGAAGCAAACCACTTCTTCAACAAACAAACCACCCTGCCCCGCCCCGGACTTATCAAAGCTGCTCATTTTTGTTTGCAGACCAGATAATCTCTGAGCACATCCAGGGAGCAAACAGTCAGAAGTGCATTGCTGGACTGGAGTATAGCACCCAGAATCCCATGATGGTCAGTCAGATGTCTGAAGACATAAGCAACTGCTTGAGGGCAATAGCTTTTTCTCTGCTGCCCACCCCCTAGCAGCTAATATTCAGTGATTACATATTTCTAAGCACAGAGATTAAGAACATAAGAACATAAAAACAGCCCCACTGGATCAGGCCATAGGCCCATCTAGTCCAGCTTCCTGTATCTCACAGCGGCCCACCAAATGCCCCAGGGAGCACACCAGATAACAAGAGACCTCATCCTGGTGCTCTCCCCTACATCTGGCATTCTGACTTAACCCATTCCTAAAATCAGGAGGTTGCACATACACATCATGGCTTGTACCCCATAATGGATTTTGCCTCCAGAAACTCGTCCAATCCCCTTTTAAAGGCGTCTAGGCTAGACGCCAGCACCACATCCTGTGGCAAGGAGTTCCACAGACCGACCACGCGCTGAGTAAAGAAATATTTTCTTTTGTCTGTCCTAACCCGCCCAACACTCAATTTTAGTGGATGTCCCCTGGTTCTGGTATTATGTGAGAGTGTAAAGAGCATCTCCCTATCCACTCTGTCCATCCCCTGCATAATTTTGTATGTCTCAATCATGTCCCCCCTCAAGCGTCTCTTTTCTAGGCTGAAGAGGCCCAAACGCCGTAGCCTTTCCTCATAAGGAAGGTGCCCCAGCCCCGTAATCATCTTAGTCGCTCTCTTTTGCACCTTTTCCATTTCCACTATGTCTTTTTTGAGATGCGGCGACCAGAACTGGACACAATACTCCAGGTGTGGCCTTACCATCGATTTGTACAACGGCATTATAATACTAACCGTTTTGTTCTCAATACCCTTCCTAATGATCCCAAGCATAGAATTGGCCTTCTTCACTGCCGCCGCACATTGGGTCGACACTTTCATCGACCTGTCCACCACCACCCCAAGATCTCTCTCCTGATCTGTCACAGACAGCTCAGAACCCATCAGCCTATATCTAAAGTTTTGATTTTTTGCCCCAATGTGCATGACTTTACACTTACTGACATTGAAGCGCATCTGCCATTTTGCTGCCCATTCTGCCAGTCTGGAGAGATCCTTCTGGAGCTCCTCACAATCACTTCTGGTCTTTACCACTCGGAAAAGTTTGGTGTCGTCTGCAAACTTTGCCACCTCACTGTTCAAATGTCTCCAGGTCATTTATGAAGAGGTTGAAAAGCACCGGTCCCAGGACAGATCCTTGGGGCACACCGCTTTTCACCTCTCTCCATTGTGAAAATTGCCCATTGACACCCACTCTCTGCTTCCTGGCCTCCAACCAGTTCTCAATCCACGAGAGGACCTGTCCTCTAATTCCCTGACTGTGGAGTTTTTTCAGTAGCCTTTGGTGAGGGACCGTGTCAAACGCCTTCTGAAAGTCCAGATATATAATGTCCACGGGTTCTCCCGCATCCACATGCCTGTTGACCTTTTCAAAGAATTCTATAAGGTTTGTGAGGCAAGACTTACCCTTACAGAAGCCATGCTGACTCTCCCTCAGCAAGGCCTGTTTGTCTAAGATTCTGTTTTAACTATCATGGCTGATAGCCATTGTTATCTGTTTGTGCCTGCACAGAGCACAGTGTTGCCTAGATGACCTTCAAACTCATCAGTCATGGTCTAATTTCTCTAATCCCATTGCGAAGCCAGTTTAGCTGGATGTCATCACCACATCACCATCTTCCACATCTTGCAGGGTGCTTCCTCACTCCCTTCAGATACCTTCTTATTCATTCATTCATTCTCCATATTTTTATACCACCCTTCCTTCAAGGAACTCAGGGTGGTGTACATAGTTCCTCTCCTCCTTTTGTTTCAGCCTAGAAAAGAGACGCCTGAGGGGGGACATGAGTGAAACATACAAAATTATGCATGGGAAGGATAAAGTGGATAGAGATGCTCTTTACACTCTCATGTAACACCAGAACCAGGGGACATCCACTAAAATTGAGTGTTGGGAGGGTTAGGACAAACAAAAGAAAATGTTTCTTTACTCAGCGTGTGGTTGGTCTGTGGAACTCCTTGCCACAGGATGTGGTGCTGGCGTCTAGCCTAGACGCCTTTAAAAGGGGATTGGACAAGTTTCTGGAGGAAAAATCTATTACGGGTTACAAGCCATGACGTGTATGTGCAACCTCCTGATTTTAGAAATGGGCTATGTATCAGAATGCCAGATGCAAGGGAGGGCACCAGGATGCAGGTCTCTTGTTATCTGGTGTGCTCCCTGTGGCATTTGGTGGGCTGCTGTGAGATACAGGAAGCTGGACTAGATGGGCCTATGGCCTGATCCAGTGGGGCTGTTCTTATGTTCTTAACTACAATTCCCAGAAGGCCTTGCAGGTCTCTTGTTATCTGGTGTGCTCCCTGGGGCATTTGGTGGGCCACTGTGAGATACAGGAAGCTGGACTAGATGGGCCTATGGCCTGATCCAGGGGGGCTGTTCTTATGTTCTTATGTCCTGCAACAACCCTGTAAGGTAGGTGAGGCTGAGAGAGAATGACTGCTCCAAGGCGACCCAGGAAGCTTCATGGCAGAGTGGGAATCTGAAGCTGGATCTTCAAGGTCTAAGTCCAACTCCCAAACCACTACACCATCCCGTCTCTTCTTAAAACCCATATTTTCCTGGAGTCTTCAGTACAGTTCCTATTTCCTAGTGGACCTATGGCTGCAATCCTATGCACACTTTCCTGGGAGTAAGCCCCATTGAAGACAGTGGGACTTACTTCTGAGTAGACATACATAGGCTTGAAGTGCATGTAAGTGAAGCAATTACATGTGCTTCTTTTTTTACCCTTTTTCCTCCTTCTGTAATTTTCCTTGTTTCTAGATTGTGAGTGCTGGTGGCAAGAATTCTGTGTAAAGCACCAAGTAGGTAGATGGCAGTATATCATTCTATAAATTAACTGTGTGTTTTTAAGACATGCTTTTGTTTGTCTGTCTTTAATCTACCTGTCAGTAAGTTTCATTAGATGACTTCAGTTCTTGTGTTAGAGTAGGGTAGGGTAGGGTAGGTAGACTGCGCATAAGGTCTTGTACCTGCCTGGAGGTCTCCACTGGGCCTCTGGTCAGGATTCTTGGAAACTGGGGAGCTCCCTGCTAATGAATCTTGTGTCCTTTGCCCCAGGATGAGGAAGAAGAAATCAAACTGGAAATAAACATGTTGAAGAAATATTCTCATCACAGGAATATTGCGACATACTATGGTGCGTTCATAAAGAAAAGTCCTGCAGAACAGAATGACCAGCTGTGGGTAAGTACATACAAAGCTGTCCTGTACTGAGTCAGACCTTTGGATCACCCAGCTTGATACTGAGTCCAGTGACCAGCTGCCACTCTCTAGCAGTGACTGTTCAGGGTTTAAAATAGGGACCACCCTACCTGAAGATGCTGAGGACTGAACCTGAAACTTCTGCTTTCAGTGTCTGAGCCACAGAGGCTCAGATACCTGCCCCAAAGGTATCCAGTTCCCTTTGTGCATACAGGTCCAACCTTGTTATACACGGATTTTTTTATACACAGATTCGACTCAACACAAATGGCCACTGCAAATGAGAAGGAATGTGCTGATCCCTGGAGAAGGGGAAAATGCATCTCTTTAAAATCACAGTTTAAAAAAAAAAACTGCTTTTCTTACTGTTGTAGAGAGACAGTCAGGCAAGTGATCTTCAGCTGAGCCAAGTAAAGGCAAGGGGTCCTTTGCATTTCTGATTGCTGACTGCCTCTCTACAACAGTAAGAAAAGCAGTTTTTAAACCACAATTGTAAAGGGACACACTTTTTATTTTTTTTAAATTGCTTTTATTTAACACATTTTATGGTATCAACAGGGAGTCCCAGAATCAAACCCCTGTGAATGTCTAGATACGACCTTATTAGGAGCAATGGAGGGGCAAGAAACCTGGAAGTGAGTCTTTAAATCTGTTTTTCCATTGTTTTTTTATTCACTGATTTTTTTGTGTGTCCACTAGGGGTTCTGGAACGGAACCCTAATAGATAACAAGACATGACCTGTATTTAATATCCTTATTAGAGACTGAGAGGAGCAGATTTCTCCCATTCCGTTCCTTTATTTATTTATTTATTTATTTATTTATTTATTTATTTATTTATTTATTTTGCTTTGCTCTGCATTCCACTTTTCCTGAATAGTGGTTTAACTCAGAACATCCCAAATTAATTCCAGAATCATGGCATGAACAGTTTGCCTCTGCTTTCATTTCCTTCACTTCATTTGTGACTTTTCCCCCCCTCCCTCTTGCACAAGTTACCAATGTGCACATGTGCATTGATGCAAAAATAAAACGGTCTTAATGTGATTGTATGTATGATTGCAGCAAGGTTATTTTAGACAGTGTTTTACTGGTTAGTGCTTGGGCCCCTGCACACCTGGAAGATGTAGTCTGAAAATTTAGAAATAGAGGATCACGCTTAAGTGCAAAAGATTGGATTGTCAGGTCTTCTCCAAGCCAGTCGTTTTGTGGTTGTACTGGGAGATCGGTCATGGTTATTGACCATCTGGAAACTGACTGATGACCACCGTAATTGTCGTTTTGCACAGTTGTCCATGAAATTAGCAATTGTGATGGGAGCGGAAACATAAAAACTAATAGAAGCAAATGTCTGCAATATTAGAAGGGCTTTGATAATTTTTTAAGAAAAGGTTATTACAGGCAAAATGGGGGAAAGGGTAGCATTTGCAAATAACATAGTGTGTATGGCACATGTGTTGAATGCTGATAGTAAGGACACATCTGGCAAATCCACTGAAATTCATTACCAATTAGCTTTTAAGAACCTTCTTTATTTGCTTTGTACATGATACAAAAATAAGCAAGAGGATGACACCCCAAAGTCAACAAGAACTGGTCAAATTCTGGTGAGTGGCTAAGACATATTCAAAAAACTAAGTATTCCAACACATTGGTCTACTTCTAGGAATAAATGACAAGTTCAAAGGTCTCCCTCTTTCCCCTCCTCTTCTCTTAACACACCAGGCTGAATTGAAAACTTCTCAGTTTGTTAAACTACCCTATCCAGGTATATCCAGGTATCCCAATTCCAAACTGGGAATTGTGATTTGAGCACAAGCTGCAAACCAGAATATCAAACTGTGATTTGACCCTGATTTGCAGTCTGGTTTTTAGGGAGCACTCTAAGCCTAGTTTCTCAGTTTGGATGTGTTTTGACTGTTTTGATACACCAGGAAGTCTTATTTACAGCTGCTTGCATGAGGAGAGAGCGCAGAGGCTCACAGCACATTCCTAATCTAACAAACTATGGTTTGGTGGGATGGAAATGTGAACTGGCCCTTGGTATTAGGTTACTATGAATTAAAACAGTGATTCTCAATCTTAATGGCCCCACGACCCACCTCGTCCTCCATGTTGGATTGCAATTTTCCTGGTGGTGCCAGGGAGGTCTCTTCTGGGTCGCCTATTCTACTAGCCTCCAGAATGACCCACAGAAACCTCCAAAAGCCACTTCCAGCTTTTTGGAAACCTCCAAAAACCACTTCCATTCTGAGGCCCATGGAGGCCAGTAGAGTGGACTGCTGACCTGGCACAACCCAGAAGAAGTCTCTGGGGCCACCCACTGATTCTGGAATTGTTCTGAATTGGAGCCATTTGGATGCAGGAGTGGGTGGGAGGGCCCAGCCTGTGACCCATGCCTCATGGTTTTATGACCCACACTTTGGGAAAGGCTGAACTAGAAAGTGAGGGAGGATGTCAGTGTTTGAGAGTAGAGGATGGAGCATATGAACCTAAGGCACAGCCTTATATGGAAGTAGGTAGTTTCTCAGATACCCTGGCCCCGAGCCATATAGGGCTTCAAAGGTCAAAACCAGCACATTGAATTAGGCCCAGAAACAACTTGGCAGCCAGTACAACCTTCAGAGAAGCAGACTGATAGAGTCGAACCGCCTACCTCCAGTGACTACGTGGGCCACCACATTCTGCACTAATTGCAGTTTCCAAACCATCTTCAAGGGCAGCCCTATGTAGAGCGTGTTATAATAATCTAACCTTGATGTCACCGTGGCGTGGATCAGACTTTGTTTCATCCAAGCATTTATTAATTTGCTCTGGAAAACTTAGCATTGGGCCACCAGGAAAGAGGGAACCAGCTGGCTGAACTAGAAGCAGCTGTTTTTAATGAAAAGGCTTTGCCTAGCCATAGCAATCTAGAACAATTGCATATAACTTAAATCCTAGCATTTCACAGTAAATAACTGTGTGTGTTGTTGTTGTTTTTTTGCTGCTCCACAGTTGGTAATGGAATATTGCGGTGCTGGTTCTGTAACAGATTTAGTGAAGAAGACCAAAGGGAATTGTTTCAAGGAAGACTGGATTGCATATATATGCAGAGAAGTTCTCAGGGTGAGTCTTGCTGAAATTTCAGAACAAGCAAAAATCAAATCTGCAAAAAAAAAAAAAACAAGCAATCATATCAAATCTGAAGTAGCACACCTGTAACATCACACTCATTTAAATGGCAGGTTATTTTTTCCACTGGTATATTGAACTTTCTACTTTCAGGGTCACTTGCCATGTTGTGTAGAACAAATAGCGTTTCTGAAAATGCTGTCTTGGAAGTCCTGGACTTTAGCATCTCGCCTAGTAACCGTAGCTATATTTTGAACTATTGTTGCACCTCAGGAGAACTGCTGTCCCTTGGGAACAGGAGTTGCTCCACCTTAAAAGGTGGGTGCTTCCTGCAGACAGGAGTGGACATATGAAACTTAATCCTGAGCAGATGTGAAATCAACTGCTCTAAACCGTGGTTTGCTGGTTGAACATCTGGAAGCCCAAACCATTACGTGAGTTCTTAACTATGGTCAGGGTTGGCCTATCTATAAGGTCCACTGAGGCAGTCATCTCAGTCACTAGACTGATAAGAGGCATCCACCCCACTTGTCTCAGCTGGTTCTCCTCCCATTTCCTGCTTTGGAAAAGGAGGGTGGAGCGGAAGAGGAAGTGAGGAGAGAAGAGTGGTGGCTTAGAGTGTCTGAACCCACTCCTTTCCTTCACACATACTCCTCCATCCCTCCCTTTCTTTTCCTGTCCAGGGAGTGGGAGAAGCAGAGGCTGGAACATCACCAGGTAAGACGGGGCAGCATTTGACATGCTTCCTCAGGTGCTGAGAGGTGTTGAACTGGTTCTGTTGTTAGCAGAAAGGATGGGTCTACGTTCTCTCTGACCTCAGCTTGCATGTTTCCAATTACTGAATCTCCCACTACAAGGACCTCTCACCCGCTCACTCCAAGAGGAGCATACTTGATGGGAGAGCATATTCTTTCATCACCTGGGACAAAAATCCTTTCAAGTTTGAACAGAAGCAGAAAAGGGCAAAAAGGTGAAAGCTATGTGTTGTTTCCTTCCTTCTAGGGATTAGCACACTTGCATCTTCATCACGTTATCCACCGAGACATAAAAGGGCAGAATGTGCTCCTGACGGAAAATGCTGAAGTCAAGCTAGGTAGGTTATCCTTGAACTTCTGGTGGAAACTGTGATGTCTTAGATTCAGAATTCATGATCTGGACCCCACACACTTAACCCTAATCTTCATCCATTGTACGCACTTTACGTGGTGTACATGCTGGACGTTAATGACCTATATTTATAGCAATAAATATAATTATTGGGCTGCTAATGAACTAAAATCATACTTGATTAATTTTATGAATGTTAATTAGTTAGCTGCTTGCATTTTAATTGATTGATTAATCACGTACATCTCCATGCGCATAAAACAATTGCTCTGGATTTTAAAAGCATTATTTCTTTTTAAAAGAAATGTCACAGTCTTTTTCTAAAAGACTGTCACAGGCAGAACATCAGAAGCTGTTTCTACTGAGGTGGGCATTGGTCCATCTAACTTAACATCAGTCACAGAACACTGATTGGCAGTAACTCTCTAGGGTAGCTCTCTTCAACCTTTTTTGTGCAATGGCCTCGATAAATAAAGTATGAAACTAGGGACCCATTGTTGATCTCACCCCCCTCCTGGGACACTATCTCCTCACCCTCGCCCGGTTGCCGCCTACTCCCCAACCCCATTATGCCCTCCAGCACTGTTCATTGTAGCCAAATATTCTTGTTTGAGAGAGCAGAAAAAGTTACCATAAAGCCTGGCACTGTTAAAAGCTATTTTAGCACAATTGCTAAGAACCTGATCAGGACTAGGACACAGTTTCCTAGTGTCTCCTCTTTACCTGGTGGCGCTCTAGTTTAGGGGTCTTCAACCCTTTTCATTCCCATAAGTTGCCACTACTCCACAACTGATGCTTTTTTACCAATGGGGTCCTGACCCCAAGGTTGAAGAACACTGCTCTAGGGCTTGAGATAGGGGTGTTTCCAAGCCCCACTTGAAGATGCCAGGGACTGAATCTGGGATCTTCTGTACACAATGCAGATGCTCTGTCACTGAGCTAAGATACTCCCCGTTGTGAGAGAGAAGCAGGAATGTCCCATCTTAGAAAGTGACTGCCGTCCGTGACTTTCTAAGTGTTTGCAAAAAAAAAAAAGAATAAACAGAAAAAAAAAAGAATTTAGAAAGCCTTTTAATCAATTAGAAGGATACTAGGGTATTTGCATCCTGAATGATTGTGTCCCGGTCAAATGTGTCATTAGTGTTCCTGCAGGTTTGTGTATGGGTTTTTTTGTGTGTGTCTGTCCCTGTTACTTGTGTCCCAGTCACTTACCTATTTCAATTTAATTAACCCATTTTTGTTACCCTGCACATGCCCAATCTCGTCTGATCTTGGAAGCTAAGCAGGGTCAGGCCAGGTTAATACTTGAATGGGAGACCGCCTGGGAATACTGGGTGCTGTAGGCTTATACCATAGTCTTTCGAGACTGAAGGTTGCTAACCATTTTTTTTTTCAGGTGTACAGATTTGTTCCCTGTTGCGTATATGCAACATTGGGCAGAAACGGCTTAAATAGCTTTTTAAATTAATAAATTGCATCTAATAAAAGTAAACCCTAAACCTAACCCTTCTATTTATTTACTATACAATATATATATGTTGTCCAGGATGTAATTGCCCTGCCACTAATTAGAAGACTCTAATCAGTTATCTAACTGATTAATTGTCTCGACATTGCAGCCCTAATTGTCACTATCATTCTCATTGTCTCAACCCCAATTCTCTTTTATGGAGTTGGTTTACACATTCAGCTGCATGCCATCGAGTGCTGAGTAAACAAGCAAGGAGCATTGAAAGCCTGTCTTGAGTCGGCCTCTCATCCTGTGATTTGATCTGCATTCCAACAACCAACTGTGTGGCGCACACGTTCCTTGTTTCATTGCTTTCTGTTTGCTTGGCTTGTTTTGCAGTGGATTTCGGAGTGAGTGCTCAGCTGGACAGGACAATTGGCAGGAGAAACACATTCATCGGGACTCCCTACTGGATGGCACCCGAGGTTATAGCTTGTGATGAGAACCCAGAGTCAACATATGATTACAGAGTGAGTCTTGCTGATGCTGGCTGACCTCCGGTCCACCTCCTCTGCAAGCATTTGTCCAGAAGGCGAGAAAACACACTTTGTTCTCAGTTTTTATCCTGCCCCCCCCCTTTGCAGAAACAACTGTTTTTGTTTTTGTTCTCAAAATCAACTGTTGGCATCACGCAACAACAATCTATATGGCCCTCTGCATTTAACAAATGTTGTTTTCCATGCTCATAAGGGGTCAGTCATCCTCCATTCCCTAATTCATGCCAGGAGGATATCCCAATTTTTCCCATTCTCCCCCTTCTGCATCAAATGCTGTGTCTCAGCATTTGTCCCAGTTAGCTCTCACCTTGATTGCTGTAATCTCCTTGCCTCTATTTTCTTTCTCAATGCCGGTTTTGCTGCAGTCAATTCTAACTGCCTCCGTGTGAATTTTAGCCATTATACACTTTGCCCTCACTCAAAAACATGGCCAGTAAACAAACAACAGTTGTGTTGTTCAGTGAGCATCAAATACTTTTTAAAAATTCAGTATGTTTTTAACCATTAGTTGCCAGTTCTTTGTTTCTGTGTTGTTGTTTTTTATGCTATCCTACCTTTCATTGTGGTTTTACTGCTGCTCTCTCATTTCCATTGCCTTGTGCTCCTGTTTTGGGGGTTTTCAACTGGTCTGCTTTATTGTTAGCTAACTTCTGCACTTTTGTTCTTATTTTCGTGGAAAAGCAGAGTACAAATAAATGCTTTCTCCTGCACTAGTCAGATCTCACTTGGAGTATTGATACCGGTTTTGGGCATGACAATTTAAGAAGAGCATTGGTAAGCTAGAACAGATTTAGAGGAGGACAGCAAAGATGGCAAGGGGTCTTAAAAGCAAGCTGTATGGGGAATTGTTAAAATTACTTGGTGTATTTAACCTGGAGAAGACCAGAGGAAGATCTGAGAGCTGTTATTTAAGGATCTGAAGGTTTGGCAGGCACAAGGAGGGGAGAACTTGCTTTCTCTGGTTCCCAAAGGCAGGACTTGAACCAATGGGTTTAAATTACAGGGAGATATATTTAGGCTGCAGTCCTATACACACTTACCTGAGAGTAAGCCTCATTGAACTCAGTGGTACTTACTTCTGAACAGACATGAATATGATGTGGCACTATATGTACAGAGCTCTCCATCATTGGAGGTTTTCAAGGAGAGGCTGGACAGCCCTCTGTCAAGGATGTTGTAACAGATCCCTGTACCGAGCATTGGAGGAGGGCCAGGCAACCTCCAAAGTCCCCTCACAACAACCCTGCGAGGTAGGCAAGGCTGAGAGATAGTGAGTGACTGGTCCAAAGTCACCCAGGAAACTTCAAGGCTGAGTGAGGATTTGAACCTGGATCTTCCAGGTTTAATTTTTGAACCACCACACCAGCAGTTCCCAAACTTGCCATTGTTGTGACACCCTCAGAACCTAGAAGTGGCGATGACATGAAACATGTCACACGATGATGTCACCGTCACTAACACAACACGGTGGCCAAACACACATCTCAAAATAGAGGGTTAGCGCAGGTGGGAGGGCTTTTTCCTGCATGCAGTTTTTACACACTGCAGCTCTGCCCACTGTGCTGCACCTCCTGCCACTGTTTGGTGGCTCACCAGTCTCAGTGTCTGGCAGCAGGGGTCCTGTGACACCCTGCTGAATTCCTCCGCTAGGCTCCTGGGCATTGCAACGCACTCTGGGAACTACTGCACTACACCAGGGCTCGCCAGATTCCAGTCTGCGTGCCGGATCCTGCACCCTTCCAAAGTCCTCCCCTGCATGAAGAGTGCTTGCCATTCCATGGGGGAACCTCGACAGGGTGCCTCCGTTCACCCGTTCCTCCTGGCATCCAGCCACTTCTGACCTTTGATGCCCCAGCACCAGGATTTCTAGGCAGAAGCAGCTGGATGCAAGGAGGAGTGGGGGTGAATGGAGGTGCTTTGTCAAAGCTCCCCCATAGAATGGTAAGCACCGTCTGCATCAGGGAAGCCTTTGTGAGCACATAGAAGTCCACACTTTGGAGACCTCTGCACTACACCATCTTGTCTTATATTCAGTAGGCTTTCAAAGTGGGTTTTTGTTAAATTGGCCCCAGAAGCTAGACTCTCAGGGAGTTTCCAAGTGCTGATTCAGGCCTTTGGAGCAAGGCAGACTGCAACAATTTTATACACTGCAGCTGTTGTGACTGGAAGGCAGAATGTTGCCATATCTTGTGACCACCACTCCCTAGACTGTAAGTTCATAATATGTATGAGCGGAATACTGTCGCTTTTATTAAAAGAAAAAAAGAAAATAAAGCTATTGCTTTTTCTCTTCCTGATTTGGCATGAGAATGAGGCATTTGCAAAAAGGTTAGTTGCCAAGGACAGTTTACCAGAAGGAAAGCTGAAAGGGTTTCATTGTCACCCTTCCCTTCATGATATGTGATGCGTGATAAACTATTTTATTTATATGTTTATTATATTAATAAACTATTTATTTATATGTGATGCATAATTGCTATTTGAGCAATAAACATTTATTTATTCATTTTTCACATTTTCATACCGCCTTTCCTCCAAGGAGCTCAGGGTGGTATACATGGTTCCTTCCCTCCTCCTAACCTCACAACAACCCCTGCAAAATAAGTGAGGCCAAGAATGACTGGCCCAAGGTTACCCAGGAAACTTCATGGCTGAAGGAGGATTTGAACCTGGATCTTCCTGGTTTAAATATGTCCCCTTCCCAGGTCACATAAATTAGAGCAAGAGCATCGGAGGCTGAAACATGAAGAGTAATGTAGGTGCAGGTAGGGAAAATTCCATGAGAGATAACACATCTGGACTGCTTTCATAACACATAACATAAGCCTTGTCAGAGGTTCTAATTTCCATACTTTTAAAAACACAGTTGAATTTGTAGCAACCTTAGGGCCCAATCCTTTCCAATTTTCCACTGCCAGTGCAGCCATGCCAGTGGGGGGTGTGCACTTCATCCCATAGTGGGGAGGCAGTCACAGAGGCCTCCTCAAGGTATGGGAACATTTGTTCCCTTATCTTGGGGCTGAACTGCGGCTGCACCAGTGCTGGAAAGTTGGAAACCTTTAACCAAAGGTTTCTTGTTTTCATGAACGTAACATTTGCGGAATCATCCATAACTATTAGTACCAATTATATAAATCATCAGTGACATTGCAAGGTTTACATCAAATAGATTTCTCTCTCTTCGAGATTGTGGCATGCTCTCCAAAATTGGATTTTAGACTTAACATGTAGTTCTTTGAGACCTTTGTAGGACGCATGAAAAAGAGACATTACCTGGCACACGGTGGGCTCTGTTTGATGATTTGGATTGGAAGCAGTGCAGACCTGCTTTACCTCATTGCTTTCAGCTTATTTGCTGTCTCTTTTCCTCTAGAGTGACCTGTGGTCCCTGGGAATCACAGCTATAGAAATGGCTGAAGGAGCTCCCCGTAAGTTAGTGGCGTTGCATTTTGTCTTTTATGTTCAAGTTTAATATTTGTGTCCTCGTTGAACTTAAAACATTGGTTGAAAATATGTCTTTACAAGGACTCAGGGCCTTGGATCAAATGCCTACATCTTTACTAAATGGAATAATAGCTTTATTTTATTGCAGCTAAGAGTAATTATTTTTTAATCAGACCACACTGTTGCCTGAAGCAAGGAACTTTTTGCAGCTTGACGGGTATTAATGAACCCAGTTCCCACACTCTTTTGAAGTCATTGTGTGGTGGAAAGCCAGTGAAACTTGGTAACTGTTTCTACTCCCCCACCCTGCTGCCCCTCCATCCTCCTTTGCAACTGCAAGGACTGTGGTTTTCTATGACAAATAATACAGATGATGACACTGTATGAGAGAATAAGGCTCTGGCAATGGGGTCCTTCCATGGAAAACCATGTACCACATGTGAATTTGTCATGCATTTTGGCTTGCTAAAGGAAACCAGCAAAGGAAGTGCATAGCAAAAGATAGGACTGGTTCGCACATGAGTGTTCCATCACTTGATGAGTTGCAAGTGTGAATGGGCCGTCAAGGACTTCACTCCACAGACTGAACTTCCATATTGTCAGCATGCTTTTCAATGGAGTAGCATTTACCCATCAATGAACTGTAATCAAGAGTTTGTTGAGGAATCCAGTAGTGTCCCTTGCATGATTGAACTGGGCCTAAGATGATGACGATGATAACAACAACAGGTATTTATATACCGCCTTTCTTGGTCTTTATTCAAGACTTTATTCAAGGCGGTTTACATAGGCAGGCTTTATTTAAATCCCTTATTAAATAGGGATTTTTACAATTTGAAAGAAGGTTCTTTCTTTCAAGAACCACTGCATTCAGGTGTTTCATTCCAATCTGGCTTCACATTCTGGCCTCCATCCTCCCACGCTCGGAGCAGATGGAAATAGCTTGGCTTCAGCTTGTCAGCTGCTTCAAGGTCGCACGGTGCCGGTGGCCTCGAACTGGCGACCTTGTGGATGTTATCTTCAGGCAGACGGAGGCTCTACCCTCTAGACCAGATCTCCTGCCTAAGATGTGTGTTTTGACAGCTTGTGTTACTGTTTCTTGCAGCCTTGTGTGACATGCATCCCATGAGGGCTCTCTTCCTCATTCCACGGAACCCTCCCCCCAAACTGAAATCCAGAAAATGGTAAGTAACTTTTTTTCCCCTCAAAAGTGACCTTAATACAGTGGTTCCCAAACTTTTTTTATTGTCAGCTCCCTTGACCTGCTGGGCCATTGGCTACAGCTCTCCATTAGGGCTACAATCCTATATATTGTATCGGGCTGGGAGTTTTTTGCGAGGATTCTGTGTCTGCCCTGGCTGGTTTTCATGGCTCCCCAAGGAGCCATGGCTCACAGTTTGGGAACCACTGCCTTAATGTATGAAATTTCCTATTATGGAGTCAGACCCCTGATCCATCTACCTCAGTGTACTGGCTGGCAGCAATTCGCCAGGGTTTCTAAGGAGGGGCTTTTCCCACCTCTACCTGGGGATGCCAAGCATTGAACTTGGGACTTTTAGCATGTAAAGCAGACATGCTACCACTGAAATACAGCCATAGGATATGTACAGGCATCCCCACCGTTTCCGTGGGGAATAGGTGCTACCATGGATACTGAAAACCACAGATAGTAGCAAACCTTACAAGAAGTGGTTCTCAAATGTCCCCCATCATGCAAATGGAAGAAAGGGGAGCTGCTGATTTTGTCTCTGTTGTACTGCAGCACCACCACTGCAGGTGGCCATAGATGGTATTGCAGCTACTAGTACAAAAGAGATCAGTTGGCGTGAGCGGTCAGTAGGTTTCCCCTTGGCTTTGTTTCTGCTCTGTCTCCATAGTCTGAAAAGATTGTCACTGAACTGTGGCTTCATTTACTCACTTGCCTGCTTTGCCACATGAACTGTCTGGTCAAGTAACTGCTTGTCTGCTGACCCCTTGGCCTGACACCCACAAAGTTCTGCTTTTTTCCTTTCTTTTTAAATAAACCTGTCAGGACTACTGTGTTTGGAACCCTCTGTTGCCCTCCATAGCAGCTTGGCAAATGTCGTTGCAACAGTCTGTCAAACTCCTTGAGGACTGAACAGAAATGTTTGGAGTACATTTTGATTTTCCAAAACTTCTCTCTTGCTTTTCTTTCTAGGTCAAAGAAATTTCTTAACTTTGTTGACAGTTGCCTGGTTAAGAATTATGTGCATCGCCCAGCAACAGAAGCTTTGCTCAAGCATTCCTTTATCAGAGACATGCAAAATGAACGGCAAGTACGAATCTTGCTAAAAGACCATCTAGATAGGACCAGGAAGAAAAAGGGAGAGAGAGGTGAGGTCCATTATCATTAATAATAATACTAATAAATACTAATACCGGTGGGGCCTCAGTATCCACTGATTTGGCATCCACTGCTTTGACTCATTACTGATACCAGGGTCCTTATAACAACGAAAAAAGCACCAAAATTCAATTTCCTGCCTCCACACTGTTTAATAATTATAATTTCATTCCATTAGATCTGTGTTTCTCAGGCTGTGTGTCGGGACTCACTAGGTGGGTCGCGAGTCGACTTTAGGTGGGTCCCCATTCATTTCAATGTGCATTTTATTTTTGATATATTAGATTTGATGCTACCATGATATATGACTGTATTTGGGGAAATGTGACAGATCTGTACTTCTAACAGGCTACTATGTATATGCTTTTAGCAGTGATAGTAAGTCAATGGGGCTTACTCCCAAGTAAGTGTAGATAGGATTTCAGTCTTTGGGAGGTTTGGGGAATTTTTTTATACAGATTATCAACTGCCTGGGAAGGTTAGGAGGATTCTTTATTTTAAATAAATGTTTGAACTTGTAAACTTTCAATTTAGTTAATTGATTTGATTTTGTTGTATGGGGGTGTTAAAAATTTTCCTGTTTGATGACGTCACTTCCAAACATGACATCACTTGCAGGTTAAGGAATGGAGATAGTGCCGGATCCTGGCCCCATCCCCTGATCACCCGCAACCCACCAATGGACCCGCCCATCCTCATCCTGCCCCAAAACGCCTCCTTCTCACCCTCTTCCCACCCTACCCGGACCCCCGCATTGACCTGACTTGGCTGGCAAGGGTTTACCATTTGCGCCGACCTGTGCGTCTTGGGCCAGCCTTCCTCTTCGCTCGGTGGGACTTTGCCCCGTCCATCTCCCTCTTGGAATTGTACCCTTAGTTTCCTTTCCATTTCAGTGGAACTGCATGGTTAATGTGATATCGCTGTGAGATACAGGAAGTTGGACTAGATGGGCCTATGTCCTGATCCAGTGGGGCTGTCCTTATGTTCCACATTCCATTTTATCTTGTCCCAAAAAAGTATCATATGTGAAGAGATCCTGAAATTCTTGGTTTTCATGAGGAGCTGCAGTAGAATAACCTGCTGTTTCGATAAAACCACGGTGGTTCTGAAGGTAGACCAATGATGCTCAAAGTGCACCATTCAGTATCTAGAAAATTCCTTAAGAGAAGATGCAGAAACAGTATTGCTGTGAAACGGGCTGAAGTCACCAAGAGATGGGTGCTGGCCAAAGGTCACCCAGGAAGCTTCATGGCTGAAAGGGGTTTGGAATCTGGAAGTTCTAGGTTTAAGTCCAACACCAGAACCACTGTGTGTTAGAATTCAAATCCTGATGACCCCCCCTCAAGTTTCAATTTAAAAAATCAGCAGTTTTTGAAACATAAGCATTTTCTTTGTTTTAGTAGTTTTGTCCAATTTTTTAAATCCGGGCTTGTTTTGTTCCTCTTCCTCTTTTAGATGAAACTGAGTATGAATACAGCGGGAGTGAGGAAGAAGGAGATGAGCTGAACGAAGATGAAGGTGAACCAAGGTACACTTTTGCAGCTATAGGTGGTAGTCAGATGATTGCCACCTTACGAAACTTGATTGACACATCTCCAAAGCTCAATTGACATCTCTCCAGAGACAGTTCCTAGTCATAAGGAGCTCTCTTAGGTCCAAATCCTAACCAACTTTCCAGCACTGGCATAGCTGTGGGGCATGTGCTGCATCCTGCAGTTGGGGGGCACTCACGAAGGCCTCCTCGAAATAAGGGAATGTTTGTTCCCTTACCTTGGAGCTGCATTGCCCTGACCTTGGTGCTGGAAAGTTGGCTAGGATTGCACCCTCAAGGTCTGCAGGGTGGAACTGCATGGCTAATGTTCATTACACTGAGCCAGGCTATATGGTGCCAGGGGAAGAAGGGACGACATTGTTTGCCCAAGCCAAAGGAATCCTTCCTACCAATTTTACTGGAGCAGTGTGGGGTCTGTTACACAGTGGGAAAGGTTGTAGCTCAGTGGCACAGCACATGTGCAGTGTCCCTGGTTCAATCCCTGGCATCTCAAGATAGGCCTCTCTGAAACCCCGGAGAGCTGGTGCTACTTTCTGTAGAAGTTACTGTCCTAGTTAGATCAATAGTCTGACTCAGAGCCCAGTCCCATTACCCGCCCCCCCCCTTGCTGGTGCAGCTGTGCCAGAAACAGGTGTGCTGTATCCAGCAGGGGTGGGGCAGGTGGATTTGGGAGGCTTCAGCAGAGAAAGGGGATTTAAGTCCCTTTGTCCCAATATAAACCCCCCATCCTGCTGTGGGTCTCCTCAAACCTGTGCTAGCAATTTCCCCTTTTGAGGGTCGTTGGCAGCTGCAGTATGATGCCAAGCCTTCTTACCAGCCTTGAGCGCCAGGATATCTAAAGGACCACCATATGAGTGTGCCCATCTGTTAAGATCTTCAGGCAAGCGTGGCCTACACAAGCTTGGTTCATCCAGGAGGCCTACTGAGATACTTGCCGGGCAGCCCAATCCTGAGCTGCCCGGGGCGCCCAGGCTCAGTGGCACCGAGAACGGCTGCCGCTGGATCCTGCACGCCCTGGGCTACCGCGGGAGGCACTTTGGGAGAAGGGGACTTTTGTCCCCTTCCCCTAGGTAAGGTAAGCAGCCCTGCAAAGTAAAGGCGCTTGTGTAGGGCGCTGAGCCCTCCATGAGTACCTTGTATCTTGTGGAACAGAGCTCCACGGACCCACTTCCCTCCCTCCCCTGGCACGCCTCTGCATCACGCCTCGCCTACCCTCTCTCCACCCCCGCTGGCCTCCCCCCTCCCTGGAACGCCTCCTCCCCACCCCGCCCCTGCTTACCGTGCCACGGCTCAGCAGTCTGGGAGACCAGGGCTGGGCTAGCATGGGCGGGAGCCTGGCGGAGAGGCTCGCAAACATGCCTTATGGCACGTTTGCGGCAGTGCTCGGTGGCATGAAGCCATGCCACTGAGCACAGGATTGGGCTCTTAGGTGGCAGATTGGTGGGAGGGCATTCTCCTCCTCCCTGTTGCTAATGATCCTCCCATTCCTTGGGTTTGAAAAGGAGAACAGGAAAGGAGGAAGTGTCTCTGTGCTCTGTGCTCTAGCCCACCCCTCTTTTCTCCTCTACACTTCCCCTTCTGCTGTTTTCCCCTCTTTCTTTTCCAGGGAAGCAGCATTTTGTGCATGGCCTCTGACACCTTCAGCTGGTCCTGCTGCTACATCTCCCACTGGTTTCTGATGCCAGCTTTGGGATGCTCTGCCTGAGGACGAGATTTCCTCTCCCTCTTTGGCTATGCAGCAAAAAAAAAAAAATTCTCTTGAAAGAAGCTTTTGGTTTGCTGCGATGGTTTTATTCCTCTTGCTCAGGTTTTTGGTTGTGGTTTGTTGTTTCGTTTTGCCTGTCACTTCTCTTATTTTATAATGTTTAAGTATATATGATTATATATAAAATATATGAGTATGTATAAAAGTATAGCAACTGTTATCCTGCACATGCCTGATCTTGGAAGCTAAGCAAGGTCGGTCCTGGTTAGTACTTGGATGGGAGACTGCCTGGGAATACCTGGCGCTGTAGCCTTATAGCATAGACTTTTGAGACTGAAAGTTGCCAACCAACCATAAAAGTATTTATAAAAGTGTGTATGTATACACACACACACACACACAAGTATATACACACACATACACACACATGTATATACACATACATACATACATATATGTATACATATACACACATACACATACAGATACAGATACAGATACATACATACATATATATATATATATATATATATATATATATATATATATATATAAAAGCAGGCATCCAAAGAAGGAGAAAGAATTATGTGGTCCCAGCAAGTGATAATAAAGGTTTCTCACTTGCCTATGAGAAGCTATGAATTTCACATTTTAGGAGGCTTTAAAAAAATAAAATAAAATTATGCAGGATGTTTTGTTTAGCGCAACTGCTAGGGTTTGAGACAAAAACTTGGCTAAACTTTGAAGCATCTGCCTGGGGTTTCTTTTTGTTTTTCCTCTACCAGATGGGCTTCCATACAAACCGAAAATATATCCGAATCCTCTTTTGTTCCCATTCACTGTTAGCTGTTGAATATAAAGTGTGAACAGATGCTAAAATTTGTTTGGGGAAGGCAGTGGAGAAGTAAAGTCTCCAGCAAACAAGCCGATAATCAGCTTTTGCCTGGATTCCAAAGTGTTGTTAAAACAGAGACGGTTGTAAATACCGAGTGTGGAGGGACGGGGAGTGAGATTTTGGGGAGATTTACTGGAACGTTCTGAGTCGGGGACCTGGGACAGCAAGCCTTTCCCCAGTGGCTGTTTGTGTTTGCCGTGTAGTCTTAATGCTATGGTTTAGTCAAACAGATATTTCCTTTCTCTTTAAGCTCCATAGTTAATCTCCCTGGCGAATCCACCCTCCGCCGCGAATTCCTGAGGCTTCAGCAAGAGAACAAATGTCGTTCGGATCCTCAGCGCCAGCAGGCCCTGCTGAAAGACCAGGAAAAGTACAAGAAGCAGCTCTCGGAAGAGAGGCAAAAAAGGATCGTAGAACAAAAACTGCAGAGGAAAAAGTTGGAGGATGTAGGTTTTGGATTTGGAATTAGTTTTACTGCATTACAGTGGTGCATTTAAAAAAAAGAATCCTTCTCCAAGAGGGAAGGAAGCCATGTTTGTTTGTTTTAGCACAAACTGTATCAACAGCTCTATTTCAGGAATTTGCAACCAATTTGTTTGACTGTGATAAAGGGATTCCTGTTTTTGTTAATAATGCATATATGTTTATTTAGGAGGGAGTTGTTCTAGGCTTATGAGCTGGCAAGGGAGAAAGCGTGGAGTCATTTAAAGGGGCAGAAAACTTGAAGCAGGAGGTGGTCCTGAGCACTGAAGCAGTTACGAACCTGGACTCTGGCGTGTCCTGGGGCTCCTGCAAGCCACACAGGGTTTCGCCTACCCCTGGAACAGAGGGTGGGTGGAGGCGGCACAGCGGGAAGAAGTGGGAGTGCAGGTGGCTTGGCTGGCATGGTGGTGCCGTCCCCACGAGGCCCACAGGCATAGCACTTGGGACTCCCTGCCCCCCCAGGCCTGCTACTGCACCAAAGTAAATTGTTGCCAGTTGAGCGATTGGGACCTGCGTGTCTGCGTTTTTAAATGTGCATAATAGCTATGTGGTACCCAGGCCTGGCCCAAAACCTCCTGATGCCTGAGACGGAATCCCAAATGCTGTCCACCTTTACTGGATGGTTTGCCAGCCCCTGTTTGTCCCACTCCCGAGTGCTCTGGCTCAACTTCCTCCTCTCCTTCACCTTTCCTCTCCCTCTCTCTACCCTTCTTCCTCTTCAATCCAAGGAAGGTGAACAGAGATGGGCACCCACCCACACACACAAATCTGCTGCCCGAGGCAACCATTTCAATGGGCCTCATAGATGGGCCAGTCCTGGGGATCACACCACTTGGATCAAGACTGCAGTAGGGGGGGCTTTAAGTCTTTCCCACTGCTGTGGTCCCAGTACAGATTACCTCCCCCCATCTCACACGGGTTCCTTTTACAAAGAAGAAAGCTGGTGCTGGCGGAAGCATTTTTCCCCCTTACCAACTGTCTGTGCGAGGGCAAATCATTCTTGATTGAGTCCGTGGTGATGGCAGAATCCATAGTCCCATAGCCTCTAGTGGTGTTCTGTTCACCCGTTATGCTGGAAAGTGAGGAGAAGTTATTGTAAACTACCAGTCACGTTTCTGGTGGCTTTTTACACTTTGAGCGGGTGTCACTCCCTTAGCTACAGGACACCTTCCCCGCTTACGATGAGGAGCAGCGGCTCCTACTGGCAGTAGTGGACCTCTGGTTGATGATACCTGGTGTGCAGGTACAAAATGCAGGTACCTGGTGTGCAGGTACACCTGATGATACCAGGTGTGCAGGCACCTGGAAGCAGGTTGGCAGCTATATAATGCCACTGTGATGTGATGTCACATCAGTTAGCAGTAATGTGATGATATTGTAGCGTCGTCGTGTCACCACTGGTTGCTTCTGGAGTGCCCCGATTTGGGGCCAGTCGGAAGCAAGGAAGGGCAAGAGGGCCCGTCCAGGCATCGAGCTCTTCATGCTGTTCTGGACCTCATCTTTGCCCACATTGTGAGGGCCAAAGACTGTGGTGGCGATGCTGCAGGCTCTCTCCAAAGGACCCTATGCAGAGTAATCTCCCCAGCTGTACCAGCATTGTTTACTTCAAAGCTAAAGATCCCCCACAATTTTGAATCCACATTCGTGCAGAATCTCTGATAGCAGAGGTGTAACTAGGGCAACTAAGCCAGAGCCTGAGAGGCATATGCCCCAAGCACTATGCCAAGGGGAGGCACAAAGCTGTCATTTCCAGGTTACCCTGCACATGCCGGATCTCGTCTGATCTCGGAAGCTAAGCAGGGTCAGGCCTGGTTAGTACTTGGATGGGAGACCGCCTGGGAATACCGGGTGCTGTAGGCTTCTACCATAGTCTTTCGAGACTGAAGGTTGCCAACCACCACCCCAGAGGAGGAGGTGCTGGTGACCTTCGCACCTGCTCTTCCTTATCCCCTGTTTCTTATCTCAGGGGAGCCACCACAGGCTACGGAACAGGGGTGTGAAGCCACCAGCACCTCCTCCTCCAGGGAGAACCGAAAAATGACATCCCAATGACATGGCATCATTATGTCCCTGCCCTGGGCATTGAGGCTTCTAGTTATGCCTCTGGCAGCAGTGTGATGTTGCGGCAACCCCTTTTATAAGCCGGCTGCCTTTGCCTGTGTGGTTGGTCTGTGGAACTCCTTGCCACAGGATGTGGTGATGGCATCTGGCCTGGACGACTTTAAAAGGGGATTGGACAAGTTTCTGGAGGAAAAATCCATTACAGGTTGCAAGCCATGATGCATATGAACCTGATTTTAGAAATGGGCTATGTCAGATGCAAGGGAGGACACCAGGATGCAGGTCTCTTGTTATCTGGTGTGCTCCCTGGGGCATTTGGTGGGCCGCTGTGAGATACAGGAAGCTGAATTAGATGGGCCTATGGCCTGACCCAGCGGGGCTGTGCTTATGTTCTTATGACTGGAGATGAAATATAAGAGGTGTTATTCCCTGGTATGTGTTTAGCACCAGAAGAGAGAAGAGCTTCGGAAGCACCTGGATCCTGACAGGAGATGTCCAGAGATCAAGGCAGCTCCGAGCAAAACTGAGAAAGATAAAGATGGCAGGAGAGGCGCTGAGGAAGAACAGTGCAAAGTGGATGGGGCGAGGAGACTGGAGAGCCAGCAGGTGTGGAAGTAATTTTGCAATGGAAGAAAGCTCTGTGGTTTTTTCACTTAGGGGGCCAGTTTTTAGATTTCTCAGGTTGGCGAGCCTCTCCCCATGGTGAAAGAACTGCTGAATTTCTCCTACATCACATAAAACGATGAAAAGCAGGTGCTGGGGGTGTTTGGAAGAAGTTCTGCCCAGCCCCCATGGCACTCCCTGCCTTCTCTCTGAAGACGCTTTGGCCACTTTTATCACCAGTGGTGGAGTGGTCCAGGGGTCAACCTGGCCACATTGACTCTCTGACGGCCTTGGGCTCTCGGTCAGTGTGCCTAACCTGGTCACCCCCTTGATGTGAAGCAAGTTCTCTGTAAAGAAGCCAGTGTATGCGTCAACTCTACTGTAGTGATCCTCAGTCTTTCTAGCCCTGTGACCCATTTTCTGCTCAGATATTTGCAACCCAGATATTGCAACCCGTGATGAGGTCATCACATCACTGCCAAAACTTTCCCAAGCTATCACATTTTTTTAAATGTGAAAAGCCCACCACCAGAACAGAGCAGCTTTTCACCAGCAAGAACACAATGCAACTCATCCCAGAGAGGGCCAAAGACCACTGAGCAAAGTGCTTCAGACTCAGTCGTGTTGTGTTCTTGCTGATGAAAACACACACCAGACGTGAGCTTTTTGTATTTAAAAAAAAAATGCAAAAGCTTGTCAACCTAGAAGCTTGGCAGAGTTTGAGTGGTGACCCACCCAAAATCAGATGGTGACGCACAGTTTGAGAGCTGCTGCCCTGGTGTGATTCTTTGCTTCCAAAAAGAGGGGTAATACTCCAAAATGGGATTTGGTACTTTTGAGCTCCCAAGGGGAGGACCCAGCTCGTGTTGTTTTGCATTTGTGAGGGACGGAAAGACCCTGGCTTCCTCCAGCATGCAAAGAGGAATTCTGGTCTGCTGTGTGTATGGACTAGGGCATTGGCCAAAGCCTTTCACAGATTCTTTGAAAGAGAACATGGCGTGATGGCTAGCGTGTCAAATTAGGAGCAAAGAGAATGGAGTTCAAATCTCCAGTCCGCCATGAAGTTACTAAGGGCCCAATCCTATCCAACTTTCCATCACTGATGTAGTTGTGGCAACAGGGCATGCGTCCTGAGGTGGGAGGACAGTCTCGGAGTCTTCCTCAAGGTAAGGGAATGTTTATTCCCTTACCTTCGGGCTTAATTGCAGCTGTATCTGTGCTGGAAAGTTGAATTGGATTGTGCCCTTATGTTACAATCCTATACACACTTTGCTGTGAGAGGGCCCCATTGAACACAATGAGACTTTCTTCTGATTATCCTTGCATAGGATTACCTTGTAAGATAACTTGGGCTAGCCACTCTTTTCTGAACCTTGCCTACTTTATAGGGCTGTTGTGAGAATAAAATGGGATGCATGGAGAACTGTGTATCCCACTCTGAAGTCCACGAAGGATGGCGAGGATTAAAATGTTCATAATAAATCTATCAAGCTCATATGTTCTTGACTATTCCTCCTTCACACAACCATTCCTCTTTCCTTCCCCCTGTAGAAAAAGGTTGAAGAAGCACATCATGGAAAGAAGCTTCATCGGACTCTTCCCAAAGATCAGACACAACTACTTTCTCTCCAACATGATCACAAGCAGAAGAATAAAGATCCCCCAAAGATCCTGAGCCCCCCGGCCCGGCTTCCACCGAACAGCACAACCAAAGAGGTATTGTGAAATTCATTGGGTCTGACTTCACAGTCAGAGAAATGAAAATTATACAATCAAAGTGACATGAGCAGTAAAATGCTATAAAAACAAGTAGCAGAAGCAGCAGCTATTATGGGATAATAAAACCCAGCAGAGCCATGAAATGCTGACTGAAATTAGCTAGTGTGCCTATTGGAGCTGTGGACAAATAAAAAATACTCATCTGGCATCCAAAGGACCTCCGGGTTGGTGCCAGGCAGGATTCTTTGAGGAGGCATTCTGTAGATGAGGCACCACCATAAAAATACACGAACTGACCAATAATAGCTTTCCCTACCCTGGCAAGAGGAGCAAATGTCCCAGGGTACTACACCTTTGGGGCAATGCCATTTTCCTCACACACACCCCTACCACCCTGCCCACATTTGGGGGCCTTCGGATAGCCGGGGAGGCCCCCGTGCAGCAGGGGGATGGCAGTTGGGGGGGTGCTCCCTGTGGTCCTGGCCCCAGGCAGCACAGGGACCAGGATCTCCAGTGACTTCCTGCATGGGTAGTTGTCTGCTAATGTTCATGGTGGGGTCCACTTTGGCCACCTGGTTCTGCATATATTACTTCTGACTTAGGTGGTACCCAAAGGAGGTCCTATTTCTTGGCCACACTTAATGTGTGTAGAATGTTTAGATCTGACTTTTAGGTATGTATAAAGTGGACTCTCCTTACGGCCAGGTTCAGCATTGGCAGATTTCAGTATCTGTGGGTGCTGTGGCTGTGGCTGAAGGGCCTCACAGGCCCTCTGGGACACAACTGGAAATAATTTCCGGTCACTGCATGAACTGGAAGTGTCTGGATGTGTCTAAAAGGCCTTCTGAAACATGGGAAGGCAGTGCATGGTCTCTCTGTGCCTCATCTTCCAGATGTGACAGGAAGGGACTTCTGGTTGCATCTGGAAGGTCCTTGGAGGCCTTCCCTGTGAATTTCAGTATCCATGAAACTGGTATCTACAGGGGGGTCCTGAAATGGAAGGAAGTTGGAAGGAATTTCCCCCCTCCCCCAATGTTGGTGGAAGAAGGGCCTCTAGAGTGGATTGTCTCCTCGCACTTACGAAGAGGTAGGATTTATGCTAACTATTATGTCAGCAAAGGCTTTAACAGCTCTCTGGGATAAAATCCTACCAGTTCTGTCCACCTGTGAGACAGGAGCTTTTTCCACCACTGGCTTTCCTCAAGCAAAAACAGAAGCGAAAGGTTCTTCACAGCCTGCATGGAAAGGAACATTGATACTTATTGGGAAAGTTTGTTTTTCTTGGAATGAAGACACTCTGCTCTCCAAGGGCAGTCCAAGGATGCCCATTGGCTCTCGAATTGAGATGACTTGGCGATTATGATCTTCCGCTACCAAGATAATATTGTCTCCCTAGAGACTCTTTAGTTATATGAATTTCCTTGATTGTTCCTACTTTTATTACCTTGAGGGCCCAATCCTATCAAACTTTACAGCACTGATGCAGCCTTACCAGTGGGGTGTGTGTTACATCCTATAAAAGGGGGTGGTGGTCACAAAGGCCTCCCCCAGGTAAGGGAACATTTTTCCCCTACCACAGGGCTGCATTGGTACTGGAACGTTGGTTAGAACCTGAAGCTATGAGCGTTACTTTTCCCTTTTTCTAGTATTCCTACTTGCACATTCTATAGTTATGTCTCAGACTTCAGTATGCTTAGAAAACTGGGAGAGATCTTCTCTTGGAATGCCTTTAAAGCCTTTGCTAATTAGAAGTCCCACTTCTTGATTGAGTGGCAGGTGATAACCCAGTCTGGTGTCCCTTTTCCCAACAAGAAGTACAGGTATCACCTGGGGGGCTCCCACATCAATTCCAGTCATGGCTGCAGTCCTATGCGCACTTGCCTGAGAGCAAGTCCCATTGATTTACAATGCAATCTACAGATGCAGAACTTGGTGTTGCCAATATGTTTTCCAGAAAAGGTATATTAGTCTCTTTCTGGTTAAGGGGCTGCACTGGTGGTTTCTCACCAAGGGGGTCTCCAGAATCTCAGATCTAGCCCTGTAGAAACACCCTGCAAGATTCAATAACTTCAGTGGGGCTTGGCTGGGTGGTTGCATTGCTTCTAGGCACTGAAAGAAGGAAAAATGCAAACTCGGTTTCATCACTTCAACTTTCTCTTTTTTAAAAAAATTCTGTTGCCTGAGGGGTAAAACACACACAGCAGAATGTCAAATCTGATATTCATCGGCGTCTCTGGCATGTATTTCATAAAAGACCTCTTTGTACTGGAATAAAATGCATTGTAGAATTCAGTCCATGCCATTACTGTTAAATTTTAATCTAAATGTACTGTTGTGGATTCATGACATTAGCAGTTGTAGGCAATGAGTCTCAGTAGGAAATATATGGCATTAAAAGGAAGTAAATTGGGGCTGGCATAAACCTACAATTTCTTTTGCAAGTACTGATGGTGTCTTGAGTGATCCTGACACCACACTGTGATTCCTCAGCCTTGGTTGCCCCATTTCTTTAATCCTGTTGGCGTCATGTTGATATTTTGGTGGTGTTGTTGGTTGTTCTGGAATCACAGAGACCAGACTGTCGAACCCTTTCCCCCCAGTGAAATAATAATTATTGAGGCAGTTGTCATTTAGGTCAATCCCCTGGTGTTCTATTAACAAGGAAGCAGTTGCCATGTCTGCTTGGCAGAACATACGGCAGCCTGGAAGTGCTGAAAAAGATGTGGTTCTCTTTCAGAGGAAATTTACTACAAGATTCTTTACATGCACCCACTGAAGAAGTCAAACCAAATCTGAATCCAAAGATTAGTTAGCCTGAAGTGTACCCAGATATCTTGGTGACCCTGAACCAGAACCAAGCCTCCAAATGTGATAACCAGATCAAAATAGACAGTTCAGCACCAAAAGGATCAGGGGTCTGGAGCTTACAAGGAAAGTCTGTTTGAGACTTTTTAGCTTAGAAAAAAAAAGGGTGATCAAGGAAGGACATTACTGAGACATAAAATTATGCAGTGTGGGAAATCTCTTCCTTCTCTAACAACATTAGAAACAGGTTCTTCTAGTGAAGATACTGGAAGATTTAGGGTGTGCCAAAGAAGGTACATCTTCATACAGTACATAATTCTGTATGAATTATGGTGTATGGTGATAGCCATGAGCTTGGATGGCTTTAAAAGGGAATTGGACAAATTCATGGAGGACAAATCTAGGCACCACATGCTACCTCCAGGTTCTGGGCATTTTATAGTTCGCAACCTTCAGTCTCGAAAGACTATGGTATCGCGCTCTGAAAGGTGGTTCTGGAACAGCGTCTAGTGTGGCTGAAAAGGCCGATTCGGGAGTGACAATCCCTTCCACACTGGGAGCAAGTGCAGTCTGTCCCTGGCCTGTCTCCCTGGCTATGGGCCTTCCTTCTTTGCCTCTTAGCCTCAGACTGTTGGCCAAGTGTCTCTTCAAACTGGGAAAGGCCATGTTGCACAGCCTGCCTCCAAGCGGGCCGCTCAGAGGCCAGGGTTTCCCACTTGTTGAGGTCCACTCCTAAGGCCTTCAGATCCCTCTTGCAGATGTCCTTGTATCGCAGCTGTGGTCTACCTGCAGGGCGCTTTCCTTGCACGAGTTCTCCATAGAGGAGATCGTTTGGGATCCGGCCATCATCCATTCTCACGACATGACCGAGCCAATGCAGGCGTCTCTGTTTCAGTAGTGCAAACATGCTAGGGATTCCAGCACGTTCCAGGACTGTGTTGTTTGGAACTTTGTCCTGCCAGGTGATGCCGAGAATACGTTGGAGGCAGCGCATGTGGAAAGCATTCAGTTTCCTCTCCTGTTGTGAGTGAAGAGTCCATGACTCGCTGCAGTACAGAAGTGTACTCAGGACGCAAGCTCTGTAGACCTGGATCTTGGTATGTTCCGTCAGCTTCTTGTTGGACCAGACTCTCTTTGTGAGTCTGGAAACCGTGGTAGCTGCTTTACCGATGCGTTTGTTTAGCACGGTATCGAGAGAAAGAGTGTCGGAGATCGTTGAGCCAAGGTACACAAAGTCATGGACAACCTCCAGTTCATGCGTAGAGATTGTAATGCAGGGAGGTGAGTCCACATCCTGAACCATGACCTGTGTTTTCTTCAGGCTGATTGTCAGTCCAAAATCTTGGCAGGCCTTGCTAAAACGATCCATGAGCTGCTGGAGATCTTTGGCAGAGTGGGTAGTGATAGCTGCATCGTCGGCAAAGAGGAAGTCACGCAGACATTTCAGCTGGACTTTGGACTTTGCTCTCAGTCTGGAGAGGTTGAAGAGCTTTCCATCTGATCTGGTCCGGAGATAGATGCCTTCTGTTGTAGTTCCAAAGGCCTGCTTCAGCAGGACAGCGAAGAAGATCCCAAACAAGGTTGGTGCAAGAACACAGCCCTGCTTCACGCCGCTTCGGATGTCAAAGGGGTGTGATGTGGAGCCATCAAAGACAACAGCGCCCTTCATGTCCTTGTGGAAGGATCTGATGATGCTGAGGAGCCTGGGTGGACATCCAATCTTGGGGAGAATCTTGAAGAGGCCATCCCTGCTGACCAGGTCGAAAGCCTTCGTGAGATCTATGAAGACTATAAAGAGTGGCTGTCGTTGTTCCCTGCATTTCTCCTGCAGTTGTCTAAGGGAGAATACCATATCAGTGGTGGACCTGTTGGCTCGGAATCCGCACTGTGATTCTGGATAAACGCTCTCTGCAAGTACCTGGAGCCTCTTTAGTGCAACTCGGGCAAACAACTTTCCTACAACGCTAAGGAGAGAGATGCCACGGTAGTTGTTGCAGTCACCCCTGTCGCCTTTGTTCTTGTACAGCGTGATGATGTTTGCATCCCTCATGTCTTGAGGTACTCCACCTTCTCTCCAGCAGAGACAAAGGATTTCATGCAGCTCAGTGATGATGATCTCTTTGCAGCACTTTAGGACTTCAGCAGGGATGCTGTCTTTTCCAGGTGCCTTGCCAAAGGCAAGGGAGTCCAAGGCCACGTGAAGTTCTTCTAGGGTTGGTTCACTGTCAATCTCCTCCAGCACAGGCAGGAGGGCATTAAGCCTCTGAATTCCAGCTGTGGGAGAGCAATGGTGGGACAATACTGTGCCTTCCCTCTCCTGCTTGTGGATGTCCCAGAGCTTCCTGGAGGCCACTGTCAGAAGCAAGATGAACTTTGAGTCTGATCCAGCAGAGCTATTATGTTCTCATTTGTTTGTCCCAAAGCCAGAGTGTTTCAGTTCATTCTGCTGCAAGTAGAATGAATCCCAGCCTATCATCTTACTGACAAGGTACAGGTCATCTTGTCATAGATGTGGCAACCCATTCCAAAGGAGGGTTATTCTTCCATTATATCCTCTTAGCCATTTCAGAACTGAGTTTCTCTTGGTTTGTTTCCAGCCTGAGAGCCAGAGGAAGAAGAGTGACAGTATCCAAGCCGATGTCAACTGGGCAGCCGTCCTTGGGCGTGATACTCCCGCACACGGAAGGTTGGGCTCTGGCAGTAGCTCCAGCCCTTGCACTCCAGCTTTGCAACGAGCAGTGTTAGCACAGGTAAGAGATGATCCTTGTCCATTTACTTAGATGGCTGCCTTGTTGTGTACAAAAATTGGGCACCATGCAGCAAAATGTATGCAAAATGTGACTTTTCCTGAGTCAGACCCTTGGTCCACCTAACTGGACCATCTAACTTGGTGTTTCCCAGACTGTGGGTTGGGACCCACCAGTGAGTCGCGAGCTGATGTTTGGTGGGTCATGAAAAGTTTTTGACGCATTAAGAATAAACTGTGTAAGCACTCTTACCCAATTTGCAGAAGAAAATCATTAGCTGGAATACTAACTTGTGGTATCTTTGTACCCCCAAGTTAAAATGCCAAATTTTCCAATTTTCTTTAGTAATTGGCATGCCATAGATCACATGTGAACCCAGTTGCAGCCTTTTGTCTGGCCTGAAAGCCTCTAACTGCGCTCCAGCCTTCTGGGTACCCTGGAAGTTTTGAGGTTTGGAGGAACAATCCTTGAATTCCGTTTCTAGGAAGAGTCTAGCAAGTGTCTACACCAGTGATTTTCAAACTTTTTTGTCTCAAGGCACACTGACGAGGTACTAAAATTGTCCAGGCACACCATCTGTTTTTTCACAATTGACTAGGCACACCATGCTGATGGTGGGGAGCTCACATCCCCCAATGGCCTTACTAATAAATAACCCTCCCCCAAACTCCAGCGACACACCTGCAGACCATTTGTGACACACCAGTGTGCATTGGCACAGTGGTTGAAAATGGCTTAGGGTCTACATGCACATACTATATCGAAGGCCTCCTGCTGCCTCGGGAGTACAGGACTCTGATTATTATTAATTGATAATTATTAATAAATCAAATTATTTGTTATTAGATTTCTCTTTCTTCTTGGTCCAGTGGGTCGTGATAGATTGTCATTTTTAAAAGTGCATCCCGGTGCTAAAATGTTTGGGAAGCACTGATCTAACTCTGCCTGATGGGCAGCAGCTCACCAGGATTTCAGATAAGGCCAGTGATGCCCTCTCTGGAGTTGCTGCCAGGGAGTGAACCTGCCACTCAGCGACAGCCTTTTCCACTCTGGTTGTGACTTTTCTGTATTGCATCTATTGCAGCATCTTGTGCAAGGGACCTGTTCTGATGTTCATCTGAAACCTCTAGATTGCACGTTTCAAATGCGTGCCTCCCTCCACACAGCCCTACATCAATATTAACCTTTATCAATACAAATAAAATTATTGAGTGGTCCAGATCTACCTCTTAACCTCCTTCCCAGCATCTTCCCCATGTTAACAGATCTACACGGCCAGGAATGCATCAGTGGCTGACAGATTTTTTGCAGTGCTGCTTCTCTTTATACAGGATGACAGCGGAATATGTTGGGCAAGACTGGGATGTAGGCAGCTCACCAGGAGCAATGGAGAATGGTGCAGACAGTAGCAGTGGGATGCAGGGAGGCAAAGGTTAAGAACATAAGAAGAGCTCCGCTGGATCAGGCCAAAGGCCCATCTAGTCCAGCTTCCAGTATCTCACAGTGGCCCACCAAATGCTTCAGGGAGCACACAAGGCAACAGACACAACCATCCTAGTGCCCTCCCCTGAATCAGGCAATCTGAGGTAGTCAACCTCTAAAACCAGGAGCTTGCACATACCTACCATGATTTGTAACCCATGATGGACTTTTCCTCCAGAAATTTGTCCAATCCCCTCTTAAAGACATCTAGACAAGATGCCATCGCTACTTCCTACGGCAAGGAGTTCCACAGACTAATTACATGCTGGGTAAAGAAATATTTTCTTTTGTCTGTCCTAACTCTCCCAAACTCAACTTTCGTGGATGTCCCCTGATTCTGGTGTTATGTGAGAGGGAAAAGGGTGTCTCTCTCTCTCCACTCTATCCATCCCCTGCATAATTTTGCATGTCTCAATCATGTCCCCGCTCAGGCACCTCTTTCTGGTTCTGCAGTTCAGTGGCTAATGATTGATGAGCCTGATGTGGAATTGAGGGTTGCAGTTCCCCGATGGGGTGCTGCAGTCTTCAATTCCTAATAGCTCCAGCCATGGCTGGAAAGTCTGAAACCCTGGAGAATCAAGCTAGTCAGCGCAAGCAGTAATGAGCTAGATTGACCAATAGTTTGACCTGGTATGGCAATTTCCTTAGTTGTATGCCCTTGCCTGCAATAGCCACAGAAGAATGTTGACTGTGTTGTAGGACTCTCTGTCAGTTTATTGAGGGACAACAATGAGGCTCAGTAGATGTTGGTAGACTGAGGGCCCAATCTTATCCATCTTTCCAACACAGGTTCAGCTGCAATGCAGCCCCAAGGTAAGGGACCATGTCAATGGGGCATATTCTGCATCTTGTGGTAGGAGAGCAGTCATGAAGGCCTCGTCAAGGTAAGGGAATATTTGTTCCCTTACCTTGACGAGGCCTTCATGACTGCTGTATACTCAGTGCCCAATCCTAGCCAACTTTTCTGCGCTGATGCAGCCATGTCAATGGGGCATATTCTGCATCTTGTGGTAGGAGAGCAGTCATGAAGGCCTCGTCAAGGTAAGGGAATATTTGTTCCCTTACCTTGACGAGGCCTTCATGACTGCTCTCCTACCACAAGATGCAGAATATGCCCCATTGACATGGCTGCATCAGCGCAGAAAAGTTGGCTAGGATTGGGCACTGAGTATACACACTAGACATTTCCCCACATCCCCAGAATCCTCTGCAAGGAGTTTCAACGGCAAGTGCTCAACAGACAAACTGATGTGAAACAGAGTTCATGGACGCAGAAAGCTTTTGAAAACAACTGGACTGTGTAGATTGCTCTGGGTAAATCCATTCACTTTCTACGGTTGGTCAGTTTCCATTCTCTCCTTTGTTTTTTCATCTGAGAACGCAGACAGCAGAAGATCCAAAATATATTGGAAATCCTTTACATCTGAGATATATCATTTCCCTCCCAAACATACATTTCATTTTTGTTATAATACTCTGTTTTGAAGAGTGCCATCGAGTTTTTTCCCCCCATTCTTTGCACTTTTGGTGCTCTGGAAGAAGTAGATGTGTGGTCCTTTTCCAAAGATAAGTCAGGCTCTCTTAACATTTCAACCAGGTTCTGTAGATGTCAGTATCCACGAGGAAGTGCCTGCCCCCCCCCTTCTTCCCTCTCCCCATTTATGACAAGGAACCAGCCAGAACAAAGAAGCGGAGGGTTGGCTTGGACTGTGACAATCAAGTGTTTGTGGACTGCTGTTTCCTGCTGAATTATAAGCCAAACGCAATGCAGCCCTGGCGGGGTCTGGTTAGATGACTGTTATTTGCACTGACACTAATGCCTGGCTGGCTTGATTCTGGGATATTATTCTTGCATGTTTCACAAAAAGCCTTGGACCCACCATAGGCTGTTGTATTTCCACTGGAAATATTTTGTTGTGTATAATTCATTTGGCATTTATAAATGCGCCTGCTGTTTTGTGGAAGAAGATGGAAGACGAACTCCCTTTTCAGAGGGCTGTTCTCCAGGGGGCACTGCAAGAGAGGGGCAATGGGGGAGACTGTCATGCTCCCAGTTTCCCTGTGTAAGACCCATACATTCCAGTCTGCCATTGGTGGTAACAGTGTCATTCTTGCAGCACCCACATATCCAGGGTAACCGGCCTCCTCACTTGAAGTCTGCAATACCTGCTGTCTGACTCTATTACAGCTTAATCGCAACTAATTTGTGAACTTGAGTTGAATACAGGTTGAGTGTTCCTTATCCAAAATTTTGAAATCCCAAATGCTCCAAAATCTGAAACTTTACCATCCTGTGGCACTTTACCTCAGTACCCTGAGCAGAGCAGAGCTTGCTTTCCTGTGCCTGGCTGAGCAAAACAGCGCCTTGGGATGCAGTGTTAGTCTAATGAAGGAAGAGGTGGATGGGCAGTGTCCCGGGGGGGGGGGAGGCGGGGGGAGAGAAATGCTTGGTTACTTCAGGAACTCACATGAAGGCAGCTGCGAAGGTGAATGGTGGAAAGTGAAAGTTTACTTACTTGGGTGCCACTCCTTGGCCATAGGCCTTGTGGATGTTGGTGGAGCTTCCTTGTGAAGGAGGTATGCACTGCAAAGCTATGCACCTCACACAAGCTTCCAAAATAAAAATAAATGTAGCGATGTACAGGCGCTGAGCTTTGAGATGTCTTTGCATATTTGGCAACCTGGCAGGCACACCTGCGACTGCGCACACGCTTTGTTGATATGTTGAGTGTTGAAAAGCCAGTGCTCTGGAAAATAGTAGAAGGTTATAGAAAGAGCTAGCCTTGAAGATGTTATGGAGAAATCATATCTATGGAATGTGTTTGCGGTTAAGCTAGAGAGCCGGCTGGTTATAGCCAGTATGAATCTCAGCATCCTCTTGTAATTTTCCCTGTTACGTAGCCTTATATCATGTGTTTTGAGACTTAATAAAAAGCTGGGTCAGGAGCCGGGAGAGACACACTTCCCCCTTGATTTCATTCTTGCTCCTGCTTCCAGCCGTTCTATACCTTTGAAACCTGTCTCTGTTGTCTAATTCTTGCCATGGCTTCTCTGCCACACCAAAGCAGCATCTCGAGCTGCTTCCCAAGTAGCACTGCAATGCTACAATAAAAATCCATAATCCATAACTGTTCTGGTCCCAGCCTTTTTGGCTATTGGATACTCAACCTGTATTTAAAGCTGCCTTATATTGAGTCAGATCCTTGTCCTAGAGGTAATCAGTATTGTCTTATCTGACTAGCAAGGTTTCAGTCAGCTACACCTTACTCCTGCAATGCATGCAGCAATGCAGCCACTCCTGCGTCATAGAAATGACCCAGCTCTCCCTCCCTGAAGCTGCCATTTATTGTGGTGTGGAAAATTGACAAGCACCATTTTTGATCTTGCAAATTTTCCCCTTCACTGTTAATAAATACAGTGTTTTGTTGCCTGGATTCAAATCTCTTCCCCTGGGGAGTGGGCAGTTCTGATCATGGAACTCTTGAAGTCCAAGTAGCCCTCTAGTGCTCCATTGAGGTCACTGAGGGCCCAAACCTATCCAATTTTCCAGTGCCAGTAGAATCGTGCCAATGCAATGTGCACCACATCCTGTTGTGGGGAGGTAGTCTTAGAGCCCAATCCTAGCCAACTTTCCATCACTGGTACAACTGAAATGCATGCCCAAGGTAAGGGAACAAATGTTCCCATACCTTGAGGAGGTCTCTTTGACTGCCTCCCCACCATCTTTAAAAGGGTGCCACCTGCCTTTAAAAGGGGATTGGACAAGTTTCTGGAGGAAAAATCCATTACGGGGTACAAGCCATGATGTGTATGCGCAACCTCCTGATTTTAGAAATGGGCTATGTCAGAAGGCCAGATGCAAGGGAGGGCACCAGGATGAGGTCTCTTGTTATCTGGAGTGCTCCCTGGGGCATTTGGTGGGCCGCTGTGAGATACAGGAAGCTGGACTAGATGGGCCTATGGCCTGATCCACTGGGGCTGTTCTTATGTTCTTATGTTCACAGGATGCAGTGCATGCCCCACTGGCACAGCTACACCAGTCCTGGAAAACTGGATAGGATTGGGCCCTCAGAGGCCTCCTCAATGTATGGGAACATTTGTTCCATTACCTCAGAGCTGCATTGCAGCTGCAACGGTGCTGGAAAGTTGGATAGGATTGGGCCCTGAGCTAGTTACTTGCAGTGCTAACTTTCAGGCACGCAAAGCAGCTTGTTTTGCTGATTTTCAGTTGTTCTGTTGGAATGGGTTAAGGCTCAGAATATGTTTTAAGTATTTTGCTGAATCAGGCTCAGGGAAAATGACAGACAGGCAGCCCCTTGATAACAGGCTTGATAATTCCCTCTCTTCTCATACTCCAGGGTTAGCTGCTTTTGAGAACAGCTTGAATGTTACAAACGAGTCCGGTTAAATAAATACTATCATTAGCGGCAATCCTGTTTGACACAAAGAGGAAAACAGACTTAAGTACTATGTCATTAGATGCTGCTCCAGTACCTGCTGAAAAGGCTGTTTCCTGAAAGAGATAAAATATTTGCCAAGGACTGAGGTATAGCAGCTGTGAACACTTTGCAGGATAGAACAGGTGAGAATGGAAGTTTGTGTGAGCTTTTCTTTCCCTGGCAATCCAACAAGCTCAAGATCCTACAGGGCCTGAACCCTGACGGGTGCTTTCAGTCCCTGTGAACAACAGTGAGCAAGGAAGCCAGTGGGCTGGCTTGACTCACAGCCCAATCCTATGCATGTCTATTCAGAAGTAAGTCCCATTAGAGTCAATGGGGGCTTACTTCCAGGAAAGTATGGATAGGATTGGGCTGTCAGTCAGTATTTGTCAGTTCCAGTTTCCACCCATAGTTTAGCAACTGCAGACTGTAAAATGGAAGGCAGTGCATTGGATATAGTGCTGTAATGTTCATATACATGAATGAATTTACATGAGCATAAACTTGTTGAGACACAATGCGTCCCCCACGTCACCAGTGAGGCCACTAGGAAAGAAAATTTGGGGGAGGGAGGCACAAAAGGGGCAAAGTACACTTGGGGTTTGCAAAGTACTTTGCAAGCTTTGTCCCACTTATTAGATTTTCACGAGAGAAACAACAGAATGGTTCACATCCCATTGAAAATACATTTTCTGTGAAGTGAGTACTGTTATAAGAACATAAGAACAGCCCCACTGGATCAGGCCATAGGCCCATCTAGTCCAGCTTCCTGTATCTCACAGCGGCCCATCAAATGCCCCAGGGAGCACACCAGATAACAAGAGACCTCATCCTGGTGCCCTCCCTTGCATCTGGCATTCTGACATAACCCATTTCTAAAATCAGGAGGTTGCGCATACACATCATGGCTTGTACCCCATAATGGATTTTTCCTCCAGAAACTTGTCCAATCCCCTTTTAAAGGCGTCCAGGCTAGACGCCATCACCACATCCTGTGGCAAGGAGATCCACAGACCAACAACACGCTGAGTAAAGAAATATTTTCTTTTGTCTGTTCTAACTCTCCCAACACTCAATTTTAGTGGATGTCCCCTGGTTCTGGTGTTATGTGAGAGTGTAAAGAGCATCTCTCTATCCACTCTGTCCATCCCCTGCATAATTTTGTATGTCTCAATCATGTCCCCCCTCAGGCGTCTCTTTTCTAGGCTGAAGAGGCCCAAACGCCGTAGCCTTTCCTCATAAGGAAGGTGCCCCAGCCCTGTAATCATCTTAGTCGCTCTCTTTTGCACCTTTTCCATTTCCACTATGTCTTTTTTGAGATGCGGTATCCAGAACTGGACACAATACTCCAGGTGTGGCCTTACCATAGATTTGTACAACGGCATTATAATACTAGCCGTTTTGTTCTCAATACCCTTCCTAATGATCCCAAGCATAGAATTGGCCTTCTTCACTGCCACCGCACATTGGGTCGACACTTTCATCGACCTGTCCACCACCACCCCAAGATCTCTCTCCCAATCTGTCACAGAAAGCTCAGAACCCATCAGCCTATATCTAAAGTTTTGATTTTTTGCCCCAGTGTGCATGACTTTACACTTACTGACATTGAAGCGCATCTGCCATTTTGCTGCCCATTCTGCCAGTCTGGAGAGATCCTTCTGGAGCTCCTCACAATCACTTCTGGTCCTCACCACTCGGAAAAGTTTGGTGTCGTCCGCAAACTTTGCAACCTCACTGCTCACCCCTGTCTCCAGGTCATTTATGAAGAGGTTGAAAAGCACCGGTCCCAGGACAGATCCTTGGGGCACACTGCTTTTCACCTCTCTCCATTGTGAAAATTGCCCATTGACACCCACTCTCTGCTTCCTGCCCTCCAACCAGTTCTCAATCCATGAGAGGACCTGTCCTCTAATTCCCTGACTGTGGAGTTTTTTCAGTAGCCTTTGGTGAGGGACCGTGTCAAACGCCTTCTGAAAGTCCAGATATATAACATATATATGTTATAATATATATGTTATATATATAACAATAAATTATTAAGACCCTTGCAATGAATAAAATTGTTTAGGATTTCAGCCTTATTTTAGTTTTCAATCTGTGATTCAGCGATGGTTCTACTCATTGGGGGTAGGAGGGTGAGATGGAACATTTTCCATTGGGGGCTCCTTTTATGGAGGCGTACTGTCCCCCTCTTCCTCTGGTACTTCCTGTAAACCCTTTTCTGAGATTTCAGGGCTACAGACTGTGAAGGAAGCTAAACCCTCTTGGCACTCACAGTAAGAAATGTTTTAATAAGGCATTCCCAGAGAGCAAAAAATAGACGCAATTCTTGTTTACTGTCTGTATCTGTCCTTTTTCTTTCCCTTGTAGACAGGGACATTCAGAATGCATGCATTAAGCATGCATCCTTGTTTTGTTTATTAACATGGTTTAACTGTGTATTCTTGCAAGGTTGTCTCAGAGTGGGGAAAAAGAACTGAAGTACCCTACTTTAAGTATGACACAGCCTTATTACTCACCCAGTGAGGGTTTCTGTGGTAGCAGCATGCATTTAAAACCTTTTATTCTTGCAGAGTTTGCCAGCATGTCCTTAAGAGCTACAGGGATGGTGCGAAAGAAGTGTGTTTGTTTGTTTTCATTATTTGAAAGGGGAGAGCTTGAACTGCAGCAGTTGTTTGAAAGCTGTGACCCTAACTCAGTTCTGACTCAGAGGAAAGAAATGGCTACTAAAGAATAAAGAGGGTGTTCGTTTGAGGGCTTCTTAGCATGTGAGATCTGACAGAATAGCAGACCGTGGTGGTACAGCTGTAGACATTCCTCTCCTGTGTCTGACAGGGCCATAGAGTTCATAGCCTGGATGGATCAGATTAATGTCATCGGTGAAAATCAGCTGAGCATCAAGAAGACAGTAGAAAGGACTGGACAATTGGAAAGGTGGATGTGGGCATTCAGGTCTAGAAGACAGGGGCTGCTTTAATCACTCATGGACCACCAGGGTTGGCTCCAGAACGCCCTCCCATGAATCCCCTCTTACAACAGTGGGACCTGTGGCCCAACTGGCAGCCATGGCAGACAGCAGCAAGCCTAATTTCAGTGCCAGGTGGCTGGAAACTGCCCTGTTAATTTCCTATCATCCCCTGACAATGTTCCCCTGAGGCTTTGTAGGGGTGGCCAAAGGGGTGGCCAAATTCCTGCTACAGCCCCAGTAGCAGCCCTGAGGATGCTGTTTGTTGACCCCTGCTTGAGTGCCTCTTTTTTTTATGTGCTTCCATGAATCTGTTGGGAACTGCACGTCTTGTACCAGCTATCTGAGGTTGAGGCATAGCTATTGAGTGTAGCTCTCATGGATTCCATGTGTACATCACAGACATTCAAGCATAGAACAGGGCATAGCGTCAGCCTTTGCATTGGCAGGCAGTAGGCAGGCTCAGAATTGGCCCCATGTGCTATAAATAGTGGGAGTGGGAGCTGCCAATATTTCTGACCGTTTTCTTGCAACACTCCAGCTTTGACCACAAAAAACAGACTTCAGGGACCTTGAACTGGAAGACTCTTCCTCTGGGTTTGGATTTAGATCTTAGCCCCAGCCTGTCTCGCATATCAGCCTCAAGATCTTCCTTGGCTACATATTCTCAGGCTTCTCAGTATTCCCATGTCCCGTTTCACTTCAGTTCTGGAGTCTAGAAGCACTATTCAGGCTCTCCTTAGCAGATGTTGTTGACTTCTCTGCTTTTGAAGTGTCTGCTTGCACATCCCAGCCACCTTATTAAGTTTTGGATTTCAAAGCATGCTATTTATATCTCTGCTTGAAGTCCAGCATCAGAAGTTCTACACTTTCCAAAGGTCCAGCTTGAGGTTGTTGAAAGGCTTCTCTGCTATATGAGGAGTGCATGACAGAGTTTTTTGTCTGCTCAGTCTTAGGGCTCAGCAAATGCATTTTACTACCCATTTTTCCCTTGCCATTTTAAAATATAAAGTCCATAACAGACAAGTGCTGGGAAGGAGGCTCTAGGGTGCTGAGAGGCCTTGAACCAAAGCAGGGCTCCTAATTCTCTCTCAAGGGTTGCCAGTCTGTCAAAAAGAATGGTTTATCTACACTTTTTTGCTGCTTTCTGAGTGGGAGGAGGAAACAGTTTATCTTGGGGCATTTGGGGGCACTACCGGGCCAATCCAATGGGCCCCATACCAGTTCCAGATTTTTTCCCCCATTGTTCAAGGGTTGGCAGTCTTGTGACTAGAAAAAAGGTGTGGGGGGGGGCATGATTGAGACATACAAAATTATCCAAGGATTGATAGAGGGATGTTCTTTTCCCTCTCACGCAACACCAGAACCGGGGGACACCCACTGAAATTGAGTGGTGGGAGAGTTAGAACAGACAAAAGAAGATGTATTTATTTGCCCAGTGGTAATCAATCTGTGGAACTCCTTGCCACAGGATGTGGTGATAGCATCTGGCCTAGACACCTTTAAGAAGGGATTGGAAAGATTTCTAGAAGAAAAGTCCACCACAAGGGTAGTAATGTGGTCTTAGTTCATCTCTTGCCAGGTGATACCAGGGAGCCAACAGGATTTCTCATGGCCCTGTAAAAACCTCAGATGAGGGCCTGTTTCCTAGATCCGAGCTAAGGGAAGGTTAGACTGCTTGGAAAGTGCACTGTGCCTGCACTGTGCTTGCCAGCTCAGACAGAACCAGCCATGCAACTTTCATTTGTGAAAAAGTGTCTTGGGCTCCAGCTGTGGGCTGGAGGTTCTTTTCAGTTCCCAAAGAAGAAACGAGCCAGTCCAACGGCCCAGTCCAACGTTGTCGTACAGGAGCATTATTTGTCTAATAGTATAGAACTTACAAAGCATTTCAATTTGCTTCTAAGGTCTTACAGGAACATTTCTAGCTGTGAAACTTACAGAAGCATTTCCAGGCAACCCACTGGGTGAAGCAACCTGCTAGCGCCCTCACCAAGGTCCGGGAGCAAGTAGTGGCTGAACGCAGGGACTTATATAGACTTAAGTGTTTACTGCTAAAGTGATACAACAAGGCATAGTCCCATCACTTGGGAGAAGAGCTATCAAGCAGGTGCAGCTAAGTTGATACACGTGAAAAATAAACATAGCCTTGAACTATTGGGGTAAACGCTCAAGAATGCATCTTCAACATCCTGTTCTCATAACACTGGCCAGTGGCAGCTGCTGAGGTCATTGTTTTGGGCTCAGCTTCTCATAGGAACAAGCCAATGGGAAAGCAGGCAGTTCCCAAGGGGTGGAAGATGCGCAAAAGATGGCTGGTAGGCAGAGAAGATGGCTGGCAGGCCTTATAAAATGCCTTGTAGACATTGCTTGCTATGTGTCTAAGACCTTTTTATTCAAGAAGGTCTTTAACTGTTGACATGATGGACTGGCAGTTTCAGTGAATGTACTTTTAATAGTTGTGTGATCCATTGGGATCTGATCTGCCTTATCATTTTAATTGTTTTATGTTTAAGTATTGCTTTAATCTTCCATTTTATGTTGTGTTTTTTAATTCTGTAAGTCGCCTTGGGTGCCCTTAATGTATGGGAGAAAAGCAAGATATAAATAAAGAAAGAAAATCTAGATTGTAAGCTTCTCAGGGCAGGGCACTATCCTCTGTTTCTGTGTAAAGCACTGTGTACACCAGTTCCATAAGAGGAGACATCCTAGATTACAGGAAAGGTCCATCCATTCCAGCATCCCGTTGCTCAGAGGGCCAGCCAGATGTCTCTCAGTTATCATCGCTGCAAACTGAAACTAAATTTAAGGACATGTGACTGTGAGCACACTGCTTCTTCTCTTCCCATCCCTTCCTGTTCCTTGAACTGTGGTCCCCCCAGTGGTAGGTTCTGGAAGGCAGAGACCTGCCTCCCCTCCCATATTACTTTGTGAATTTCTGTGAATGTTGACAGCACAAATTACTATTGTAATTTGACATGTGCTGTTTGCCTGCAGAATGAAAACCTACGGAGCAATCGAGATATGTACCACAGCAGTTCATTGTCTGATGTGGCCGTAACACCACTAAGCACCAGTCAAGAGGATGTATTCTGGAATGTAAGTCAGACTGAAGAGCAACCTCCAAAGGTATGGTAAGATGTGCTGCCACGATCATTGGGTGGTGGAAATATAACACATGGATGTACTAAAAAATACCACTGTTTTTTAAATGTACCTAAGCCATATCAAAAAATAGTAAAATTCTGCAACCTACTACAGGTTGAGTACCCCTTATCCAGATTTCTGAAATTTGGAATATTCTGAAGTACGGGACTTTTTTGAGCACCAGTGTGACTTTTTAAATATATTTTTTGCCTAAAGAAATAAAATCACAAAATGTGTTTCGTGCTCAAACCTTGTTTCTTGCACAAAATTATTAAAAATATTGTATAAAATTACCTTCAGGCTGTGTATTATAACAGGTATATAAATGAATTTTGTGTTTAGAGTTGGGCCCATCCCCAAGATCTCTCGTTATGTATATGCAAGTACTCTGAAATACAGAAAAATATGAAATCCAAACTGGTCCCAAGCACTTCAGATAAGGGATGCCAAACCTTTACCAAACTCTGTGTTAGTGTGACATAATTGCAGGATGTGCACATAGAAGACAGAACCTCCCAAGAGATCAACACTTTACATTTGTTGATGATGCAGCTGTATTTGTGTCCAAAGGATTTATTCTGATTTCTTGAAAATATGATCCTACACCTGCAGTCTGATATGGAACCCTTTCCTTTAAAATACAGGGTGCTCAAGGAGGCTTACAATGAAAATAAAAAATAAAAACAGATAATTCATGACATGTTTATAATTTTATTACTCTATAAGCTGCTTTGGGTGCTCTTAGGTGAGAAAAGCAAGAGACTGACTGACTGACTGACTGACTGACTGACTGACTGACTGACTGACTGACTGACTGACTGACTGACTGACTGATTGTGGAATTTGCCTGCCTGTGGAATTTGTTGTCAGAAGTTGTGGTATTGGTCACTGACTAGATATGTTTTTGTCTTCATCCAGCAGGATGTTTTATGTACTAAACAGAAGCATTTGCTTAAATCTTTTAGGTTCCAGAAAGAACAACCTCAAAATTTCACCACAGAGATCATCTTGGCCATCAGAGTTACCCTTCAAGGTGAGTTGCTCTAGGATGTCTTAAACCCATGTCAATAAGTGGCTATACAGGGCCCAGCACAATGAGTGAACAGATTTTGTGTTCCTGAACTGAGAAGATTTGGTTTCACTTAGTCGCTGAGTTCACCTGAATCAGCCACCCTCTCTTGGCCCGACCTATCTTACCAGGTTGTTGTGAGGATCAAAAGGAGTCAGATTTCATATATGTCACCCTTCACTCCTTGGAAGAAGGGTGGAATTTAACTATCACTGTAATAATTACTTCTATCAGTAGGGAAGACTGAATTAAGTTCATTAGGCTCATCTCTTCAGTAATTCATATTGTTCCTTCCCTGCTAACCCAAAAAACCCAAATTTTACTTTGCTCAGTTACTTTAAGGGTGTCACCAAGGGCAGAGTCACACAGTATTTTTTTCAGGTTTTTAAAGAAGGAGAACCACTGAATATATAAGGAAAACAGTATGGGGAATGGGTGGTAGGCAAAACAATCCTCACGTTTGTATATTGGCACTGAAAACGTTGGAGTCCTAGTGAGCCCTGACTCAGATAAATAAATAACGCAAAATATTTCTGCCTCGGCTTTACCATCAGCTCACACGAATCCACTTGCAAATTTAAACCAAGGTAAGGAGCTATTACCTTGGGGCAGGGCTTTTCAAACTGGAGCGTTGTGATGTCACTTTCACCTTAAGGGGCGGGGGCAGCCTGGAGGCAGGGAGGAGGCAGCGGCGCGATCCCCAGGATTGCGCCACTCAGGGGGGCTGCAGGGGCTTGGCTGCACGTACCTGAGCCTCCTGCAGCCTCCCGGGGGTGAGGGGAGCCCTGCTCAACCTTCTGCAGGGCTCCCTGCAGCTTTGAAAGCGAAAGCGGAGTGATCACGCCCCACCTCCGCTAAAGTGGAAGTGGAGCGCGATTGCTCCGCTTTCACTTCTGAAGCTGCGGGGAGCCCTGCAGAAGGTCACACAGTGCTCCCCGCACACTGGGAGGCTGCAGTTGGCTCAGGTACATGCAGCCAAGCCCCTGCAGCCCCCCTGAGCAGCGCAGTCCTGGGGATCATGCCGCTACCTCCCCCCTGCCCCCGCTGCCTCCCCCCTGCCTCCGCAAGAACTTAGAGCGGCTCAAATCTCCCTGAGAATCTCCCCCACTGCCTTGGGGTAAGCAAGACTTGGCATCTTCTGCTTCTCAAGTTAGTCCTGCTGGGATCACTTTTTTTTGCTATAAGGCACTACGGGAAGAACATCAAGATTGTCATGGGAATCTGTGGCTTCTCACAACACCTGAATATCCTGGCAGCTTTAGTGGGACAGGCCTGGTTCATTTCAGTGATTCTTGTCGCTTTGTTTAGGATTGGGGCAAGCTCACCCAGTTGACTTGGATTGGAGTAAGTCACGCTATTTCCCCCCAAATTGGGAAGTAGCTCAAATTGTTTCTAAGCCAGTCTAATTTGATTTCTGAGCCCAGACACCTACATTTGGCCCCCAAATTCCTTCCCTCTTTTCCCCAGGGGGACGGATCAGTTCAGTGGTAATCTACTTTACATGCAGATGGTCCCAAGTTCAATCCATGGCAACTTCTTGTTGGGAAATACTCTGCCCTGAAACTCTGGAGAGCCATTGCCTGTCACTGTTAACATTACTGAGCTTGATGGGACCCATGGCCTTACTCTGTACAAGGCAACTTCCTATGTAATCCCCCACCCACTTACCTGGACACTACTGCTACAGTTCCAGCAGCGGTCAGCAGGAGGCAGGGGCAATCTCTCGCCCACTCCAGAGCTTGAAAGGAATAGTGGGTATTCATTTTATGAGTGGGGTGTGTGTGTGTGTGGAATTATTATCTGCTTCAAATCCAGATTAAAATCCAAGCCAGAGAAAAATTTGGGGGAGGGGGGTGTTCCTTCGTATTTGATAAAGTCATTAAGAATCCCCTGTATTTTCAAGCTCAGATATATGAGTCTTAGAAATACCTGTGTATGGAGGATAATAACACCATGTTACCTAGCTATTCTGAGAATGTTAGCTTTGTCCCCTCTGAGGAGGTGATGATAATAACTGCCTCCCTAGGGATGGTTACAGCAAGACTTGCCAAGGCTGTTTTTGGAAGCATCTTTGAGACCTGGCACCGGCTGTGCAGTGAGAGTGCAAAATGTTCTCCTCTGTTTTTTGGTCTTTGTTCTTCACAGCACAAAGCACCCATCCCTAAGGGGACATGCGGTGAAAATAAACAGCAGCTGCAGCAGCTCCAGTAGCAACAAGCAAAGGGAGTCCTCCTCTCATCAGAGCAGCCAATCAACTTCAGGTAAACCTTGGGTCACGCTTGCATCTGTCCACACAAGCAATTATTGTGCAGCGTTTCCTTTCCTTGGGAGGATGGGGAAGCAAACAAGCAAGCTTTGGGATAGCAAAATGGTCAAAATAGCAAAAGAAAATGTGTCTTTACCCAGCGTGTAATTAATCTGTGGAACTCCTTGCCCCAGGATGTGGTGATTCCTGAAGACTGATTCCTTTAAAAGTGGATTGGACAGATTTATGAGTGAAAAGACAATCACAGGTTACAAGCCATGAGAAGTAGGCGATCTCTGAATGCCAGATGCAAGGGAGTGGCAACAGGATATAGGTGCCTTGCTGTCTTGTGTGCTCCCTGAGGAATCTGGTGGACCAGAGTGAGAAACAGGAAGCTGGGCCAGATAGGCCCATGGCCTGATCCAGCAGGGCTCTTCTTATGTTCTATCAGTGGCATAGCTATAGAGGGCAGCACGGTAAGTACTATAGGCGCCTCAACATGCCATGTAAGTGTGTTGGGCAGTGATGGCAACATGCAAGAGCACCTACATGTTGCCATCGCCACCCAAAATGGCTCTGATGGCAAGTGGGAAGTGCTGCTTACATGGTGTGTTGTGGTGCCTGTGCTATTGACTATGCTTCCAGCCCCTGTAGCTACACCACTGGTTGTTATGTCCCATTAGTAACACAGGCCTACAAAATTGAGGGTCAGAAAAGTTTTTCCCAAACTTTATGGTGGTTTGATATGAATTTTGGGTGCCGATTCCAAAAATGGCATCCGTTTTGCCCTATCACGTCTAGTTTTGGAGATATAGTATAGCCTCATTAGTGAATGGTTCAAGCAGCTTCCTCTTGAGGAAGCCATGGTGTGGGCTTCCACATGAGGAAGCTGCTTGAACCATTCACTAAAGAGGCTATGCCGTGTCTCCAAAACTAGACGTGATAGGGCAAAACGGATGCCATTTTTGGAATCGGTTCCCCAAATATACCCAGGAATTGGTGTAATCTTTAAGGAAGCAAAATGTGTGTTGACTTGTGTAATTATAGAGGACTGTTAATTGCCCTTATTTTGTTGGTGCAATTTTAATATTTTCAAAGTTTTGTGTGCTATGTTTCTTACTTAAAATCTAAGAAAAGCCATTTCCTTAGACATCTTAGCAATTCCTTATTCCTTAGATTCCATTGCCTTTTGGAGTGGATCATTGAATTCATAAGCTTTCCCAGACTTGGCTTTCAGTTGCAATGCTGGATATGTGAAGTTGCCAGCCACTGTACCTGCTACAGTCTTTGGTTTTCATGGCAGCGCATCACTGGTTGGTGCAAATGTTGCTATCTCTTCACAGCTTGCTTGAGATCTTTTGTTTGTTTAGATGCCCTCTGCCTTGCTAAATTCCCAAGACAGCTTACAGCAATTTTTTTTTAATCATAACAACCAGCTATTGGAGAAATTCCTGTATTGGTTTACAGTTGAACACCAGCAGCTGAAAGTCAGATGCACAAATAATCCTATGATTTTATGTTGGTACTAATCATGCAACAGCTTTGCAGTAGGTACCCATATTATTTGCTTTTGTTCATGGTCAGCATTGGCAAAGAGGGATGCATGCATGACTTGAAACTAGATGCCCTTATTTAACTGACTTCAGGCACAATCCTAAACAGGTTTACTCAGAAGTAAGTCCTATTATAAAGGGATGCATGCATGACTTGAAACTAGATGCCCTTATTTAATTAACTTCAGGCACAATCCTAAACAGGTTTACTCAGAAGTAAGTCCTATTATAAAGCAGTTTTCTCTGTAAACCACTTTGTGAACTCTTAGTTGAAAAGCGGTATATAAATACTGTTAATAATAATAATGCCTTCTGTTGCAGTTCCAAAGGCATCTATAGTCTTTCGAGACTGAAGGTTGCCAACAATGAACAATGAATAATAATAATAATAATAATTAATAATATATGTTCAATGGGAATTACTCCCAGGAAAGTAAGGGTAGGATTGGAGCCTTACTGACTGATGAATCTCTCTCTCTTTCTCTCTCCCCGGAACACCCAGGATCATCCAAACCAGACAATTACTACCAAGCCTACAGAAAACCTGAAAATACATCTCATCAGAGCCATATTTCAGTAGGATATTTTTTTTAACTACAATTTCCTGCAGTTTATTGTTGATGCATTGTTACTACAGGTGGGGACTCTTTAATCCATGGATTGGCACCTGTAGATTTTACTCTCTGCAGGTTCCAAACCAGCAGATTGCCCTACTGAAGACCTCCCAGATGTGTCTGAAAGCTTGTTCTGGTTGGGTCTGGGAAGTTTTCCGAGCCTTGGAGAGGCTGCATGCCACTCTACACAGCCTCTCCAAGGCCCAGTAAGCTCAGTAATGCAGCCAGAACCTTTTTTCAGCAACTTTGGTTTTTTTTGGCAAAAACTGGAGGTCGCTGTAAAAAGGCTCTGGGTGGCATTCTGAGCCTCAGAGACATCATCCACAGCTTCTCCAAGGCTCAGAACAGCTCCGAACATGACCGGGGCAAGGCTCTGGCTGCCTTCAGTGGGCCCCAAAACTGTAGATTTCATTATCTGCGGTTTTCAGTATCTACAGGGGGTCTGGAAATGGAACCGCCATGGATAACAAGGTTATTAACTTTGCCTTGTCGAGTTTATTTCCAATACAGTTGGATCCTGGTATCCATTAATTCTGGTATCCACAGGGGGTTCTGAAACAGAACCCTCACGGTTACTGGGATCCGACCTGTAGTCCAGCAACAATCTAGCCTTAAGCAAGAGGCAGTAAGAACAATGGCTGCAATCCCATGCACACTAACTTGGGAGCAAGCCCCATTGACTAGAATGGGACTTACTTCTAAGTAAACATGCATAGGATTGCACTGAGTGTGCTGTGCATTGTAAGTTACTGGGTTCATGTATTTATTCACAGTGGCCAGATTGATAATTGCTGTGGGGGCCTGATCTAGAATGGGACCAACACTTTGGGCAAGAGGGGACATTAAAACTTCATTCCCACTGCAGTCTTGATCAGGATCTACCACCATCACTGTACTTTGAATATAGAAAGCATTACTCTAAACAGCTGCACATTGTGCCCAGTATGGGTTTAATCCCTGGAACATGTACCTAGAATTGGAGGTTGCATGCATTGTTGCTTGAGAAGAATCTGTCTCAAGTACAACAAATTGCAAATGCTTTGTCTTTTTCTGCAGTCATAGTCACAGTAAATGCAATTATTTTTAAGACAACTAGAAATAAGAATTGTACAGAGTTGCTTCTATACTGCATGCCAGTGATATCCCTGGGGTTGATAGCACCTGGTGTAGCGCTTACTTGGAGGAGTTCAGTATTCTGGAAATTTTGTGGTGACATAATGATGAAATCACATCTCCCCCGACTTTCTGCTCTATCGCGTTGCTTTTAATGCAAAAAAAACCAGCCTTCAGACCTCCTCCATTTGATGATCTTCTGGGTTCAGAATGGGCCGCTTTGGTGAGTGGCAAAATACAGTTGAAAGCAAGAGGGCAGGTGGCTGGGTCTGGAGCAGGTCAAACATAGTCAAACAGAGGCTCAGGCAGTGTGGTGTCACACACCCCTGCCAAGGGTTGACACCCAGTGTGATCTGCACCCACTTCCCTAATGACACTGCATGCTGTGAGTAGCATGGAGTAGCAACCAGTCATATGGAGTAGCAACCAATCAGGTTCTTATCTTTTCCAGAGTCCACCTTTCTTAACCAAGGGAAAGTATAATGCCAACTTGCTCCAGAAATCATCAGAATACTCATCCTCCAGTGATGAAGTTTGCAGCAGTGATGATGACACTGATAATCACCACCACAACAAAAGGTTGGCTTCCCCCACCCTTCATAGGAGGCTGCCTTATTCCTGTTTCAAGCCACTGGGCTGTCTGGTTCAGGCAGCAACCTTTCCTAACCCTCTTTGGGATGCTGGGGATTTGAAACTGGCACTTTTTAACTTGGGGAAAAAGTGGAGGGACATGATTGAGATCGAATTGCACATGATGTGAAAAAGCCTCACTTCCTCTCTCGCAGTTCTAGACCCAGGGGGTCTAGGCCCAGTGAGGCAGTTAGGGGAAAAAATTTCTGACTGTGAAGTAAGGGAAGCTATAGTGGGACGGAAGCGTGTGGTTGGTCTGTGGAACTCCTTGCCACAGAATGTGGTGACGGCGCCTAGCCTGGACGCCTTTAAAAGGGGATTGGACAAGTTTCTGGAGGAAAAATCCATTACGGGGTACAAGCCATGATGTGTATGCGCAACCTCCTGATTTTAGAAATGGGATATGTCAGAATGCCAGATGCAAGGGAGGGCACCAGGATGAGGTCTCTTGTTGTCTGGTGTGCTCCCTGGGGCATTTGATGGGCCGCTGTGAGATACAGGAAGCTGGACTAGATGGGCCTATGGCCTGATCCAGTGGGGCTGTTCTTATGTTCTTAAACTACAATTCCCAGGAGGCCTTGCAGGTCTCTTGTTATCAGGTGTGCTCCCTGGGGCATTTGGTGGGCCGCTGTGAGATACAGGAAGCTGGACTAGATGGGCCTATGGCCTGATCCAGTGGGGCTGTTCTTATGTTCTTAACTACAATTCTCAGGAAGCCTTGCAGGTCTCTTGTTATCAGGTGTGCTCCCTGGGGCATTTGGTGGGCTGCTGTGAGATACAGGAAGCTGGACTAGATGGGCCTATGGCCTGATCCAGTGGGGCTGTTCTTATGTTCTTAACTACAATTCTCAGGAAGCCTTGCAGGTCTCTTGTTATCAGGTGTGCTCCCTGGGGCATTTGGTGGGCTGCTGTGAGATACAGGAAGCTGGACTAGATGTGCCTATGGCCTGATCCAGTGGGGCTCTTCTTATGTTCTTATGACGGTGCTGGTAAGGTTTGCCACCTGCATGCGCCTTTGAATCATGCCCAACTGATGCTTCACTTGCAAATGGGGCACATGTATACAGTTGTGTGTGGCTTAGCAGCATTCCAACCAATGATGGACTGCCTATACGATGGTCCGTTGTTGGTTTATTGTACGGTAGCTGAAAACCTACCTTCATATTGGTGGTGGTGATCTTAGGAAGCCCCAGAGGCTTCCACCAGGTTGCACTGGGCCTCCATAGGCCTCCGAATGGCCCACAGAAGCCTCTGGAAGCTACTTCCAGTTTTTGGAAAACTGCTTTCTGTTTGCTTCTGAAAACTGGAAGTAGCTTACGGAGGCTTCTGCGGGCCATTCGGAGGCTGAGCACAGCCTGGAGGAGGAAAAATAGTTTAAAGACCCACTTCTGGGTTTCTTGCTCTCTATTGTCACCCCAGAATGCATTGATAGAGACACTATACTGCATTCAGCCACTGGATGGGTGAATAATGGAATTTAATAGAATGAAATTATAATTATTTAACAGCATGAAGCTGGGAAATTGAGTTTTGGTGCTTTTTCTCCTTGTTACAAGGCATTTAAAAGTGGACCTTGGTATCAGTGGTGAGTTAGTGGATACCAAGGTCTCCCACCTGTACGTTTTTCATTTAACAACCACACTGCTTAATGACGGGTTTACTAGATGTAACCCCATCATTTAGTGATGCATACATATATTGACCTGCTGCCACCACGTTTAGCCTGGCTTCAGGAAGTGCATTCTGAATTTGAGTTGGGGCTATGGCATGGGAATGGAAGGACTGGATCTCCTCCTTCACAATGGCCTGGTTTTAAACTGGGGTTACTGGGACCGCATTTGCAGAAAGAAAATAACGTTGGGAGTTCTAGTCATGGTGCATGTAGTTTTGCCCTTGAATGCAGAGAAACATGATCATTTTAAGGGCATATATGATTTTTCACAATTGACAGCACCATGTATAGTTTTGCTCTTTAGAACTTTGGTACTTGGGCTCTGTTAATAATAAAGAGTAAAATATTATTTGGCTGTCGTATCCTTGATGTCGTAAGGGGTAAAAAGGTGTGATGCCTACTGCTGTTTGGTGATTTAAAAAAAATCAGAATGTGTATGCTTTCTCTTTTGAGTCTTCCTTTTTGTTACTGTTGTTTTTTTTTTCCTGTTTCATTAATTGGTATTTGTTACCAGGCAACCACTTAGCAATGGAGTGATGGATTTCTCAAGGGCAAGAGTTCCAGATGGGATCGAATTGAAACCCCAGAGTCTGGTAACGGAACATAAGGTAATCCTAACCATTTCAAAGTTGTGTTTCCGTGCATACAGCTGGGGAAGTCGTGTTCCATCTGTCTGTCTGTCTGTCTGTCTGTCTGTCTGTCTGTCTGTCTGTCTGTCTGTCTCTCTCTCTCTCTCTCTCTCTCTCTCTCTCTCTCTCTCTCTCTCAGTTCTGTATGGGGTAAAACTTGATTGCCCAGCCAGGAGGAATTATCCTTGCATTGTTAAATTCCCTTCTGTAGCACTCAGGCTCAGGTATGGTACTGAGACTGAAAAAAAGGGACCCAGTTCAGATGTCACATTCCCTGTCCAGAAAGCCATGCTTTGTTGTACTGGGAATGTGATATCTAAACTGGGCATAGACACAAGGCTGTTGGTTTCACCTGATCCAACTCCAAAAGTCAGTCTCCAAGTTGAACCGTGCTGACCCACAATGTTTCACAAGTCCACATCTTTCACAAGAATTTGCAGCTGCTAATTCCCTGTGAACTGGTCACAGATGTACTTTTTTAAGTAGTGCTCCTCTTATATTTTGCAAAGGAAGAGTAACTGTTCCTCTTCATCCCAGCTTTAAGCCTATCCCAGCTTTGGGATAGGAAACAATTTAATTCTTTGATTTTGCCTGTAAAACACATTGTGAATTTTTTTTGTTGAAAGCAGTTGCAAAAATATTCTTGATAATAGTAATTAATAATATTAAGCTCATTGGTTAGAAACCAGAAGTGTGCATGAGCCAGAAATTCCTGCTGGAAAACAGGAATGTACAATACCAAACAGTTAACGCCAGCATTGCTGATCTCCCATATGCTACGTTTCAATTCCATCCCCTAATTACTCACAGTTTGAAACAAAAAGGCTAATCTCCCTATTAGACACACTTTTTCCCTTCTGCTTATGGGAATTACAGTAATAGATTAAGGGAAGGAGTTATGAAAGGTTATGAAGCTAGATTAAATGTCTGTGAGATCAACACTTCATTTACACCTCTGTGGCACAGCAAATCATGCAAAACTTGAACTTTCGCATCGTGTAACAACTTTAAAAACACACACACATGCCTTCTGCAATCAGTGACAATTGTGTAGAAAACCAGCTCTGTTCTTAAAAGCTTCGCTCTCCTCAATTCTTCAAGTTAGTGTTTGGTAACTTCCTCTTGCAGATTTTGACAAGCCTTCAGCTTTGAGGTTTTGAAAAGTTTTTCTTTTTTCACCTCTGCTACATATATTTCTGCTACAATGTAATTGTTTAGAAAAATTCCTATTCTGATTCAAAAGTAAGTTAAAGTGCATTGCACAAACTTCAAAACTGGAGAAACCAAGAGAATCAAAATGCCTTGGTGCCAACAAGGTGTGACCCTCGTGGCCCTTGAATGATTGGTAGCTGCTTGACCGTCTGCTGCATGCTGGATGCAGGCGTGTGGTCTGTGAAATCAGGTATTCAAGGATGACTGCATGGGCTAAATGATGGGAGATGCTTGGCCTGGCAGCACAATATGCGAGAGGGATCTTGGAGTTGCAGTGCCTCACGAGTTGAACATGGGTCAGCAGTGTGATACAGCTGCAAAGAGGTGCTTGGCAACCTTCAGTCTCGAAAGACTATGGTATAAGCCTACAGCACCCAGTAGTCCCAGGCGGTCTCCCATCCAAGTACTAACCGGGCCTGACCCTGCTTAGCTTCCGAGATCAGACAAGATCAGGCATGTGGAGGGTAACAGCTGCAAAGAAGGCTAACACAATTTTAGCCTGCATCAGTAGAACTGTAGCTTCCAAGTTGCAAGAAGTAGTGGTTCCGCTTTACTCCGTGCTAGTCAGACCTCACCTGGAGTACTGTGTCCAATTCTGGGCACCACACTTTAGGAAAGGTGCAGCCAAACTGGAGTGGGTTCAGGGAAGAGCAATAAGGATGATCAGAGGGCTGCAGGACAAGCCCTGCAAGGAAAGATTGGGGGAACTTGATGTTTAGCCTCTTCTCTATTTAGCAGAGAATAGGCTCTGCTCAACTGGGGATGCTTAAGGAGAATTTCCTACTACAGGCAGGGGATCAGAATAGATGACCTCATGGGAACCTTCCAACTCTGATTCTATGATAGGTGTGTTCTGTGGTTGTTCAGCAGCATTGTCTTCTGCAACCAGCTAGCAAGTGTAGAGAATTATGACCTCAGCTAATACATGATGGCAGACGCCAACCTTAAAGATCAGCATGGTCTTTGCAGTCCTGAAGTCTTCCACCCGTGAACGTCTTTGGTTGCCATTGTTAGAGCTAGCTGTTCTGTTTTTCTAAGACTTGAAAGTGCCGTGGCCCTGTTTATTCTTGGCTGTTGGATGCAGAAGACTAGAAGGGTACAGTCATATCTATGCCCATTGGTGGCACTAGGGATGCGCAAGGGGTGTGGAACACCCCAGGTGACATCCGCTGGGGAGGGGGTGACATCAGTAGTGGCCAAAATTTTGGAAACCTTTTGGAAAATGTGTATTTATAAATAATACCATCATGTTGTATATAATTGGAAAGGTAGGTTCATGCAGAATGAAATGAAGCGAACCATGTCAAAATTTCTGTACTCTATCAATGATTGTGGCCCAATTTAACCAGAAAAGGAAAACACAACTGCCTTATGTACACAACTGCCTTATGTAACCCCTGCTAATTGGGTAAGAGGCACTTTTTCAGGTGGGTGCTCCTCTTTTTAGCAGGGGGAGAGTAACTGGCCCACCTCACCCCAGCACTGTCTGTTCTAGTGGCTGTCTGCTGGTATTCATTTGCATCTTTTTAGATTGTGAGCCCTTTTGGGACAGGGAGCCATTTAGTTATTTGATTTTTCTCTGTAAACCGCTCTGTGAACTTTTAGTTGAAAAGTGGTATATAAATACTGTTGATTGATTGATTGATTGATTGATTGATTGATTGATTGATTGATTGATTGATTGATTGATTGATTGATTGATTGATTGATTGATTGATTGAAAAGTGGATTTCTTTAGCTCAAAACAGACTAATGAGACTGATTATTCTGAGAGCCCGTGGAGTGTTGTTATGACACAGCAGGGAACCAATAAGGTGTTAGTATGAATCAGCTCTCATTTCCATGTATCAAAGCTCATGCTAGAACTCCTGTTCAGTTGTGTGATTGCCATCGTTGGCCACTGGTTTTTTATTGATTATTGATTTGTGGGGTAACCTGTACTGTTAAATATAAAATAAAGGTAATCGGGGGTTATACCAACCCTAATGAAGCCACTGCATTTAGGCCATGCATATGATATTGTAGTTTATTCTGTATAGTCCGGGGTGGGAGGAAGTCTGTCATGGGGTAATGCAAAGAACTCTCGCACCGGGTGATTCAAACCCTCATGATGCCCCTTTCTGCACCACAAATGTATAAGGATTTTATACCAATTTAACTTTTCTGGCTTCCCTGAAAGAATCCAGATCACCGCCATCACCCCCGGAATGACAATTCTCAGGATTCCTTAGGGAGAGACAATGCCTACTAAGCCAATATTAACTCTGGGGTGAAGAGAGAGACCCTCAAATCTGGGGGAAGTCCTAGTGAGGAACGAACACTTACAGAATTCAGATAAGGGATTCTAATTCATATTTTGTTTTTGCCTCTTTTTAAAAAATGTAAGTTAGAAGACAAAAATGCTTCTTGGTCTCCTCTTCATTTCCACATTTTCCAATCAATGGTTTGGCTTTTAAACATCAAATTGTTTCTGCTCAGGATTGATGGTGTGTCTGCAAACGTACTGGCTGGCACTAGGAAATGCTTTGCTTCAGTCAGTCACTTATTTCTTGTTGCTAACCACACAGAAGCCACTTCTGTGCCAGCTATTACAACATTGTTGTGGGTTGTTGCTTCAGCTGAGCTGAAAGGGGGAGTGGCTGCGTAACATTATGGATGTCCACCTTGGCTCTTAATAGAAGTTTCGTCCTTTCTGTCGCAATCAAGCCTTTAAAGTTTTCGATGCTACCTAGCTGAGATGCTGATATCTCTATGCCTGCCTTGTAATGGGAGGTTGAGAGGATGAATTTGGTATCATTTGCAAAGTGCTTTGAAGATGAACACCACTGTATAAACATGGAACATTACTAGTGTCCTTTATGCAGTTGTCATCCATCAGGAGCCCATTTCCAATGTCACTTTATTTTATTGCATTTTTTCCTGTGGTGCTGACATTTCTGCCATGATCTGATTTTCATTAGTTTGATGTACTACTGAGATTTGGACTTCCAACATTTGCCAGCATTTGTTACCAGAAGTGCTACCACAAGTGACTAGTGTTGCATGATGGGAAGAGGGCAAGGAAAAAAATCTCACGTGGGTCATAAATGAGCTTTCCAACTTATTCCTGTATGCAGGATCATGTAGCAGGAAAACACAGCTATGGCACTGATGAGGGATTCTGGAGCATGAACAATCAAAATTATCTTCTCCCAGACCTCTTGCAACAAAGCCAAATTTCCGACTCGTCAGCAAACCACCTGAAAGTTGCCCAGAACAGTAAAGGACCTCAGAGCACGTCTGCTCCAAACAAGGTAAAACTTCAAACTGCTAGTTAAAAAAAACCTATTACTAGCGGTGGGAGAAAATGGTTTTATTTTTTCACAGATTTCAGTGTTTTCATAAGAAAATAAGAACAGCCCCACTGGATCAGGCCATAGGCCCATCTAGTCCAGCTTCCTGTATCTCACAGTGGCCCACCAAATGCCCCAGGGAGCACACCAGATAACAAGAGACCTGCAAGGCATTCTGGGAATTGTAGTTAAGAACATAAGAACAGCCCCACGGGATCAGGCCATAGGCCCATCTAGTCCAGCTTCCTGTATCTCACAGCGGCTCACCAAATGCCCCAGGGAGCACACCAGATAAAGTTTCCAAAGTTAGAATTGCAGAAAGCGGCATTATGTGTTTTTTATTCAAAATTTACAATATAATTATAAATTATAATCACTATAAAAGTATACTAGCTATGTGATATAGGTGGTATAGTGTCAGCAGATGCAGCCACAGTCATTATGCATGCACCCCTCATTAAATAATGAATAAAAACCAAATAAAACTGTTTAAATCTTTTGAAGATTTTGGGTTTGTTTATTTATTTATTTTTAAGCCAAAAATAAAAGTGCAGAAAGCAGTGTTATGTGTTTTGGGGCCCAATCCCATGCATGTCTACTCAGAAGTAAATCCTATTGTATTCAATAGGGCTTACTTCCAGGAAAAGATGGATAGGATCGCAGCCTTTATTTTTTAATCACTATTTCCACCCACCATAGCAATAATGACCCCGAAGAACAGTTCCAGAACCCTGGTAAGCAACCAGATTTACTAGATAGCCCCTGAGATACAGCCTTTCCTTGACGGTCAAACTCAGTAGAATGCAGCATGTTATATTATGTTCATGTATATATATAACTCGTGCAAGGAAAGCGCCCTACAGGTAGACCACAGCTGCGATACAAGGACATCTGCAAGAGGGATCTGAAGGCCTTAGGAGTGGACCTCAACAGGTGGGAAACTCTGGCCTCTGAGCGGCCTGCTTGGAGGCAGGCTGTGCAGCATGGCCTTTCCCAGTTTGAAGAGACACTTGGCCAACAGTCTGAGACTAAGAGGCAAAGAAGGAAGGCCTACAGCCAGGGAGACAGACCAGGGACAGACTGCACTTGCTCCCAGTGTGGAAGGGATTGTCACTCCCGAATTGGCCTTTTCAGCCACACTAGATGCTGTTCCAGAACCACCATTCAGAGCGCGATACCAGAGTCTTTTGAGAACTGAAGGTTGCCAACATATATGTTCATAAACCTTCAGGGAACTGGATTTAGCTGTAAATTGATGGTCTCTTTTTCCAGTGGTAAAAATAGCAGTTGCATCATGGCCCAACAGCCTAAGAAGTAAAAATGCAAAACACACGAGCTCTAGGACAGTGTTTCTCAAAGTGAGTCCCTTCAAGAGCTCCACAAGCACACACACCCCGCCTGGTTTGCTCATATGTCCCTCTTTGTTTTGCCTCTTGTTTGTGGCTCTCATTCCCCTCCAGTTCCAGCTCTTCACCGGTACTTGGCTTCGGGCTCTGCTTTGTGCCACTCTGGTGCATGTGCCGGCACTCTGGGGCTCCCCAAGACTACACGCATGTGCCAGCAGTGCTCCCTTAGACTTCTTTTAGGGATCTGGAGACCGCAAAGTTTGAGAATCACTGCTCTAGGATATTTCTATTTTTTTTTAGAATGTGTTATTATTCAGGTGCCATCCTCCCATTGCAGGATATTAAGTTCCTTCATTTCTTCTTAATTCCTTCATTTCAATGTAGGCTGCAAGCGCTGAAAATAGCCCCACCAAAACCAAAACTAGCTCTTCATCTACTTCGTCATTCACATCATTCATAGATCCCAGGCTCCTACAAATCTCGCCCCTCTCCAGTCCAACCAGTCCAAACTGTACCTCCCGTGAGTACAATTTCTCCTCCCATGGAACAGTTGTGTTTGGTTCTTTTGCAAGATGCATTGGGTTGCATGCTTTTAAATTGTTCATGTAAGTGCCTGTTGATTTTTGGAAACTCTGTTTTGGATTTTGTTGGTCTTCCGTTGCTGAGGCAAAGAGATTGCTGTCCCATGAATGCAATGTGTCTCCATTTCTCCGGAGGATGCTGTGGCAATATCAGATCCTTGGAGCCAATCTCAAAGTTGCTGCTGAAATTATTTTTGAGGTATAGAATCCTGTTGGAGTTTAGGAGACGCTTCCATGCTGCCATCGTGCAAGTGACGTGCAACAGTATAATTATTTGCTTACAATTTTATCTAGCCCCTTGCAAAGGTCTTTTTAGTAGATGACACTTAAATGAACCTGGTGCAACCAACAAATACAATACCCACTAAAATATAAAGAGTATGTTTATATCTATTCTCTTCTTAAAACTGCACACACAACAATAGCAGCACATGAGGTTTTCCCAGCGGTCCACATACTGAGGGCTGTGTCAATGTAGGTTAACCGTGTACAGCGGCTGGTTATAACCAGCTGGATAACTGGTGGCAACTCCCTGCTCAGTCTCTGCATCCAGAGAGAGGAGGAACGATGGAGATGTTCATCATCCCAATTACTCTTCCCCCTGCCCCTCATGCACACATTTTTGGTCAATTGTTTGTGTCATTCCTGCAGACAGAGGTGTAATGCATTGCCCTCACACTCGGGCAGCAACATCATGACATCACATGACATCACTTCTAGGGTCCCCCCAGAGGAGAGGCTCTGTGGTAGCTTTGCGCCTCCCATTCCTTGTCTTGTGGAGGCTCCACTTCAAGGGGAGTCTCCACAGGAGAAAGGGCACAAAGTCACCAACTTCTCCTTCTCCTCCTCTGGGGAGAACCTGGAAGTGACTGCCTTGCGCTACAAGGCAGTCACTTCCGGGTTCTTCTCAGAGGAGGGGTGCTTGCTGCGGCAGCGTCATGCCACCCATTCCTTCTCCTGTGAAGGTTCCACTTCAAGGGGAACCTTCACAGGAGAAAAAATGGGTGGCACAGAGCTGCCAACACCCCCTCCATAACTAGGACAGAGTCTGAGGGGCAGTCATGCCCCCCGTCTTGGTGTGACTAGGTGCCCCTCAGGTTCCGCCCTAGTTATGCCTCTGCTTTCAGAGGGGGAGCCACTGCACTTCAGCTTATTTCTGAGCCATGGAGCTACCACAAGAAGTTCCTACTGACATAAAAAGAGCTTAGGCTCCTAACCAATTTTGCCCTTCCCAGAAACCAAGCCAGTTCTGTAGTCACTTGGAGCCAAGAGACTGAGCTCCTTTTAATTGCACCTTTTACCAGAGTCCTTCTCATATTGCCCTAGCAGTTTGGTAAAGATGCATCCAGGTGAAAAACGTCTGCAAGAAGCTGAATTTCCCCAGGGAGCTACAAATCGAATTAGGACTGCAGCTCATCTCTCAGTCTTAAGTTTATATTGTGCAGGTAAAGCAAGCACTCATTTCATTTATCCGTATGCTTTTCCTTCCAGCTGCCAATGTGAAACCAGAGCCCACCAGTAGGCAAAATGCAAGGAAAGGTTCCATCGTCAACGTGAACCCCACCAACATCCGGCCTCAGAGTGACAGCCCAGAGATCCGCAAATACAAAAAGAAGTTCAATTCAGAGATCTTGTGCTCTGCGTTGTGGGGTAAGCAAAGCAGGGGTGGAAAAAAAGAAGCGGCTATTTAATTACCATACTGCTTGTACAGCGTTTGCAGAAGGGGCAGATTGCTTCAGATTTATTGCCTTGGTGGAATCCTTACAACAAAAGTATTATCCCCATGTTCCAGTGGGGAAGACTGGGACTGAGAGGGAACGGCTTAACTAGTGAGTTCAGGGAGGGGTGAGATTCAAACTAGGAAAGTCCTGATTTGTAGCTGAGCCTCCAAGCTCCTGCACTATACCAGCTTTCATGCTGGATCGTGAGTTCTAGGAAGTGGTTCTATGATTGTGTGTATCAAAATCCTGAAAAATCTAAGGTGAGTCCATAGTAATGCTGGAATATGAAGCCAGGTCCAGGGTTGATATGTCTTAAGAACAGCCCTGTTGGATCAGGTCAAAGGCCGATCTAGTCCAGCTTCCTGGATCTCACAGTGGCCCACCAGGGAGCACAGAAAACAAGAAGAGACCTGCATCCTGTTGCCACTTTCATTAGGTATTCAGATAAAGCCTACATCTAAAACAAAGGGATATACCCATCATGGCTTGCAACCTGTGGTGGAAATTTCCTTCATAAAACTGTCCGATCCCCTTTGAAAGGCATCTAGACAGGGTTGAGCAGTGAAGTGGCTAAGTTTGCAGACGACACCAAACTTTTCCGAGTGGTAAAGACCAGAAGTGATTGTGAGGAGTCCAGAAGGATCTCTCCAGACTGGCAGAATGGGCAGCAAAATGGCAGATGCGCTTCAATGTCAGTAAGTGTAAAGTCATGCACATTGGGGCAAAAAATCAAAACTTTAGATATAGGCTGATGGGTTCTGAGCTGTCTGTGACAGATCAGGAGAGAGATCTTGGGGTGGTGGTGGACAGGTCGATGAAAGTGTCGACCCAATGTGCGGTGGCAGTGAAGAAGGCCAATTCTATGCTTGGGATCATTAGGAAGGGTATTGAGAACAAAACGGTTAGTATTATAATGCCGTTGTACAAATCGATGGTAAGGCCACACCTGGAGTATTGTGTCCAGTTCTGGTCACCGCATCTCAAAAAAGACATAGTGGAAATGGAAAAGGTGCAAAAGAGAGCGACTAAGATGATTACGGGGCTGGGGCACCTTCCTTATGAGGAAGGGCTACGGCGTTTGGGCCTCTTCAGCCTAGAAAAGAGACGCTTGAGGGGGGACATGATTGAGACATACAAAATTATGCAGGGGATGGACAGAGTGGATAGGGAGATGCTCTTTACACTCTCACATAATACCAGAACCAGGGGACATCCACTAAAATTGAGTGTTGGGCGGGTTAGGACAGACAAAAGAAAATATTTCTTTACTCAGCGCGTGGTCGGTCTGTGGAACTCCTTGCCACAGGATGTGGTGATGGCGTCTAGCCTGGACGCCTTTAAAAGGGGATTGGACGAGTTTCTGGAGGAAAAATCCATTATGGGGTACAAGCCATGATGTGTATGCGCAACCTCCTGATTTTAGGAATGGGTTAAGTCAGAATGCCAGATGTAGGGGAGAGCACCAGGATGAGGTCTCTTGTTATCTGGTGTGCTCCCTGGGGCATTTGGTGGGCCGCTGTGAGATACAGGAAGCTGGACTAGATGGGCCTATGGCCTGATCCAGTGGGGCTGTTCTTATGTAGACCAAGTGTTTTCATCATATCCTGTGGCAAGGAGTTCCACAGACTAGCTACAGGCTGGGTAAAGAAATATTTGTCTGTTCTAACTCTCCCACACTCAGTTTTAGTGGATATCCTTGGTTCTGGTGTTATGTGAGAGGGAAAAGAACCACTCTATCCATCCATAATTTTGTACATCTCAATCATGCCTCAATTTTCATATCTCAGTTTTCTAGAGACTGAAGAGCCCCAAACGCTGTATCCTTTCCTCATTAGGAAGGTCACTCTCTTCTGCACCTTTTCCAGTTTCACTATATCCATTTTGAGATGCAGTGACCTGAACTGTACGCAGTACTCCAGATGTGGCCTTACCATTGATTTGTACAATGAAAATTATAATATTGGCCATTTTATTCTCAATCCCTTTTCTAAATGTCCCTGAGCATGGAAAGTGCACCACATACCAAATACTGGCTGGCACAGCCTGTCATTTAAGGATGCATCCTCATTGCAGATGCCTTTCCGTGGGTCCCCATCAGCTTTAATCTCCCATCTTCCTGATGCCAAGGCAGCAAGGCAATGAGTTCTGTGGAGCTGTTACAATATTTTACCCACAGCCTTCTGCCTCGGTTTGAGTGGTAAATGAGAAACAAAATTAATGAAAGAAATGCAGGCAAGAAATTATCTCAGGAAATGTAGATTTACAGTTTACCGCTCCCTGGGTTTCATTTGATGTATGTTTGGAGGAGGCCAAGATTTTAAATTAAGAACAGAACGGCATAGCAAAGCTGGTGATGATATGTTTGCTGAACTGAAGAATGCGATGTTCTTACCGGGTCATTGCTGGAACTTCCCTGCATTTCTTTTCATGCCAAGTGATACCTTATGCCATCTCATTATTTTCACCAGAACACTCTAGTGAGAACAAACATGGAACCCAAATGGAAGCTTTGCCTGTTGGATGTCAGTTCCAATCTGCAGCCCATTGGTGCTTTCATTGGTGCCGCGTTGGGGCTTCTAGCTATTTGACTGCAGACTTACCAGTTTACTGAACAGTTGGAGAACAACTTTGTGAGACCTGGGGATGGGAAGAAATTCCCAAGAGGCCAGTTTTCACCCCAAGAGGCTAGTTTCATTAGCATTATTTTGCCGTCCCTCCAAATCCTTCACATGGAGGCTCATACTCAGGAGAAAATGCAGGCATACAGGCAGGAGGTCTGGTCTAGAGGGTTGAGCCTCCATTTGCCTGAAGATAACACCTGAAGGTCGCCAGTTCAAGGCCACCGGCACCGTGCGACCTTGAAGCAGCTGACAAGCTGCGCCGAGCTATTCCATCTGAGCGTGGGAGTATGGAGGCCAGAATGTGCTACCAGATCAAGAAAGAAACATCTGAATTTTGTGGTTTCTTGAAAGATAGAAACCTTCTTTCAAATTGTAAAAATCCCTATGGGGATTTAAATTGTCTGCCTATGTAAACCGCCTTGAATAAAGTCTAAGGAGAAATCTGAGGATCAAGAAAGGCGGTATAGAAATACCTGTATTATTATTATTATTTGCAGATTCACAGATCTCCATGCCCAGTGTGCCTTCCATGCTCCTTAACTTTGTTTAGGTTCTTACTGCTGATGCCAAGAGAAAATGCTTCTTCCTTTTACTGAACACTAGAAGTATGCAAGCTTTTAGCAGAGGCTTTCTGCTTCCTGCTTTTTAGCAGTTAACTTTCTGCTTCCCGTTAACATTTGATTAGTCTCTTCAAGCATTCAGGCTGCCTGCCTGCCTGCACATCCCTGCAATAGGCTCACATGCTACTAGCTTTCAGTAAAAGGTAGAAGCATTTTCTCTTGGTGCCACCAATAAGAACCTAATGGGCACAGGCCGGGGAGGTGACACGGGGGTGTGTGCAGAGAGAGGATTCCCCCATATCTGTGGGAGGAGGCCCTGGAACAGAATAGTTTGTCTCAGCATTTCGTTCTGTGAGAACTCCACAAGTAGCTGCTATAGAACATGCCATCTTCAACAAAAGTTGAAATCTTATGTTTTCGCATGTTGTTTCTTCCTCTGGACCAGGGGTGCCCAAACCCCAGCCCTGGGGCCACTTGCAGCCCTCAAGGACTCCCAATCTGGCCTGCAGGGGGCCCCCAGTCCCCAATAAGCCTCTGGCCCTCCAGAGACTTGCTGGCCCGACACAATTGCTCTCAGCGTGACGGCCAACTGTTCAACCTCTTGTGTGAGCTGTGGGACGAGGACTCCCTCCACTGCTTGCTGTCTTGCCAATGCAGCAGCGACAGAGAAGGAAAGGCCAGTCTTGCTTTGTGCAAGGCCTTTTATAGGCCTTGAGTTATTGCAAGACCTTCATTCATTCATATAAGTTCCATCTCTAATATATTCATATATGTAAATTTATTCAAATTTGAAATGTAAATTAATTATTTTTTTCCCTGACACAGTGTCAGAGAGATGATGTGGCCCTCCTGCCAAAAAGTTTGGACACCCCTGCTCTAGACCTTGCGTGACAGCAGAAGGTTCCTACTGAGTCAGTCAATGGTCAGTCTAGTCCAGCACCTCGGTTTCTGCAGTGGAGAACCAGATTCCCGTAGGAATTTCAGAGGCAGAGCATGATTGCAATACGCCTGCCCTTCAAGAGATATTATTCAATGATTCACTGCCTCTGAGCCTGCAGTTCTATTTAGTTATCTGAGAGCCCAATCCTAACAATTTTTCCAGCACCAGTGCAGCAGCAATGCGGCCCTGAGGTAAGGGAACAAATGTTCCCATACCTTAAGGAGGCCTCTGTGATTGCCTCCCCACCACAGGATGCAGTGCATACCCCACTGGCACAGCTGCACCGGCACTGGAAAATTGGATAGGATTGGGCCCATAGTTAATAGTATTTGCTGGACCTCTCCTCCTTACATTTGCCCAGTTTCCCTTTAAAACCAATACAGTGACCCTGCCAAAGACTAGCCAATTGAAGAGTGGTGTTCCATTCCAGTTGGAGTGACTCCTCTTGGAGGCAGCTGGGGGGGGAGAGCCACATGGTCTATGGAGGGGACTTCAGGATCTCTCCATTGAGGGAGTCAGTAGTGCTGTTCTTGGAGGGAGGAACCAACCGATCCAGCTGACACTGTTTTCTTGCACATCAACAGGAGTAAATTTACTTGTGGGGACTGAAAATGGATTGTGGCTTCTTGACCGAAGCGGACAAGGGAGAGTTTACTCACTGATAACCAGGCGGCGGTTTCAGCAGATGGATGTCCTCGAGGGACTGAATGTGCTAATTACCATCTCAGGTTTGTTTGGTGTTTAAAAGTAATTGACCTAATGTTGGATCAGAAACCATTACAAAGAAGATTAGTCTGTAAATTAGGTTGTAAAAAAGTTGCAGGCTCTTTCAGATGCTTACATCCTTGTTCCGAAGGCAGATGTGATGCAGGATATTTCATAGCCTGCTTAGTATGTAAAGTGGTTTATGAGATTTATAGAGTACACCAGATCTTTAAAACTAGCTTAAATCTGGTTTCCAGTGTCTTAACAGCATCAATCAGTGTGTGTTTGTTTCTTTAATGTGTATTCCGTCCTCCTGGAAACAGATGTTGGCAATGATGCGGGGAGGGGGAGCATGGAACGATTCCTCTTTGAGCACAGGTTAGGCATTTATGTGCATGATATAGTTTTGCGATTATGGGTTGGGACCTATTAATAGATCTCAGTACAAGGTGATCAGATATAGTGGAGGACAGAGTGCCTCTACCAAATTACCCATGTATAGAAGACAAAATTTGGGCAGGTGCAGCTCAAAATGGAAGGGTTTAAAAAGCTGCACCTGCCAAAATTCTGTCTTCTATACAAGGATTAAAGGTAGAGGCACTCTGTCCTCCATTGTATATGGTCACCTTGTCTCAGTAGCTTTGGTTAAAGAGAATGGAAAGGATACTAGTGTAACCTTGACTGCCCATTGAAGAATGCAACTTTTGTTTAGTGATATCCTTTAGGGCAATGTTTCTTAACATTTTCCCTCTGCCATGCCACTTTGCATGGTCCACCCAGTAAATGTCATCACCAGTTACTTCTGGATTGGGAGGTCAGATGCAAAGCAACAAACACAGGTAAGATTCTCAGGGTGGGCGGAAGGGCTTTTTCAAGCACACAAGAAGTGTGAGCTGCTGGGTCGAGCCACCTATTATTACTTGTCACGTGGCATTGCTGAACTTGCTGCCAGGTGTTGGGAGCCTGGGGCTCCAGTGCGTATCACCAGACATCACCTCAAGTAGCACCAGTAGTACAAGTACCATTGATTGAGAAATCCTGCTTTAATGGAACCAAACAATGAACGAAAGGTATGCAGACTTCCAAGCTTCATGAAGACATTTCCATCGACCCCTTTTCTAGATAAATTCCAGACTTACACATTAGAGGCTTTAGAGACTCTGTGGTTTTCTGTTATTGTGGGAGAGGTCACCTGCTTTTCATGGAGAAAGTCCCAGGTTCAATCCTAACCTGGATAGGGCTGGGACAGACTTCTCTCTCAATCCCTGGAGAGCCACTGACAGAGGGTTCCCTCAGTAGTGAGCTATGTGGATTAGTAGTCTAAATACAAGACAGCTATGTACATGAAATACGAAGGTCAGGGATTACAAATCAGTTTCATATAGTACGTCTGCCTGTGCTTGAACTACAGTAGCGTAGGTGGGACTGCAGAGGATTTTTCAGAAGATTTGGCTCGTAACATAGACACTTCATTAAACCAGGCTGATGCCCAAATGAATACAGCGGACTCTCAGTATCTGCAGGGATAAGTTCCGCAAACTTCTGCAGATGCGGAAATCTGTGGAGACCCAGGGTCATTGTGCTGCAATAATCTACCTGGAAGCCACGCCAGACTCTGCGGAAGTCTCACTGGCCTCCTAGACGGCTTCCTGGATACAACTGGAATCCATTTCTGGCTTACGTCCAGAAGGTCCTCTGATGCCCTGGTGAGACATGGGCTAGGCATCTCCGGATGCTGAGCCCGTGGATCCGGAGGACCTTCTGTATACACAAGTCTGTTTTGCATCCTCCTGCATACATGCAATGGGGCTGCCAGATGTTCACCAAGGAGTAGTGTGATTGCTTTGCAGATATCTATATGGGTGTATGAACATGAAGGGCCCAGAGTTTAGCGGTGGAACATATGCTTTGCATGCAGACAGTTTGGTCCCTGTCATCTGGGACAGGTCCCTGTCAATGGCAGGAGGTCTGTTCTAGAGGGTAGAGCCTCTGTTTGCCTGAAGATAACATCCGCAGGTCGCCAGTTTGAGGCCACGGGCACCGTGAATGGTGAGACCTTGAAGCAGCTGACAATCTGAGCCGAGTTATTCCACCTGCTCTTTGGTGTGAGCGAAGAAGCGTCTTGGCTGCCCTCCATGTGAGAGATGAAGGAGCTGCTTGTCAGCTTGCGTGGGAGGAACCTGGAGGCCAGAATGTGATACCAGATCAGAAAGATCCATCTGAAATGTTGTGGTTCTTGAAAGCTAGAACCTTTCTTCAATTGTAAAAATCCCTACGGGGATTTAGAACAGCCTGCCTATGTAAACTGCCTTGAATAAAGTCTGAGGATAAATCTGACGACCAAGAAAGGCGGTATATAAATACCTGTATTATTATTATTGTTATTGTTAGTATTAGTATTATTAGTATTATCATCATCTCCAAGTTTACTTGGAGAACAGCTGCAAGTTAGAACAGACAGACAATGGGAAGTCCAGTCATCTGACTCATCAAAAGCAGCTTCACGTGGGTATCTTATCACATGCCAGTTGCTCTCAACTTAAGAGATAGCGGCTGCAATCCTGTACACACTTTCATGGAAGTAAGCCCCACTGAATGCAATGAGACTTATGAGTAGACATGTATAGGATTGGGCTGAAAAGACTTGCTCCCTGTTTTGCCACATCAACCAATCAACAGTTCTTTTCTTTTATGTTTTGTAGCTATTAAGGATAATTTTTAGGCTTGTTTAATCTTATAACCTGACAGAACTGTATGACATTGTAAGAAACCATTGCTCTACCAGCAATACTTCTTGCTGGGATGTTCTTATTGGAGTATATGCCAGTAAAGGTTATTCTGATTCTGATTCAATCAACAGTAGAGAGTTCAGGCACATCCTAGCAGTGCTGAGTTGAGTATGAAAGTAAGTTTAAAAATGTGTTTTTTTTTTCTGTTCCAACAAATCTCAGGCAAAAAGAATAAGCTCCGGGTATACTATTTGTCCTGGCTGCGGAACAAGATCTTGCGGAATGATCCTGATGTGGAGAAGCGGCAAGGTTGGGTGTCGGTGGGCGTTCTGGAAGGTTGCATACACTACAAAGTTGGTGAGTCTCCTCTTTTGCCTTCAACCGTGATTGGAGGCCAATTGTGTATGCGAAAGTCTGAGAAAGTGGCAACTCCGGGCTACGGCGGTCTGCAGCCATGTCTGAATCCAGGCTTGGGAAAGACGTTATATAACTTTGGCTGTCCTTTTTCTTGGAAGAAGAGACCTGAGTTGGGGCCTGAAGCACAGCAGGCAGAAGGTGGTCTTCTCTTGACTAGGTAGGGACAGAAGGTGATGCCTCTGATATTTATACAAGGCCTAGTCAATCCAGAGGTTCCATGCTGCCTGCAAGTTGCAGAGTCTGTTGTTGCATGGTCTGTTCCCTTGCCACTGCTGAGATCAGTGGCATAACTATAGCGGGGGGCTGTGCGGTAAGTACTGTAGGCTCCACAACATGCTGTGTAAGTGACCCCTTCCACTTGCCGTTGGAACCATTCTGGGCAGCGATGGCAATGCTCGGGAGCATTCCTGCACGTTGCCATCACTGCCCAGAATGGCTGTGACAGCGAGTGGGAGGGGCTGCATGTAGGGTGCATTCAGGCACCTGCAGTACTTACTGTGCTGTCCCCCTGTAGCTACACCACTGGCTGAGACACTAGGCCTTATGTCAGGAGGGGGCATACTGCTGGGCCTCAGGCCTTGACCTCTCACTATGAGGACACTGCTGTTTCAAATCCCAAGATGATTGACAAAAATATCTGGTCTCAGTTGTGCATTTCAAAATGTGATGCCCACCTACTCCCTGCTCCAGTACGAAGTGATACGGTACATTCTGCAGCCTCCGGATGTTTCCATCTCCTTTCCTCCTCATTCTGCTGCAGGTATAGATTAGGCCAGGGGTGCCCAAACCCTGGCCCGGGGGCTACTTGCGGCCCTCAAGGCCTCTCAATGCGGCCCTCAGGGAGCCCCCAGACTCCAACGATCCTCTGGCCCTCCGGAGATTTGTTGGAGCCTGCACTGGCCAACGCAACTGCTCTCGGCATGAGGGCGACTGTTTGACCTCTCATGTGAGCTGTGGGTTGAGAGCTCCCTTCACTGCTTGCTCTTTCACATCTGTGATGCAGCAACGGCAGCAAAGGAAAGGCCATCCTTGCTTTGTGCAAGGCCTTTTACAGGCCTTGAGCTATTGCAAGACCTTCATTCATTCATATAAGTTCATCTTTAATATATTAATTTATGTAAACTTATGTAAATTTATTCAAATTTTAAATGTAAATTAATTCTTTTTTTCCCCAGCCCCCGACACAGTGTCAGAGAGACAATGTGGCCCTCCTGCCAAAAACTTTGGACACCCCTGGATTAGGCCAAGGTGAACCCAGGGATTGCAATTCCAAGAACACCTGATTGTATAAACAAGTGAAAAGGCTGTGTAGGATTCTAAGCTACACTGAGCACCATAGATCAAATCCAGCACCTTAACTGGCTGGTTTTGTTGTGTGAGAAGTGATTGAAGGTCCATTCCTATCCAATATTTCAGTGCCGGTACAGCCATGTCAATGGGGTGTGCACTGCATCCTGTGGTGGGAAGGTAGTCACAGGGGCCTCCTTTAGGTATGGGAACATTTGTTCCCTTATCTGGGGTCTGCATGATGGCTGCACTGGTGCTGGAAAGTTGGAAAGGATTGGGCCCTCAGGCTGTAATCCTAAACACACTTACTAGGGAGCAAGACCCATTGTACACAGTGAAACTTACTTCTGAGTAAACATGTTGAGAGTTTTGCTGTTAGAGCACAATCTAATGTATCTTTACCTGGAAGTAAATCCAAATGTGTTGAATGATGCTCGCTCCCATGTTAAGTGTGAATATAGGCTTGCAACCTTAGAATGTCTGATTTTTTTTTCTAGCCAATTAAAAACAAACAAACCACTATTGTTTTCCAGTGAAGTATGAGCGGATCAAATTTCTTGTGATTGCTGTGAAAAATTCAGTTGAAGTCTATGCCTGGGCTCCCAAACCATATCATAAATTTATGGCATTCAAGGTAAGCCAATAGAACAGATTTGTGCTTTAGACTCCTCTGAACTAGTTTTCCCCCCATTATTCTATTCATGTTCTTGTTTTTCTTTACTAAAACATGTTTAGTTGAACATTTATAAGAAAATCACAGTGATAAAAGATGTTTTATTAGGGCTCTAAGAATCATGAGTTTTAATCAATGAATTGATTAAATCTGCATATGTTTGCACAAGAGAAAATTAATTACTCTCAAGATGAAGGGCACAATTTCTAGTTTTATATTATCCGTGTCTGTATTACAGCAGACTTATAGCCAATCCAGTGCATGTCCATTGAGTTCATTGGGACTTACTTTCAACAACGTAGGTATAGGACTACAACTTAAATCAAAGAAGAGGCATTCCCTTGAAAGTAGCTGAAGTCGTTAGAGAAATAATCACATATCGCTTTTCGTTGGCACCACTGGTATATGTGGTAGGTTATGCAGAACCTGAGATGCATGTAAATAATCAAGAAATGGACGATAAACAATCATTACAGTAAGGCTTGAAACAGTAAAAATAGAAAGGCATTGATGATCATCACTTTGAGAATTGGTTGAAAAGACTTCGGGATGCATTATATTTGGTGACACTCACCCACCATGACAGATTTTTGGATTGGGAAAGAGGAAGTAAAGTATTAACGTTAGAACTGGAATCAGTTTGTATTGTACTAAGAATAATTACAACCAATTATCATAATTTATAACAAAGAATATATGCCAGTTATTATTAGTACAATAATAACCAAAATGTGTCACTGGAATTACTGTTTTGAGACAAATATTACTTATGTGTTCTATCTAATAACAATATCCATAATCTTAATTTTGTTGACAATAATGTCAGTGTTAATTTTGTAGATTTTCCCATTTGCATTCTTTAAAAGGGCATGCTCTCTTCTTTGTTGCACAGAATTAATCCTTTAATTAAGATGGCAGTTATGATCTAAAGTTCTAAAATCTGCTGCCTGATGCATTGGGAGCAGCTTTTAGTCAACCTAAATGGTTCTTCATCTATCAAGCTAACAGATTATTCAACTGAACTTTGCAGCCCTAGTATCTACACTACAGGCTTAAACTGATTTCCTCTCCCTGTGGAATTCTGAGACTTGCTCTGTGAAGGATTTGCTCGAGTTCGCTAACAAAGAATTCTCAGCCACTAAGGGTGCAATCCTAACCCCTTATGTCAGTGCTTTCCAGCAGTGGCATAGCAGTGCCAATGGGACATGTGCAGCTTCCTGCAGTTGGGTGGTACTCACAGGGGCCTCCTCAAAGTAGGGGAATGTTTGTTCTCTTATCTCAGAGCTGTACTGCCCTTATGTCAGTGCTGGAAAGCAATGACATAAGGGGTTAGGATTGCGCCTAAACCAACTTACAATTTCCAAGATTCTTTGGGGAAAGAGGTATAAAACAGCTATAAGTTTGTATTGTAGAGTTTGGTGAATATAACAGAGCTTGTTTGGAGTATTTTTCTGGGCTGCATTATTTGAATTGTGAGTTTAACTGAGTTCACAGTTGCATTCTTTATTTCTAAAAAGAGAAGGAAATGGTTACTCAACTCTCTTTTCAATTAGACATTAATAACCAGAAAGATGATTCTGATTTTTTTTTCCCTTTTTGCAGTCCTTTACCCCACTTCAGCAAAAGCCTCTGCTGGTAGACCTCACAGTTGAAAACGGGCAGAGGTTAAAAGTAGTCTATGGCTCTTCTGTTGGATTTCATGCTATTGACGTGGACTCTGGTTCCGTGTATGACCTGTACCTGCCAACTCATGTAAGATGCTATACAGGGAAATCTCTTTATTCTTTGGGACTTCTTAAAGGTTCATGACATTTTGGATGGGATTTTCCAACATATGCAGTTTTAAAGAAAAGGGATAGTGGCTGTAGCTATATTGCTGTTGATGATGGTTATTATTATATTATTACAGAATTAGGAAATGGTTTGTGCAGGTTTGGTTATCTATATTTAAGCTAACTGATTTCTTAAATGCAGAATGTCACATGAATGACTCACATGCAGGAGCCTGGCCAGTAGCAAGAAATGAAACTTGAGCAATGCCTGGCCTGGATTAGATTGCTAAATCTAATCTTCTGCTGTTCTCCTTATAGGCTGTCTGTTCGTTTATTTATTTATTATGTACATGAGCATCAGTGTACATGACAGCTTCCAGAATTTTATAGGCAAAATAGATAGTTCCTTTCCCCAGGAGCTCTTAGGGTCTAGCACAGTGTTTCTCAAACTGTGGGTCGGGACTCACTAGATGGGTCGCAAGCCAATTTCAGGTGGGTCCCCATTTATTTCAATATTTTATTTTTAATATATTAGACTTGATGCTACCATGGGATGTGACTGCATTTGGGGAGATGTTACACATCTGTACTTTTTACAGACTACTATGTATATGCTTTTAACAATGATAGTAAATGTGGACATACTGCTGGGTAAGTGTGGGTAGGGTTACAACCTAGGATTGTTAAAAAATTTTCCTGCTTGATGATGTCATGACATCACTTCCAGTGGGTCCTGACAGATTCTTATTCTAAAAAGTGGGTCTCAGTGCTAAAAGTTTGAGAACTACTGCTCTAGCATATACCAACAGGGAAGATAAAAGAGGGAGGGAAGTCCACCTCCCAAACCACTGCACCATCCTGGCTCTCATAAACCTAGAACCATGCAGAGAAAGTGGGGTTTGAAGGAAGCAGTATAACTGCAAGAGGAAAAGGTCACCATCTCAAAAAAGAACGTGCTCTGCCACAAACTCCCAATTTAATTACGTATGTGAGGAACAGTATTTCCCAGATGAGTGCCCTTAATATGGGGGATCCCTTAGGAGAGTTGTGACACTATTTCTACTCATCCACCCACCATAACTCAGAATGTACTAAAAATACACTGTCCCCAAAGGGTACAGGAACTGAAATAAGTGTGCTAAGACAGCAGTAGGCTGTTTGGGTTCTTTTTGTGATTGGAGGGGCCCAGATGTGAGATATTAGACCAACCTTTATGAGAGAGGCTTTTGGTGGCCGAATCCCAGACTTTCTTTCGAGTCGACCGACAGGATTTAGACCCACCTGCTGCCGAGCTTTCTCTTTTGCTCTCTCCTTCTCTCTCTGGGTTCCCCACTTCGATTTCTCATGCAAATAATACCAAGAAAACATATTAAAATTGCTTTCCGGCTCTGGATTCCTGTACTAGTGTTACGGATAGTGGCTGCAGACACGGCAAATTGTCTGGTTGACCTGAGCATATTATGTTTGGCAAGTAAAGCTTCTGTGGTTCTTTTAAAATTAATTCACAGTGTTCTGTGGTGCAGAAATGCATGTCTTGCGGGGGGGGGGGCAAAAGCTGAATGTGTCTTTCTAGTTGGTTAATTACAAAAAAGCATGGGGGATTCTGTTGTTCTGTCATCATGAAAATGCTATTTGTAGAGATATTGCTTAATTCAATTAGTTAGATAACCAGGGATTAATCCCCTTTCTGAAAAAGGACTGTTTGCAGCCTGTTCTTGTATCTCAAGATTCCTTACAAACAGAGCTCCATTTTCACTTGTGCTTATTGCACTCCCTTTTCTTGGGAAGTGTGTTAGAGTTTAAGAGCTGGGTTCTATGTTTCTTAAAACTCTTTGAAATATTTTATAGTGTGAACCATGATGATTTTCTGAATGTGAGAAAAATGCACCCTGGACAGATTTTTAATGTGGCTTATTTTCCTTTTGAGTGTGTGTGCTGGTGTGTATTTCAGCCCAGTCCTATGCACATTTACTTGGGGATATATCCCACTAGGTTCAGTGGGCTTATTACCAGGTGAACATGATAGGATCTGGATGAGATGAGAGAGAGAGAGAGAGAGAGAGAGAGAGAGAGAGAGAGAGAGAGAGAGAGAAGAAGGAATGAAAGTTTAATTGCAAAGTGACTAAACCATACAGGGAACGAGACCTGGGTGTCTCTAGCTTTGAGTAGTCTAGAATAGTCATTGAATTTTATTGATGCAAAAGACATGAAAGGTAAGCCTCAGAAAAGTCTAAAAGGATTAGCCAAGACACAAACTATAAAATAGTCACTGGATGCACCGTATCTATTATTTAAAACATACAGTGTTTTTAGTGTATAATATAGTAGTGGGGCAGTGTGGAAAATGTTTTGTAAATGAGGGAGTTTTCCAGTGTTACTGCAGTACTTGCATATTTGCAAGTTTAGATGCCATATTTTTAATATATACAGTATACTCCGGGTTTATTTCAAAAGTATTAATGCATCCATTTCTTATCTTTGAGTCATGCCTTCTCATGGTGCATCAAATGCTCACTGAGGTTTCTTTAAGTAGAGAAGCCAAATAAGCATCCCTCACCCCTGGCTCCTGATCCATCCTAGAAGATCAATTGGTCTGGTAATGAGAAAAACACACGGTTTCTAACAAATCCTAATGCAAAGCTCGCTCGCTCTCTCGCTCTCTCGCTCTCTCTCTCTCTCTCTCTCTCTCTCTCTGTGTGCATGCGCGCGCGCGCTATTTTGGCACAGAAATTAAGAGAAGGAAGAAGAACTTTTATTAGTGAACTTGATTTATTGCTGTTTGTATACAATCTTGAGTGATTTGGAGTGCTGTCATATGGTTCACAATAGTCTTTATTGTGGAACTCTTTTGATAAACATTTTAAATAAGATAATATTCAAATGAAAGCACAGTTTAAAAGCCTTTCCTTAATATTACTGTCAGTATTATTCTATCAAAGCACACTCTTTTAAAAAGTTTATTTCTACAATATCAGTCTTACGAAATACCAAGTTAAATATTGAAAAATGACTGCTGGTACAAACATTGATATTTTAATTTTCTTCTTCTTCTTTTCTTAATCTGCTTTCCACATGGTAGCTAGCAGAAATATATAGTCTAGATTCAGGAAGGTATTTCTTTTCATTTGTACGGTCTCTGAACTTGCAAAAAGTATATAGACCGTTTTTGAACAGATATATATTATTTTTGTTTCTGAGATCACCAGGTCTGTTGATTTTAATGCTCTTGCCAAGATACCTAGATTGATGGACTGCCGTTGCTACCATCTCTAGTCTGTTCCATGATATAAATCTTAATAAAATATTATTTCAGATCCAGGGGAATGTTCACCCACATGCCATTATCATGCTCCCTAATACCAGTGGAATGGAACTTCTGCTAACCTATGAAGATGAAGGAGTCTACATTAATATTTATGGGCACTTCTCAAAGGAAAATGTTTTGCAATGGGGAGAAATGCCAGCATCTGTAGGTATGTATGGAAAGAATACAGCCACCTTGGTCCAACAGAAGGGAGCATGCATGCACACAGGTGCCAGATTTAAGGAAATGGTTGTCACAAGGTGTGCTGATGGCCCGTCTTAGATAGCTTTAATGAGGGATCGCTTCAGACACAGTCATGGAAGACAGGTCTGTCACTGGTTATTAATCAGAAAAGCTACATGCTACCTCCGGGTTCAGAGGCCATGGGTCTCTTGAGTACCCGTTGCATGGGAGAGCCGCAGGAGAAGAGTATTTGCCTTTATGCCCCAGGGCTGGGATTCCTAGATGCATCCAATTCGCTACTCTGGGAAGTAAGATGGTGCACTACGAGCAGATGGATCATTGGTCTGATTTAGCAGGACCCTTTTCTGTTCTTATGCTGAGGTGCTGGAAGCAAGGCAGGGAGGAAAGCTTTTTCATAATACTAACGTTTGCAAGCACCCAGTGAAACTGATTGGCAGTAGATTCAGAATACATAAAAGAGAGTACAGTGGTCCCTCTGTATGTGTGGGGTATCCGTTCCAAGACTCCCATCCTCCCACAGAATTCAGTGGATAATCAAATCCATGGGGGGGGGGAGGCACACCGGCAAACTGGAAATGACTTTCAGTCGTGTCCAGAGCCCTTGTGTGGTCCCATAACTCAGAATGCCTTCCGGATGCGACTAGAAGGCACTTTGCATCTGGGCAATCCTCTGAGGCCTTCCAGCCGCGGATTCAGTATCTGCGGATATTCAAATCTTCTGACAAGGAGGGCCCACTGTATACTTATTTTTTAGGATTTGCTGCTGCATGATGATGAACACTAGCTTGGGTGTCTTTAAAACTTCCCTCTTCTGTTTGACCTCTTTCTTCCTTTTCCAATTCAGGAGAAGGAAGAGGAGGAGCAGTGGAGCTGAGTGTGTAGACAAAGGGTGGTATCCATGCCAGCCTATTTCCTGAGGCAACCACCTCAGTTGACATGTATGGATGTGCCAGCACGGTTTGTCCCCCTCTTTAAAAAGAAAAAAAAAATCCTAAACAGAAAAGAAAAGGGTGTTGTGCCACTTGTGATCCATTTGTGAGTCTTGCCCCACTTGCTAAAGACCAGTCTCCTAGACTTAAGACCCTACCCACTGTGGTTGGCTCATATCATGACTAAATTATTATTATTATTATTATTATTATTATTATTATTATTATTAACAGTATTTATATACCGCTTTTCAACTAAAAGTTCACAAAGCAGTTTACAGAGAAAAATCAAATAACTAAATGGCTCCCTGTCCCAAAAGGGCTCACAATCTAAAAGGATGCAAAAAGAACACCAGCAGACAGCCACTAGAACAGGCACTGCTGGGGTGAGGTGGGCCAGTTACTCTCCCCCTGCTAAAAAAAAAAAGGAGCACCCACTTGAAAAAGTGCCCCTTACCCAATTAGCAGGGGTTAGCACCAAATTACTCCTTTGGTACTCAGTATTCAGGCGTCCACCATGTTCACAGAAACTGTTAACTACACTCGCTGTTAATTGTACTGTTAAGCACACTGGCTCACTGCAGTCTTTCTAATACAGCATAAAAAATGTTATCTTCTTTTGTTTACACAACAATGCTAGGAGGCATGCCAAGAGATTGTGGCTTGTCCCAGGTCACCATAGTGAGCTCTCCCTAACCTTAGTGCCACTCTTAACCACTCCACCATGCTTGTTTTCCAGTAGTTTATTTATTTAAAGGATTTTTATACCTTTAGAAAATCTTTGGATTTTCTAAAAACCCAAAGCAGTGTAAAGGTGCAGCCTATTTATCCATGGATTTTTTTATCTGCAGATTTGTCTCAATGGGAATGGGGTGGGGTACTGAATGTCACACACACACCTTTGCCTCCTTTGCCCTGCACTGGCTTCTTGATCCAGTTTCCAGGCAGCCCAAAACACTGCAAAAAGGCTCCACCTAGCCCAGGCAGGGAAATAGCCCTGGAGCCCTGGAAGAGGTTCCCCTTGCAAAGGAACAGTAACATTCCTGGAGCCCCTGAACCAGCCGAGGCTGAAGAGGGGAAGGGGGGGCAAGAACCTCTGTAGCCAGAACACATGCAGTGAGGTGGAGCTCTCTCTCTCACACTCTCACACACACACACACAGGGGCAGGTGCAACAGAGGGAATTGCTTTAAAAGAGAAGAGGGGACTGCTTTAAAGAACCCAGGGAGTGTTTGCTGAATTCCCCCCCCCCCATGGTGCAGGTTATCACAAAGCCTTCCCACCAAGCAAGCATGCGATTTACAGCCCAATCCTCTCCACACTTTCCTGGGAGTAAGCCCCATTGACAGGAATGGGGCTTACTTCTGAGTAGAAACGCATAGGGCCGGACTCTTAAAAGATCAGCATCCCACCTGTGAAAGAAGCTGGGCAGCTGGCAACGGGGAGGGCTCAGGAGGAGGAGGCAGGAGGGGGAGGAGAGGGGATTGCTTTAAAAAGCCCAGGGAGTGTTTGCCAAATTCCTCCCCCCCATGCAGGCTCTTGGGAAGCCTTGGAGAGATAGGTGACGGTGAGCAGAGAGCCGGACTACAAGTCCCAGACTGCTCCAGGGCAGAGGAGTTTCCATGATGGTGGTTGGGAGGGTTGCAGGAGCTGCAACAGCGAAGAGGAGGAGATGGACCTGCAGCACTGTTGGGAGGCTGCCTGGGACACAGAGGCTTCCCAAGCAAGCTCACCATTCCAACTGTGAAAGAAGCAGGACAGCTGGCAACAGGAGGGCTGAGTATGGAGTGGAGCAGAGGGGATTGAGAACAGTTGCCTTAGTTTCCTTCCATCCGGAAGTGTCAGGCTGCAGCGTGTTTGCATAACTCTACAGACTCAGCACAACGTGTTTTTTATTAATCGTGCTGAGTCACAGAATGGAACTAATGCGAATAAATAGGCTCCACCTGTACAGCAAAAGAATGAATACATCAAAATAAAAACATCAGAATTAAATATTAAAATAAAAACCATAAAAACAATTAAAAAATAACAATAAAAGGATAGCAGATAAAATAATGTATAGCAGCAAAAAAGTTAAAGGGTCACTGGGAATACCTCTCTCCCCAAAGGCCAGGCAAAACAGATGGGTCTTCAAATCCCACCGGAAACCACATACCAAAGAGGCTGCTCTCAGATCTTCTGGCAGCTGGTTCCAGAGGCGTGGTGCCACAACCAAGAAGGCCCTCCACCTTGCTGCCATCCTCCTGGCTTCAGGTGGTGGTGGTATCTTGAGAAGAACCATCTCTGATGACTGCAGGGGACATGCAGGAATATATGAGGGGAAGACAGTCCTTGAGGTATCCCAGTCTTAAGCCGTATAGGGCTTAGGCTGCAATCCTAACCACACTTTCCCGAGAGTAAGCTCCATTGAACAAAATAGGACTTACTTCTGAGTAGACCTGGTTAGGCTTGTGTCCTTAGTTGCCTCCCATACTGCTAGAGCTGTTTTATCTATGCCATGGATTGTATTTTGTAACAAACTCTTTACAGTTCATGTTGGTCTGAATTAGGAGTGCATGACAGCAGGGAAGACAGAGAGAAAAATGAGAAGGCTTCCCACGCACCCACTTGGGGGCTGGAGATCCATCTGTGTCTTAGACCCTCTCACGGCACACCATTCTCCAAGACCTTGTCTGGCCTAGAGCTTGAAAGGGTTGTTGATAATATATTTGCTAATGTTCTTAAACCCTTGTCTAAGCTTGGTTTGGGGGGCTGCCAGTGCTTGTTTTGGAGCTTCATGTCCAAAGTACAATGATGCTGGGTTATGTTTGAAAAATATGCCCATTGCTTCATAGAGCAGGGCAGGATGCTATATGCTAGCTTGCTCTTCGGCATCTGAAGTTGTAGCTCCTTTTCCCAGCAAAAACCCAGAGCTGCAAAGCATAATTAACACATGTCAAGACAATTTTCTTCTAAGTGGCATTAATACTTGACACCGTATGTGCTGTGCTTGGTTTCTGCATCCCCACAAATTTGCGTTAGTTGCACAGTGTGAAAACTATTGAAGGTAGAAAGAACCATTACTTGGGAAGATTTAGTAGAAGGGGGAAAAAAATCCCAGCTATGTATTGAACCTGTTTGGAAACCGGATAAAAAGATGTGCTGGGAAGCTACAGCAACCTGTGGAAAGTGTTTGAAAACAATGAGAATGCTGTGGGGGAAAGCTACGTGGGGGTTAAAAGGGCAGAGCATTTGATACTTGTGTTAAATGAGGTGTTGTCTCCAAAGAGGTACTGATATATGTCTGGTCTCCAAAAGAAACAGAGAGAATGGAACTGTAGAGGCAGGATTGGCTGACATTTCATGTCATCAAGCCTGAGACACCAAGAGAGAGCAAACAGTGCAATCCTGTGCATGTCTACTCAGAAGTAAGCCCCATTGAGTTCAGTGGGGCTTACTCTCAGGTTAGTGTGTGTATATAGGATTGCAGCTTAAACTATGGTGAAACAATTTGGTGGAAAGAACTGCACCCATTCCAAGCTAATATCCATGTTTCACTTTGTGATAGTTGTGGTTTTTGCAAATCACAACATGATGGGACTTTGAGATAGTTCCTGTGAGTGCCCTAAGCTGAAATCCTGAAAATTAGTTGGGCTGGTGCTCCTGACCCAGGAGGGTCGCAAACATACCATAAAGCACATTTGCACCTCCTCAGGAGTAAACCACGTTGGCGCACAAAGGTGCACTGACACAAGGAGGCTGAATCCAGCCTCCGTGGCAGCTTCCTCAACGAGACTTGCATCAGCCCACCTAGGCTGATGCAATGCTCTGGGATAGGTGGGAGAGAGGCATTCCTGGGCAGGGGAGGGTGGGCAATGGGCGGCCCTGGGGCAGGCAGGCAGGGAGCAGGAGGCGGGGCTGGGATCCAGCAGTTATGCTGGATCCCAACCCCTGTTTCCAGGGAGACCAGAGTGGCTTCAAGCCACTCCGCTCTCCTTGGATTTGCGCCACCTCAAGAGGGGTGAGGGGGAAAGTTTCCCTTTGCCTCTGGCTGAGCTGCCTTGGGCCCCTATCCTGCACTGGATACAGTGCAAGCCTCTTGGCTTACCTGTTCCAGCACAGGGTAGGATTGCGCCCCAGTTGGTTGCATTGCTGTGACATGCAAACATGTATTTTTGTGATTATTGTTGTCCTACACAAGGTAGATATGGAAAGTGAAAGTGAGCCGTATCACGCATTTACCCACAGGTAGGTGAACTTGCCTTAGTCCGTCAGAAAGAGCAGGCTGAGAGGAATCCAATGGCACCAGAATGGTCCTGATGCAATGAATGCAGCTCCCAAAAACACCTGAGAAGAAAGTCCCTCCCTCCAAGCAGACGAATGTATTGAGCCCTATGGAAAGCAAAACTAAGCCTCACGGTCATGTTTACTCACGAGTAAGCAAACATGCCTTGGCTGGTGCTCAGGCCAGGCCAATGGGAATGTGAAGCTACCAGAATGGTCCTGATCTGATGGAACTGGAGCTCAACAAATGCTCCAGATGGCAGCCCCCCCCCCCCCCACTAAAAAGGATCAGAACAGAAGCTTCAGCTGATAAGAGACTTGGAGACTTGCCAAGCCAGGTGGATCCTGACAGTGATCTGATTTAAACAGAAGTTCTTAAATTCAACTGGGCACTGGGTAGTGCTGAAAACCTTACTGGTTTTGGAGGGGGTGTTACTTCAGGCAGGCTACAGAGGAAATTCACTTGGTGGAATTTTTTCCTTAAAGTCAGCTTTAATAGACCAGTGACTCTCTGGAAGATGGTGAGAAGAAATTCTTAACAGCTTTTCTAGCTAGGATTAATTTCATGTGGTTATCCAGGTTCTATCCAATAATTTCTGTTCAGACTTCAAGAACTGAAGCATTTCTTTGTCACATCTCTCTACCAACCAATGAAATACTCCAAAGCAATATCCCTGCAGGATTTATAGGATTCCTGCAGTTTGTAGGATTCTATTCTAATTTGGGGCTTATAGCTACTTGTCATAGGAACATAGGAGAAACCCTGCAGGATCAGGCCAAAGGCCCATCTAGTCCAGCTTCCTGTTTCCCACAGTTGTTCACAAGCTGCCTCTGGGGTGCCCAGAAGCAGAAGAGAAAGCCAGGCTCTTCTCCCACCAATGCTCTTCATTTACTGCTTAATGCCAGCAAGAAAACTTTTCTAACCCTTCACAATATCCTGAGTGATGGGGAAAGGTGGAATATAATTGATATATATAGGACAGGCGATCTAAACATAGTACGGGTGATCGTTTTTAGATCTTAAGCTGGCCAGAGCGTGTGCAGCCAAACTGATAATTGAAATGAGGAAGATGAATTCTGGAGGGAAATTAAAATGGAAGAACTACAATATCTAATTGGTTGACTCTTCTAGCAATGTAGGACTAAAACAGAGAGATTCTGTGGACAGGTGGAGCAAGGGACATTCTGGAAACAGGAACCCCCTTCCAGAAGACAGTTGATGTTTATCCAAGGGAAGATCTCCTCTTTTCAGGTCACTTCAGATAAGCCTACACTATAAGCATAAATCAGTTCAACTGTCATGGATTCTGCAATGTCTCTGCGGTCCTTTGGAAAGCTTTTACCCCAGGGGAGCTCTCTTAGTAAGCGAGATCAAATGAGAGTCTTGTTACACCAGTTTTACCTCTGGGACAAAAAATTACCCTAAAATGCTCACCAAACCTTATTGCATAAGCACTAGGAACTCTCAGGGCTAAACTACATGTTACATTCAAGGTGCCTTACATTTTTTTTCCTACTTTAAATAACAGCCACGGGAGGGGGGAGAAGGGGAGGAGGATCAGAACTTCAACACACAGGGATTTTTTTAATGGGTATCCCAGTTAAAACCACCTCTCCAAGTTGTTGTTTGCTGTTTGTTTTTGTTTTTGACTTTCCTTTGTGCCACAGTTCTAACCCTGATCACAATATCTCATGTGACTTCTGTTTAAAGTGGGAAAAGCCCCAAATCCATACAGTGTCAAACTACATGTTTAGCTACAGGTGTAGCTTGGTCCTCACTATCACCTTATCAGGAACAGGTGCTTTGGTTAAGAAATTCCATTGAGTTCATAGCCTCTAAGCCACTGGTTACCAACCTGTGGTCCATAAGACCCTGAGAGGTAGTCTGCAAGATCTCAGAAAAAAAATAAATAAATGTTCACCTTTTATCACTTCCAGCATCTCACCAAGTGAGCTGGTGAGATAGACTACCCCATAGACTACCCAAGAGGGTGGAGAACAAACCATTTGCAGCTTTATAAATTTACAAATTACAAATTTAATTGTATTTTTTGTGTGCATGGGGGTGGGGAGGGGGTGGTGTTGCATGTTGTCCACAGCGATTCCAATTTTTGCCTCAGTCGTCCCACTGGCTCCTAAAGGTTGGGAACCACTACGCTCGCTCGCTCGCTTTCTCTCTCTCTCTCTCTCTCTCACTTTGTTCTCTTATCACAGGGAAAATGAGAGAAAGGGCAAGACAGGAAGATGCAGCTGCAAAGTTATACTGTCCCATATTTGTTTTCTTTTTATCAGATTGGGCTCTGGCTCTGACTGCAAATTGAAAGAGAAAGAAATGCAACAGCCAGTTTCTTAGTTGTGGAATAGTCCTTCAGATCCTATATGCTCCTCACCCCACCATTTTTCTCCCCCTATTTAACTTCATTGTACCTCTGTTTTTTTTAAAGCATATCTTCAATCCAACCAAGTCATGGGATGGGGAGAAAAGGCCATTGAGCTGCGCTCTGTGGAGACGGGGAATCTGGAAGGAGTATTTATGCATAAGAAAGCTCAGAAGCTGAAATTTCTCTGTGAAAGGAATGACAAGGTACGTGGGCAAAGCTCCGCAGTACAGATGCTGCATGTATATTGAGTGGGGAAAGAGCCCAGGAGCTGTTTACTCAGAGGTGTAACATGGGTGGAGCCTGAGGGGCACGTGCCCCAGTCACTGTGCCGGGGATGCATGACTGCTTCCAGGCTCTGCCTAGTCACCTCCTGATTCTTCCTAGGTGGCTTCATGCACCCCACCTTCTGGGGAATCCCAAAAGTGATGTCTTATTTGATGTCTTATTTGTACAGTTTGTCAGCTGTTCCAAAATGGGGTTGAACCAGTGGCTATATATAAAGTCACTGTGATGAAGCTGTGAGTCTCACCACAGCGTGCAAGGGGCCGCTCCCCTTATGAGTGATTCCAGGTGGGGGGGGAGCAAAATGGTGGTGTATGCCTCCATTTTGCTCCCACCTTTCAGAATGGCTCTGGAGAGGAGGGGGAGAGACTTCTTGCATGCTGCGGTGAGGCTGCAAAACTTAGTAGTTTGCACCCCCTCTAGCTACGCCACTGCTCAGCCCTTCTACCTAAGGTCTTTTTGAGTGGAGCTAAGTTTGGGGCTGCACAGCATTTGCTCTGCCACTGAGCTATCAGCCCTCTGCTAAGAGGAGAATAAATCTTCAACCGGCTATTAACTGTGATTGCCAAATATAACCTCCAGCACAGTGGCATCTTTGAAGATTAGATCCGGGGAGCAAACAGCAGGGGCATCCCACCACTGTCATGTCCGGCTTGTAAACACCAAGACTTATTTGACTGCTGTTCAAACAAAATATTGAACCTTTGATCTGATCCGGAAAGACGGTTCATGGGTTCTTACAGACAAACGAGATGTGAAGTGAAATTTCTTGTTGCATTTCTTGTTTGACTTTTTTAAAAAATGGTGCCCATTTGAAGACCCTGTCTGGATCAGGACTTCCTGTTACAGAGGAAAGGGGAATTTAAACCAGTTTGCTTCCACTGTGTCTTAATGTAGATCACCTCCCTCCAAATCTGCTCTGAGACAGACTCACTGGCACCAGTAGCAATTTCCATTATACTACAAATAGCAGCTCCCTCTCTCTCCCTCTGTGTGTGTGTGTGTTATATTAATATTAGAATCAACATTTATATCTTGTCCTTCTTCCATGTTATTCAGGGCGGTTCATTTTAATCACCCCTGTTTTGTCCTAACAACCATCTTATGAGGTAGTCCAAGAGAGTGAGTATCTGGCCTGAGGTCACTCAGAGCTCAGTCCTATCCAACTTTCCAGCCCTGATGCAGCCCCCATGCAGCCCCAAGGTCAGGGAACAAACTTTCTCTTACCTTAAAACCTTAATGAGGCCACCATGACTGTCCCCCCTGCCCCACTGAAAGATGCAGTTCCTGCCCCTTTGGCATGGCTGCATCAGCACTGGAAAGTTGGATAGAATTGGGCCCTCAGTGAACTTCAGTTGAGTAAAGCTTAGAAGTGAACCCAGATTCTTCCTCACTGACCCTTTTTACCACTCAGATTCTTGTCTGGTTGTTATCCCAAATAAATTCTCTTGAGATTTTGTTTCAGCTGGAACTGTTCAAATTGTGATCTGTTTAAGGAATATTCAGCCTCAAGGGGTAACACTTTATCTTGCTATAATAGAAAAATGTACCTTTGAATTAAAATAAGATTTGGCTTTATATATAAATTCAGCTCTGCCCTACTTTCTTCTTCTTCTTCTTTTGCTCCTCTTGGCATCAAATATCACTAAAATATTTTTATAAATATAAATCCTTTTTTCTTTCTCTCTTCTCTAGGTATTTTTTGCATCTGTTCAGTCTGGTGGCAGCAGTCAAATTTATTTTATGACACTTGGTCAGAACATGCTATTCAATTGGTAAATCAGATTGGAATGAAATATCGTTTGACTTTCCCACTGGATACAAGCTGGATGAAACACAAGCTGGTTACAGAAGTTTGCACATTCTCCTCACAGGGGAACATGAAATACTGTCAGGGCTACGCCTTCCTTCCGCTGTGGATGAGTTCCAATTTTCCTTTCCAGCTATTGCAGATATCTTGCTCATGGTTTACAGTCTGACATTTAATAATCAAAAGACCCATTTAAAAAAAAAAATTAAGGCCAAATATGCAACTGAGTGAAATTCTGCTGTATGACAACCATAGCTGACTATGGGCACAATCCTAACCCAGTCTACTCAGAAGTAAGTCCTATTTTGTTCAGTGGGGCTTACTCTTAGGAAAGTGTGGTTAGGATTGCAGCCTTGGGGCCAAATCCTATTCCACTTTCCAGCGCCTGTGCAGCCGTGCCAACAGGGTACGCACTGTACCCTACAGTAGAGGAACCGTCATAAAGTCCTCTTCCAGGTAAGGGAACATTTGTTCCCTTTCCTCAGGGCTGCATTGCAGTTGCACCGGCACTGGAAATTTGGACAGGATTGGGCCCTTAGCAAGCTGCCTGTCTTGCAAAGTATGCACAGATATGGAGGGGGTTTTTCTGCACAAATTTTGTGATATTATTATTACTATTCTGTTATATGCAGGTAGCTTGATGCTGAATTGGTTTTGTTGACTTTGAAATCCCTCTCCTGTCAGCTGCACCTGTCATTGTCCTTGATAAATAGCAGCATTTACTTCTTAGCAATGAAGTTCAGCACACTGTGATGCTCTTGTGCAGTTTGTGTTCCTTTTCAACTACGCAGCAGAGCCTTCCAGACAAGTGTGGCTGCTTGGGGTCCTGTGGGACCCTAATTTGTCCAACAGGTTGCAAAATCTTGAATACTTAAAGACTGTTTCCCCCCCCCCCCCCGACTGCTAACATTTTCACCATATAATGTATTTCTAAGGATGTTTTAACTAGCAAAACAGTACATTGTTTGAGGGCAGGGAGTGCTTGTCGACAGATCCTGCCACTCTTATTCATGCAAGCAGTGTTCAAATGAGGGCCAACTTGCATAAAACCAGGATGACGTTTTTTTCTGTTTTACAGCTCTTATATCTGCTGATCCAACTGAAAACTTCTATTTATATTTAGGCTTGTAAATATGTTCTTTTGCTGTCTTTAAGAGACATATTCTTTAATATAGCTCAGGGGTGTCCTAACATTTTGGAAGGAGGGTCACATCATCTCTCCGACACTGTGTCAGGGGCCAGGGGAAAAAAGAATTAATTTACATTTAAAATTTGAATAAATTTACATAAATGAATATATTAGAGATGGAACTTATATGAATGAATGAAAAGTCTTGCAGTAGCTCAAGGCCTTGCACAAAGCAAGGCTGGCCTTTCCTTTGCTGCCAATGCTGCATCACAGAGGTGAAACAGCAAGTAGTGGAGGGAGCCCTCATCCCACAGCTCACACAAGAGGTTGAACAGTCGCCCTCAAGCTGAGAGCCGTTGCATCAGGCCAGCACGGGCTGCAGCAAAACTCTGGAGGGCCAGATGCTCATTGGAGACTGGGGGCTCCCTGAGGGCCGGATTGGAAGTCCCCGAGGGCCACAAGTGGCCCCCGGGCCGGGGTTTGGGCACCCGCGATATAGCTATAGAAACAACCCAAAGAGATGCAGTGCATAATTCATCAGGACGTTCTTGTTGAAATAGGGACAGCACCCGTTATTTTCTGTTGGGTTTACATGGGAGGAGTTTTCAGTGTGTTGTGCCCAATAATTTTTTTCCAACAATAATTCCTTTTGGGCATTTTATATGACTCACATTTGAGCAATATGCATGCCCTCTAGTGATATATTGGTGGTGTTTTTCCGCCACAAAAATCAGTTCTCAGGGGTTTATATTTAGGGTTGAACTTTCAGGTTTACATGTACAATCATGGCTTAGCTAAAGTTTGTACAATGCTTTGGGAAAATGTAAAGCACTATACAAAGCATTTCATAGTATGGGTATATCAGAAGTGAAAACAAGACAAGAGAGATGTATAGCAATCTATATTTGGAAGCCAGGCTGGGTTGGGGGTGGGGGTGATATTAAATGCAATATTTAAGAAAAAAGTATTAACTTCAGCATGAAATGCACCACATCAGATTTTGCAGCTTAGAGATTTGCCAATTTTGCTGTTGCAGAACTGTTCAGAAGAACTAGGCAGAACTGGGACAATTGTTTGGGAAAAGATTTGACATTTTAGTTCAGGCCTAGTGGATATGAATTCCAAGGTTTAGGAGAATGGAATACTCTGGTTAGGTGGAGCTCTGGCCATCTGGGAAGTTTATTTTAAAAGTGTAGTCATTAATATTCAGCGTATGTATATTAGGAGCACAAAGTTTCATCAACTGTAATCTTCTTTATCATACTTAACAAGAAAGAGCAACCAAGGACAGCTGTTCAAGTCTTGAAAGAATTGCTTTAGTGGAATCATCTTAAAGTGATACAAGTTTATTTCTTCCATTTGTTTTACAATGTGAGAGGAATCTAGAGTCACAGCTGAGATCTTGACTTTTCACAGTTACTGCAAACATTTGCATCCATTCTTGTTCTGCAGTCTCATTCCACACATTCTCCTGAATTAGTGTGCTTGAGGAAAGCCATTTTGAGGCCCTTTGATCGCCAGGATTCCAAGAATGTTCAAGAATGAATACTGTAAAGAATTTTTTTGGTATTCCACAGGTTTGTTGGTGTTCATATTCTTGTAGCAACTATTCATTCTTGAACAAAATCCAGTCTAACCTACTGCTACTGAGCATTGCTGACAGGGTATCATATTCTTAGAATTGGATGTTGTAGGCCAGCGTTTCTGAACCAGTGGTACTCATACCACTGGTGGTACTTGAGAGATGGTGTCTGGTGGTATGTGTGGGACCCCCAGATCTCCACCATCTGGCAGTGAGACCAGCAACACAATGCAACAAGCAGCAGTAGGACTCAGCTTGGCAGGCAGATCTTTAGCGTGAACTTTGCGCATGCTCGAAAAAGCCCTCCTGTTTGCCATGTCTGGCCTCCCAATCTGGAAGTAACTGGTGATGACATAATCACCAGTTACTTCTGGTGGTACTTCCAATCACTGGCATAGCTGGGGGGCGGCGCATTAAGTTTTGCAGGGAGCCTCCCTGCAGTGTGCAAACAGCTGCTCCCCCTCCCCCGGAAGCCATTCACCTCCGTTCCCCCCCCCCACATGGCTCCAAAGGGGAGGGGAGGAGAGGAGCTGCTTGCACGCTGCAGGGAGGCTCCCTGCAAAACTTAGTGCTCCACCCCCCCTCTAGCTATGCCAGTGTTTCCAGTAGGTGGACTATGCAAAGTGGTACAGTGGAAGACGAATGTTGAGAAACGCTGTTATAGATTGCATTGTTAGAATGTCCTAACAATGTTTTCAGTATTACCTAAAAGGCATAAATGACACTTTGGTTTGTTATGTGGTTTCATGGCTTGATATCAGTATCCCATAAACATTTGGTTGTTAGTGAACAGTTGTTTCAAGTTGGATGGCTATCTGTAGGCTACTTTCAGTCTTCTACTTGCTGCATCTCTCCTCACTTTTAATAGGTCACTTCTATTTTGTTGCAGTGCCTTTAACTTAGAGTTGCACGTAACAACCGGAGAGTCTTGTTCTTTATGTGGTTTATTTTATGCAAGTTTGCCCACTATGGTAATTAGGTAGTCAAGAAAGCTTGTCTTAAGAACTTCTAGGTGTTTGTCAGGGTCACTTGGATGTGAACAGATATGGTTGTATCCCTAGTCTGACGGTACATGTATAGTAGTCAGTTGGTTCTGTATAACATGGCCTTTAAGTCTGTCATAACTGTGTTATACGGAAAGTTGATGTGTTGTGTGTAATAGGTCAAGTGCAGGTTGATCATTGGATAGAAGGTAGAGGAAAAACTTGGTGGGGTTTCTTATGAGGAGTATGTCATGCCTGAAACATTTCAGTAGAGTTAAAAGGTAGCCAATCAGGAAACATTCAAGGATATGCTGACATATTGCACTGCAATTAATTATTATTTACTTTGTTTTTATCCCTCTTTTCTCCCCATTTTGGAGTGGGATCCATGGTGCTCAACCTCCAGCTCCATCCCTAACCTTCATCAACAAATACTAGCCAACCTCTAACTGCAGGTGGCTCCCAGCAAAGACTGACCAAAGTAGCTGGGTTTCTCAAAATATCATAACCAGTGGCTAAAAAAAAATCACACTATGGAAGTGGACAGTTGCAGGGAACACAAGAATCCATTGTTTGAGTTGCCGGTACTTTTAAGATGTGGTGAAAAGCACAGACTAGGGATTCATGATCTCCATGACCTCTCTCAGATTAAAATTCTGTGTCTTTTCAACAACAAAAAAAGTTTCAGTCATTTCCATGCAAGAGGGTGGGCAAGCAGAGATGAGGGTGGACAGAGACAGCTGCACTGTGTTCCTTCCAACCACCAACCTCTAGTTAGATCAAGAACTTAAGAATAAACTGACCTTTTTACTTGGCAAACTCACCATTTTTCTGAGATCCACTCAGGGACTGTGGACCTTCATTCTCTTTGACACATAAACCAAAGATTGTGTGAGCATGGAAATGGACAACCTGCAACATTTCCTGAGGAAAATGCCAGGTGAAGTACTTTGACACAATAATTGAGGGAGGACCTTGGACAGTTGCTGTTTGTGACATTTGGCTTAATGAGGGACAATCACGTATTTCATGAGTTCTCATTTGTCTCAAAATAGATAATGAGCTGAAAATTTGTACCCAGTTTCCATTTTTATTTTTTTGGAAATTGCCCTGGGAAGTTATACCAAAAAGGGGGGGTGAGAGAAAAAGTAAACTTTGACAGCTAATCAAAAGCAGCAGACCTCTAACTCTCCCTTTAGATGAACACGTATATTTAGGGCACAATCCTAACCCCTTATGTCAATTCTTTCCACAGGTGCCAATGGGACATGTGCTGCATCCTGCATTTGGGTGTCACTTATGGAGGCCTCCTCAAAGTAATGGAATGTTTGTTCCCTTATCCCAGAGGTGCATTGCCCTTATGTCAGTGCTGGAAAGCACTGGCATAAGGGGTTAGGATTGTGCCCTTAATTGAACACTCTTGCCAAGCTAATTGCTTGGTTGAAAATTCTGTATGTTTGTGAAGAGCACAGAAATCAATGTGGCACTGTGTGGGCCCAAAGAATCTGTTTGCATACTGTCAATTTCAGAAACAGCATTTGCAAGTGATCCTGGGATTTTGCAGCAGATAATATTGAACTGCTGTACTTTCTCCTTTTTTTAAGCACTTCAGTCACTGAAGAGGAGGTTGCAAATAAGTCAAGTGTGTAATTCTACTCTCTTTTTAAGTGCTCAAGTGAAAAGAAAAAGGAAACTTTAAGTAACTTTACATAATTGTTTCTAAGTGGTATGAGCATTTTGAGGGATCCAGATATATGCAGAAAAATAGTGCCTCCACTTTGAACCTACCTTGTTAAGGGGTTGTAAAGCATAAATCAAAGCATTTGATCCAACCAGTGGTATTGCCATCTTGTATTCAAGAGTATTTTCCTGCTAATTTAGGGGATGCTATCTCACTTTGCTTTCATTTTCACCTGTGTAATTTTTATAGCAGAATTTCCTGACACACTGATCTCAAAATGTAGCAACTTGTATTGAAATTTGTATCATCCAGAACCTTGAAGGGTGAGCTACAAGGTACAAATAATTGTTCCAAAAGTGATCCTGCCAAAGTGCCACTCCTTATAAAGGTGTAACTCAGGGGTGCTCACACTTTTTTGGCTCGAGAGCTACTTTGAAACCCAGCAAGGCCCGGAGATCTACCAGAGTTTTTTTACAATGTTCGCGCCATCATAACATATAACATTTATGTGTACAATGTATGTTGGTGTACCTTGAGCCCCACTGAGTATAACAGGACTTACTCCTGACTAGACATGCCTAGGATTAGGCTGTGAGGCTGCAATCCTAGCCACACTTACCTGGGAGTAAGCCCCATTGAGTACAATGGGCCTTACTCCCGGCGTTTCCTCCCAGAGGCACCTGAAGGGGCGGTCGGCACTCCGCGATCTACTGGTAGATCGCGATCCACCTATTGAGCACCCCTGGTGTAACTTTCTAATAACCTTCTGGCCTATTAACCTTGGTTTGCAAGGTCTTTGTTTGCTGAGCTGCATTTCTATACATCTGTTGAAAGTTTAAGGACCTGGAACTTAGGAGCCGCAACCCCTGTGCAATTTTTCCATCTACAGTTGTTGTGCCGTGCTAAAACATGCAAAAATAAAAAAAAATTTAAAGACCTGATTTACTCTCCTTAGGGTAAATCCTAACCAATATTTCAGGACTGACCTAGTTGCAATGCAGGCCCAAGGTAAGGTAACAAACATGCCCTGAACTTGAGGAGGCCCCCTTGACTGCCTCCTACTGCAGGTTGCAGTGCACACCACATTGGCACAGCTCCGTCAGTGCTGAAAAGCAGGTTAGGATTGCACCCTTAAGCTGCAGTACCTGGGAGTAGTTCTCATTCACCTGATGGGGACTGCCTTCTAAGTAGACCTGTGTAGGATTGGGCTGCTAATCACCCTAATCATGAGTATGAAAAGGTTACCACTATCTAATATTTGAAATGTGAATCACAGACATCTGGGGCTGTTTTCCTCTGACAGCCAATGTGGCTAAGCTGTTCACTAGTCTCAGTTTGCAGAATACTTTGGTTATGTCCAGACTTTCCAGTTATCCCTTTTTGGCATAGAACTAATACAGCAATGTGATTGTAATCCTGGTTCATCGATACTACAGGTAAAACTAGGGAATGATAATTATTCTGGATTAATTAATGCAAAGCAAAAATGCATACTTTTGTATGAAAATCTATAGTGCAGTTGCCAGATATAAATGGACCGTTTTAATATTATTTGTCAGAGGGATACATAACCTTGGTAGTGAAGAATTTGTTTTATCATTCCTATGCATACCTGATTGGGGGCCCAATCCTATCCAATTTTCCAGCACTGGTGCAGCCCCAAGGTAAGGGAACAAATGTTCCCATGCCTTAAGGGGGCCTCTGTGACTGCTGCCCCACCAAAAGATGAAGTGCATGCCCCATTGGCACAGCTGCACCGGCACTGGACAATTGGATAGGATTGGGCCCTAAATTCTCAAATGATTGAGAAGTTTTACTGTAGGTAAGCCTGCTTGCAATAGTTAGAGAATGCAGGATTGAGAAGTGCAGCAAAGATGTGGAGAGCAAGAGGAAAGACAGTGTTCAAAGAGAGTCAAGAAGATGAATGTTGCAGAAGAGGAGAAAGTAGGAAACAGACAGTAGGTTAAAGTAAGGAAATAGAGGATGGGTAAATCAGAACAGTTGCTGGGCCTGGAAAAATGGGGAACTGAGAATATTCATCAAATGAAGGAGAAACCCTTGTGCTCCAAAGATGACATGAATAATTTTATATGACTATTCAGAGACTGGCAAGAAAAGGTATAACAAGAGTGCACAAATAAATATTATTTGTCTTGTTATGAAGGACTTTTTGATTTAATTTGCATCTGTACTTTTGTTCTTTTTGTATACATTTTTTAAAAGTGGTGAAATATTGCACTGGTCCTTTGATTCTAAATAAAATGTCTAGGGGGAGAATGAATTTATCAGTGAAAAATCCTCCAACACTGATAGCCAGAATTCCTGTAGCTGGTTTCTGCTACATAAATTCTCCCATATTTTCAATTTACTATTTGTTTTTAAATGAAAGCAATAAATAATGCACTTAATAGTTACTTTGCAAGGTGTGGTGTTTTGGCCATACTTGTAAATTTTAACAATGGGAACAATAAATGCTATGCACTGTACATCATCAGGATTTTTTTTTCATTATTGTAATTGTTCTTTAATGTCCAAATTGTATATTTGAACAGCAAAAATAAAGCAATATTCTGCAAAAAACAAACAAACAAACAAAAACTTTTGTCATTATATTCCCTTATGTTGGTAATAACTAATACAAACAGATTCTAAGGTATTTGTTTTAGTAGGTGGATACATGGTCAAAGTTGTATAGAACCAGGCACGTTTGGCATTAAATTGATGCTAATTTAATTTAGGCTACAATCCTGTGCACACTTACCTAGGAGTAAGAGCCAGTGGTTAGAGGTATTTGTTTCTTGTTAAGAAAGGATTATAGCCTAACAGCCCAATCCTATCCACACTTTCCTGGGAGTAAGCCCCCATTGACTCTGATCACTTCATCCATTTTTGGGATTTCTCTATCTTTCCATCTTTGAGCCCACACTATTCTTGCTGCTATTACCGTATACGTCACAATATATTTCACCTTTTTATCTATAATCTATAACCTTTTTATCTTATCATTATATTCAATAAAAGCAATTCTGGTTTAAATAATATTGTCTTTTGAGTTATTTTAGCCCTATTGACTCTAATGGGTCTTGCTTCTGAGTAGACATGCATAGGATTGGGCTGTAAGAGTCTTACTGAACTCAGTGGGCTTACTCCTGAGTAAAACAAATAACATTTTCAAACACCTCTACCTATGGTGGGAGAGAGCATGTGTGTAGCATAGAATTCTACAGGTTAATTCTGCATTGTGTGGAAAAAGTACCTTCTCTTCTCTATCCAGTCAGTCTAATGGGATGACCTCTGTATTTTAGTAATATAGAGAAAAAGTCCCTCTGCTTTCTCCACACCTAGTATAATTGTATACATCTGTTGTGTTCTCTCATGAACATCCCCTCTGAAAAAATATTCTCCATATGATACACAGGTCTGTCACATATATGCACAAAGGTTCAACTGTGGGCGTTGTTGATTTAAAGCACAACAAATGGTACTATGGCACACTGCTGGAATGCTATAAAAATATTATGCATATTTGTATGCTGAACGATATAAGGAAGGCACAATATAGTTTAGAAGTATAGCTCATCTTCTACAGTTCCCAGATGAAACTTGGCATTTTAATTTGATCTCTCTGTTGGGGAGGAGAGCGAACCCACTTCTACAAAAATAAAATTGCTCTGCAGTAAAATTGCTTCTCCGAGAAATATCGCAAGAATCAGTTTACAAGCTCAGATGCTGTACTTATACAACTGTATTTAAGTGAAACATGAACAAACCTACAATCTGTATCAAAGCACTCTTCTCTATGGATCCTGTAAACTAAGCCATAAATCAAGTTGCCACATAACCAAAGTGATAGATATCCTGGAGATATCCTCCCACCTTGGCCAAAGTGCTATTCCTGGTGCAAGCTACTTAGCAAAGCAACCACGTGTGCTTTGAGGTGAGCGCCTCAAAGAGGCTGGGTGAACAAAATCACTGAGAACACAATGGGAATAGAAGTAGTGAGGACAGCCGTGTGTTATGCAATGCAGGTGATGGTATCTTGCCTTGTGCTTGTGCTTGTGTTTGTGCTAATGCTTGTGCTAATAAGCGTGTGTGTGTGTCTAGCTGTGTGTGTGTAGCTGTGTGTCTCATAGAGCCAGGGTGATGTAGTGGTTTGGGAGGTGGATGATCCAGGTTCAAATCCCCCCTCAGCCACGAAGCTTCCTGGGTGACCTTGGTTCAGTCACTTTCTCTCAGCCTCGCCTACCTCACAGGCTTGTTGTGCAAACAAAGGGAGGGGAGCAACTGTGTCTACCACCCTGAGCTCTTTGGAGGAAGGGCAGTATAAAATTTGAAAAATATACACACACATCTATGTATCTGTGTGTATTATGTATATGTGTATATATATTTGTGTGTATTGTGTGTGTGTATCTATATATCTGTATGAATTACATATGTGTATTATATAGAGAAGTCCCTCCTGCCATTGTCAAAAGTCTTCCCCATAGGACCCCCATCACAGTCTGAGCCACCCTAAAGCTCTGCAGACTCTTCCCCTTTCTCCAGTCCTCCAAGCCTCAGAGCAGAAGAGTGGGGGATGCGCTCTAGGCTAGAGCGTCCCCCTGACTCTCTTGCCTCTTCCGGTAGGGAGGTCGCTTCAGCTGTGGTAACGGCCAGCGGCTTAGAGCCCCCGTCAGACCGAAGAGAGGACGCTGCGCCGCCCGTCCGACAGAGACCCGCCCCCTCCCCGCTTCGGAGTCCCCCTCAGAAGAGAAAACCCGCCTAAAGTGAAGCCCCGCCTCCACCGCGCGCCCATTGGCCAGCACCGCGGAGTTTTCGCCTTGTCCGGCACGTCAATCAATTGCGCCTGGCCCCGCCCCTTTTCTTCTGATTGGACGGTTCGAAACGGCGCGTCCGTTCCTTTCCTCGTCCTGCCCACTGTTAATGGCGGTGGCTGCTGTCGCCGTGGTGGGCAGCGGAAGCGCGACGTCCGCTCGCTGAGGGGTGGGGGGCGCCTCCTGGTCTCCCTTCCCGCCTTTCCCCGACCCTCATAGCGTCCTTCAGGACTTAGTCTTCGGGGGGCAGGAGTAAGGCAAGGCATTGTGGGAAACAGGGAGAGTGGGGGAGGGGCAGCTGTGGGGTGAGACCACCCAGGGTGGGGGAGGGGCAGGAGTGAGGGCCTAGCAGTGCATTGTGGGAAACAGGGAGAGTGGGGGAGGGGCAGCTGTGGGGTGAGACTACCCAGGGTGGGGGAGGGGCAGGAGTGAGGGCCTAGCAGTGCATTGTGGGAAACAGGGAGAGTGGGGGAGGGGCAGCTGTGGGGTGAGACCACCCAGGGTGGGGGAGGGGCAGTAATAAGGGCCCACCAGTGCATTGTGGGAAACAAGATTGGTAGGGGGAGGGGTAACTATGGAGGTTGAGACCACCCAGGTCTCAACCTCCGCAGGGGGGAAGGGCAGGAGTGAAGACCACAGCAGTGCAAGGCATTGTGGGAAACAATGCTAGTGGGAGAGGGGCAGCTGTGGGGTTGAGACCACCCAGGGTGGGGCAGGGGCAGCAGTGAGGGTGACAGCAGTGCAAGGCATTGTGAGAAACAGAGGAAGTGGGGGTGGGGTGTCTGTTGAGGGTGAGACCACCCAGGGAGGGGGAGGGGCAGGAATAAAGACCACAGCAGTGCATTGTGGGAAACAAGGGCAGTGGGGGTGAGGGGTATCTGTGGTGGGTGAGACTACCCACAGAGGGGCAGGAATAAGGGCCACAGTAGTGCAAGGCACTGTGGGAAACAAGGGAAGTGGGGCAGCTGTCAAGGGTGAGACCACCCATGGTGGGGGGGCATGAGTTAGGGCAAGGCATTGTGGGAAACAAGGATAGTGGGAGAGGGGCAGGTTTGGGAGTGAATCCACCCAGGATCGGGGAGGGGCAGGAGTGAAGGCCTAGCAGTGCATTGTGGGAAACAAGGGAAGTGGGGCGGCAACTGTGGAGGGTGAGACCACCCAGGCTGGGGGAGGGGCAGTAATAAGGGCCTAGTAGTGCATTGTGGGAAATAAGGCTAGTGAGGTGAGGTTAGCTGTGGAGGTTGAGGTCACCCATGCTGGGGGAGGGGCAGGAATAAGGGCCACAGCAGTGCAAGGCAATTGTGAGAAATAAGGGGGGTTATGGGAGACTGCCTAGGGGAGGATAGTGGTTCTACCAAGGACATGGGTGAGGGGGCTGCCATTGAGGTGGAGGGGCTGGGCAGGCCTGCAGGCAGGGTTACAGCATTGCTCAGTCAGCCAGTAAGTGCTGGGGAGGCTGAAAGGTCCAGAGGGGATGCAGGAAACAGGGACACTGAAGGGGAAGCAGGCACAGCAGGGGATAGTAGCAGCAAAGGTGTTGAGGGTGCAATGGGGTTCGTGGAGAACAGGAACAGCAGGGGTGCAGAAGCAGAAACAATGGGCGTTGTCAGTGATGCCGGTGGTGCTCCAACTCAGAACTCCTGGATCCAGAGGACGTTCGACCAAGTTCTCAAAGCTTCCCAATTGAGAGTCTCCCTTACAGATGCCCAGCCAGTCACTGTATTGCGGGTGGAGAGATACATGGAGGACAGTGCAGTGCTCAAGTCGCCTGCCAACAGCAGCAGTCATGCACCTTCTGCTCCTTTTCCTTTGTACTGCTATGATGTGACAATTACGGATGGCATATACCAGGAGAAGTGCCTCCTGGCCCATGAACTGAATCCCCTGGTGCACAAAAACGCTCTGTACTGTGGCTTGAGGGTGAAAATAACCCAGTGTTCATATATGTATCATGAGAAGAAACTGCGTTATGGCTTTCTGTGTATTGAACAGCTTGAAATAGTGGGCACATCAGATGTAGGTGATGATCCCCAAGAACAAAAGGAATACAGTCAAAAGCCCACCACACCCCTGAAAGGTGACAAGAAACATTACCTTCCTTTGTGGAATACTGAAGATCCCTATGGGGATGTTTGGGTAGAAAAGAAGTTGTCACAGGATGTTTGTGTCGATGGTAAGTTTTTGTACCACAAGGTAGAAACACGTGGAATAGTGGGTCATGGGCACTACGTGGGTCGTGAGCCAATTTTAGGTGGGTCCCCATTCATTTCAGTATTTTATTTTTAATAGACTGGATGCTACCCTGGTATGTGACTCTATTTGGGGAAATGTTACAGACCTGTACTTTTAACAAGCTACTAAGTATATGCTTTAAACAATGATAGTCAATTGGACTTACTCCTGGGTAAGGGTGGGTAGGATTGCAGCCTAGGACTGTTAAACATTTTCCTGCTTGATGATGTTACTTCTGGTCATGACATCACTTCTGGTGGATCCTGACAGATTCTCATTCTAAAAAGTGGATCTTGGTGCTAAAAGTTTGAGAACCACTGACGTGAAGGATGGTTGGCTGGGAACAGTTGTAGAGAAGTAAGCCATTTTAGGATCCACCACTGCTGTTGGTTGGATCAGGTGGCTCTTGGATTTCAGGATGAAGGTTGTTCATGTGTAATGCCAAATCATAAATGAGCACTGAGGAGCTTAGGAAGAGGAACTTTAGTCAAATATTGGTTTGCAAGATCATCATTTGCTTGTTCAGCAAACTATGGTCAGAAGGAGGGACTTGCTGCACATGAAGGGGAGGAAGGAGTGTGTGATCCTGAGGCTCCTCTGTTTATTCACATAAGCCTATAATACCTCATTGTCTGTTACTGTATATGTTGATATTATGTTGTCCTATATAAGGCCACGAACTTGAGAGGCAGTTTTTTTCTTTGGGGCGTTAGACCAGTGTTTCTCAATGTTTGTCCCCCACTGTACCATTTTGCACAGTCCACATATTGGAAATACCACCAGAAGTAACTGGTGATGATGTCATCACCAGTAACTTCGGGGTTTGGAGGCTAGATGTGACATGACAAACACCAGTAAGAGACTCAGGGTAGGTGGGTGGTTTTTTGAGTGCTCAAAAAGCATGCTTTGGAGCTCTGTGCACCAAGGCAAGTCTCCTACAGTTGTTTATCACATCATGTTGCTTGTCTCCTGCTGAGTGGCAGGTGTCCAGGGGTCTCAAGCATTCCACCAGACATTTCCTCAAGTACCGCTGGTGCTACCCATACCGCTGGTTGAAAAGCACTGCCTTAGGCACTTATAATGGATAATGAAAAAACATTTTTCTGAACTGAGCAGCTTCTGCATGTGTGCTTTGAGCTGGCATCAGAGCAATCAAATTGGCCATACGGATAGCTTACCTGGCTGGGCTGAGGTTGAGATCAGTCGTTTTTACTCCTAATCCTTCCAATGGCCGCATGTATTTTTTAGTGGTAGTAAACGGAGGTTATGAAATCAAACCTGCACAATATACGCTTTTTGTTTCTCGTTTCTTTTCCTAGAGTCCAAACTAACTTCTCTCTTTAATGTGGAGATGACCTGGAGGGCCAAAATAAACTTCCAACCCTTGCTTGTTAGAATCATGCATAAAGCAAGGTTACGTTATTATGGAAAACCGGACAAAAAAGTGGATATGCCATATCAGGTAGGAGATCTGCAGCTCTGACACAGTTCTAGAATTCGGAGCTTAACACATACTGTTGCATGTCTAATGCTGTAGGATGTGGGTGTTGCTGATGCGCCTTAATGCTTCATAAAATGTGGCAAGCATTTCTTTGACAGCCATAGCAACAAATCAGTATATAAATTTTTTGTTTCTGCAGTTCTATCCTACACCATCCTCATACTACTTTATAAAACCCTCTGTGTATTGTGCCCTCCCTCTCTTCACCCTGTCATTCTTAACTTGTACCCCAATCCTATACACATTGATTAGAAGACAAATCCTGTTTATTTCAATGAAACTTCAGAGTTTAGAATTGAGGCCTTATTTATAAGCCTTCTGAGTAAGGGAAGTATCATTTTTGTATGGCATCTTGCAAAGGTTGCACGCTAATGGGTAGAGATAGAAAAGTATGCAGTTGGAAAAGGCATTTAAAAGAGCGGTTCAATCATAAATACTTTCTCTCTTCTAGAGTGTTGTTCACAAGCTCAGGACATGTTCTTGATTCCTTTTAGGCCTATTTCGAAGTGGCTGATCATTCTGGCATGACGTCAATGGTTTTGTGGAATTCCTTGTGCCCTGAATGGTATAACCGTATGAAGGTTGGAACAGTGCTGCTGCTTGAGCAGTATACTATCAAACCAAGTTTCCTTTGTAAAACACAACCAACTCCTAGAGATTTGCACTTGAAAAGATTCTCATTAATAGGTTAAGTATTTCAGGTGGAAATTGGGGTTCAGTAACTGTGCAGAAGCAGAAAATATGCTTGTTTAGAAGTAGACAGTGTGACATATCTGTCTCAGTTTGGGTTGTCTGTATTAAGAAACACTGGTCAAAATACGAACTATGAACCATCTGGGCAGTGCAGAAGCAAGAGTTTTTCAGCGCTCTAGTTATCCTAGAGTAGAGAGAGAGGTCTTCACACCTTGCATGCTAGAGTCAAGGCAGATTCAAAACAGCTCCTTGTTTGGCCTAAGCTTGCTGCCCCTTTCATCAATAGCAGTACCAGATGTTTCAGTAGTAGTGACTGCTCCCATAGCTACACCTTTTGCCTTAAATAGGCAGACATCTTTGCTCTGCTTTCCTTAGGAAGCTTAGGATTACATGGTATCCTTAGCTCATCACCTTTTGCTGTAAACAGCACAATTAACTTTTATTTGTTTTTTTAATCGCCTCTTAGCATCTTATATATATATATATGTTGTGTGTGTGTGTGTGTGTAGGCAAGAAAGTGAAATATATAAAATGCATGTGTGCAAGAAAGTGAAATATTTTGTCAGACTAGGAAAGACGAAAACAGTTGATGATTCTAAGCCACTTTGACAGTAATTCTAATTATCTCTGTGAAGTAGCAGATTCAGATTTGTCTGTTATGAGGCTTTTTTTTTTTTACAAACAAACATATTGTCAGTCTACTGATGAAACCAAGGTTCTGTTTTCTACAAGTGCTAATGGGGTTCAAGAAATAATGGAGAGATTAAAACAGGGGGGAAGGGCCAGTTGAAATGAATAAGAATAGGTACAAATTAAATAGTGAGCATTTCTGATGAAAAGGCCGGGGGGGGGGCGTCACTCCTCCAGCATAAATAGAATGCTCATGTAGTTTTTAATATCAATAATCAGCTCAAATGCGTATTTTTTTAATTCAGTAAATAATTTTCTTTTACTGATCACTTTTAAAGTTCCTTGTGCTAGAACAATGCATAAACTGTTTTAAGTTCCCAGTGAAAGGGAGGAGTATATAATAAGGAACTCTCTTTGCATAACTGGATGGGTACTGATTTGCTTGTTTCCAGAGTAATTCTGTTAGTGAGAAGTTATGTCTGTTGGCACATTGTCTTTCAGAATATGGAAGTACAGTACAGTCTGTGCATAGCTCTTCATGTGTCTCATTCTGGGAAGATCCTTTTAGTAGGTGAAATATCATTAGTGGTAGTGACATTGACTTTTCAAGATACCCATCATAACTTTTTTCAACTCCGTGTAGCCTAATATTTAATTTTCCCTCTTATCCAGATGAAACATTGGTGAATTTATGGAAGTTTTGCAGTGTACTGGAAAGTTGTTTACAGGTGTGATCCATTATACTTGTGTAGGGAAGAAAAAATATTTTCAGAATCTTTTGAAGGTCTATTGCAGATAATTCACATCTAGCATTTTTGTGTCTTCTATGTGACAAAGCTCTTCAATTTGCAGGAGGGAAATTTTTGCCTGTGACAGAACTGCATTCTTCCCTTTAATTTAGTCTCTTGTAAGAAGTTGGCAGCCAGGATGATTGTTGCAATATGAAGGGAAACATCTAGAGACATAAAGGTTATGGGTGTCTCTCTCATGGAACAATACTTGTAAAAACGCCATCAAAAAATGAGGTGTATGTTCAGCCTGCCTAAGTGAACAGCCTTGAGTCTATGTAAAAGGTGGTTTATAAATACTGTAAGGAATAAATTGGTTTGAAATTTGTGAGCTTAGAGGGGCATTACTGAGTGACACAGACATCAGATTAGACTGAAGAGAAAGGACCAGGACAGGCAGATTACTTAGGAAAGCTCTTCTGGTAAGGAAATGCCATGTTTTCATTTGTGTGGTTTATGACTCTCTCTGTGCAAACAAAGTTGAGTTAAAGCAACTACGTATAATAAACGGGACACATTTGTTTCACATATAACTTCAGTCCTGCTTTCACTTTATTACTAATGTAGTAAACACCTCATCAGATCTAACCATAATTGTTAAAAATGCATTCTTATGTCAATAATTCTTTTCTAGAAATCACTTTGAACGCTCGAGACCCTCCAGCTAAAATTAACATTATTCCAGAGAATAAAGTTAAAGCAGAATGGAAATTGCCTGAAGTTAAATATCAGTTTATAACAAGGTTAGATTTTTTCTGTTCTTTTGTTTACAGAACTTTCTTAGCTTAGACAAAATTGAAACAACAATATAAGAAAGGTAAGGGGGAGACAGAAAGATGTGACAGGTAAAGGAGAAGAATAAAAAAGAGCAAATGAACCTGTAGGAAAAAACTGCCATTCAGCAGACATAAGTACATTTGTCCTTGTGGATGCATCACTAAGCCTTCATAAGGTAAGTGTGATTCTTGAAGTTAAGTGAAAAGTTTTCTTCTGTACTGTGTAATAGAAGATTTGCTTTGAATATTCAAATATGTCTTCCTGTACATCTCTCTCTTTTCAGTCTGTTTGTTTGTTAGATTTGTAATCTGCCTTTCTCCCCAAAGGGCACCCAAGGTGGCTAACACTTAAAATACATGCAAATATATAACTATAAAAATACAATAAAACAATAAAATAGATAAATCTGATCTGTTACAGGTCAGAAGTAGAAAGCTTATCAAACGGTGATTCCTGTGATGTTTTTGGACTTGTACGTTATGTAGGAAGGATCGAGCGCACAAGAAAAAAAGGTTATTTGAATTATTATAATACTTATAAACTAGTTCAAAACTATTTGGTTAAAAACAAATCAAAATTTCTGTTGTCTGCAGATCATAATGAAGATTTTTGGATCCATCGTTGGGTGCATGTTGTTGATGGAACCTCAGAGCAGCCTATCATACTGGAATTATTTGCAACTTCTCAGCCAGATATATTTGAACAAATTCACCCAAGTACTGATTTTAAAAATGTTTTAATTTTTTTAAATCTATAATAGGTCTTTTAAAAAAATCCTATCTTACATTTAAAGTACCATAGTATTGATGGATATCATTGTAGCTCCTTCTGCTGTCCCTTATAGAAAAGAGTAAATAGGTAATTGAAAGAAACCTGGGATTGTATATGCATGTACAAATGCAGTGAAATAAACATTTTTGTACCATCATTATGGTTTACACAGGTTCATGCCTTGTTTTTCTCCCTCTGTCCAGTAGGAAATAGTGTCCTGTGTGACACACGTTCAGTGTTTACAGGCTTGTTGCTTAGACCTTTGATGACGGGTTCATTGGTTTAGAGCAGTGATTTTCAATCTTTTTCATCTCATGGCACACTGACAAGGCACTAAAATGGTCAAGGCACACCACCAGGTTTTTGACAATTGACAAGGCACACCACGCTGCCAGTGGGTGCTCACATCTCCCATTGGCCCTATTAATAAATGACCTTCCCCCAAATTCCTGTGGCACACCTGTGGACCACTCGCAGCACACCAGTGTGCCATGGCACAGTGGTTGAAAATGGCTGGCTTCGAGTATAATTCAGGAAGTTATTTAAGGTGTGCAGCAGGGATTTGGAACACTCAAAGGACTTCGGACCTTTTTTAAACTTCAGCAGCATGTCAAATGCCTCTCAGAGTGAGTAGGCCTAAGAACAGTTTTGCAGGTCAGATGAAAGTGTCCATTTCATTCAACGTTGTGTTTCCCGCAGTTGTAAATCATGGAAATCCATGAACTGGACATGTAGGCAGTAGCCCTCCTGTACTGTTGCAACCAGAAACCAGTACAATGTAGTGAAATACTGCCTAGTTCTCACAACTCACAAATGAAGTGGTAATGTCTGGTACTACTTCAGACTGCAAGTAAGGACTTGAACAAATGCTTTAGCACTCCTCTCTCAAAAGATTTTTACGTATAGAAACCTCTGGTGTCAGGGAGAAGAATTGGGCTAGGCCAGTAAGTTGCATTACTTTTTGCAAAATTGTTTGAACACTGAAGAACTCTGGGAAGAAAGTTTTAGTTAAATGAAAATGGACTAGGAGGATTATAGAAGATTGCAAATTATAATGGGACAGTGTTCTTGCTCTTCCACTAATAGCTTTGTTTTCACTCAGTGCTTTTTAAATTGTTTCATTGGAGTTGAGGAATTGTGCCTAAAGTTTTATTTATGAACTCACATAAATAACCTGTAAAGTAAGTGAATGTAGTAAAGTCACATTTCAAAAAACGATGCTATCCTTTCTCCATCTCTAGTGACATACTTGGCATGTACGCAAATGAGGGTGATACAAGATAGTGAGAGTGACCCCCGTACAATTTATCTGACCACATCTAATGAAAGTCAAATATTTATTACAGGTAAATAACTTTTAAAACCTATCTTCCTAACTAATCCCTGCAAATCATAATAGCCACCTTTCCCTGCCGTTGAACTTTTGCGCGTCTCCTTTCACTCCTCTGCAATAGTCTTTGGTACTGAAACTGCCACCATCTGTCTCAATAAGTCTTAACTCTTCGTTGTTAGTCCCTTTTCTTAATGTGGAAATCCTTAACTACGTTAGCCATGTGTGTGTGTTGACTTTGCAGAATGGACCGATTAGTTTGGCAGATGTCAGTTTGTTTAAGTTTGTCAGTGAGCTATATGAGCTTGAGATCAGAATAGTCACAAACAGTGTTCCTGCTAAGGAATCTGCACTGCTGTACGAACACCTTTGCTTGGTATGTGGAAGCTCCTTGGCATTTGCGCTTACACTGCAGTGACATCAGATGTAATCGCCAGAGTTCCAGGAACACTGAGATGCATGGTGGTCACAAGTGGCTTTATTACTTCCATCGTATTAAGTACTGCCCTGAGTCCCAAGACTGTGATGGCTTTAAATACTAAAACTTTGTTGGCCTGTATTCAGCACTGATATCACATGAACAGTGTCTAGCTAGGCATTGTCTTAACACACACAGCTTGAAATAGCTGGCTCATGCCATGCCCGTCGTTCCTGCATGAAAGCACAACAACATACGTCCAGTGCAAAAGGGCTGATGCAGCTGGCAGTAACTTGGGTGTCCATAACAGAACTCTGTAATTTGCAAAACCAATGTATAGGCAGTGCATTGCCAGTTGTTTATATTCAGATGTATATTTCAATTCTGAATTTCTTTACACTGGGCTTGGGGGGAGGAGCAGGGGTCGGAATGTGCTTGATATGGTTAACCCCTTGATGTATTATTGGAGCCCTGGGATTCTCTGTTCTCCATTGGTATGAAATATACTTGAATAGTTTGAGAGTCTTGCACCCATGACAGCTTAGTGCACCACTTAAAATCATGGTTAGTGCTACGTTAAAGAGCTCAGTGAGCCACAGTGTCTCATGCTTCCTTCTCCCACACACATGATAGGAGCAAAAGCTTTTGATTTTGCTTGTATGCAAAGCTCAGTTATGTGGGAAAATGTGACATGTGCTAACTCTAGTTTGTTTAAAAAAAATACTTTGGATATAACCATCAAAAGCTTTTGTGATTGTCCTCTTGCTTTTGTCAACCTGAAAGATTGGTGGAGAAGAATTATGAGAGACTGCCTCTCTGAGGCCCATTCATGTAGGGCTGAACTATGTTTTGTTGTTGCATCAGAACAAAGCCACTGAGGCTATAGTCCTATCCACACGTTCCTGGGAGTAAGCCCATTGACTATAATGGGATTTACTTCTGAGTAGACACGCATAGGATTGGGCTCTGAGATTACAGTTCTGTGCCCGCTTCCCTGAGAGTCCCATTGCATTCAGTGGGACTTGCTTCCAGGTAAGTTATAGAATTGCATTGTAAGTTTGTAGTCTCTAGGGATCAGGCCAGGGTCAGTGAGGGGTTCTGTGAGGATTATTAAACCTCTGGGGAAGTAGTACATTACTACAGCTTGGCCTCGTGTGCCTGCATTGAGCTTCTCAGGAGTGTTAGAAATTGCTGCAATTCTTCCTTCTCTTTGCCTTGTCTCCTGAAGCCAAAACAATAGCATTCCCAATATCACTTACAAATGCCATGGTATTCTTCACAGAAGTCCCTGATAATGAGAACATATTTAACATTTTTGAATGGTTTTCAGCATAGTACCGCAGGGCATTGTGGCACAATCGTTTGTGAAAGTTACTGGTTTAATCTTTTAATTTTTTTATTATACTTCCTACAGCCTTCTTTTTTTTTTTAATAGGGTGGCACAAAGGCCAGCCGTATACAAAAGATTCCAAAGTGAAAAGCTTTATCCAATGGATTAAAACTCAGTCGGAAGCTTTGCATATGGAAAAAACTTCCATTGGTGGATATTATCCTTTTCCACCAGTTCCAGATACTTTTTTAAAGTATTGTAAAAGCGTTAAAGGTACTGTATTCCATTGTATAGTGTTGGATATGCTTGCCAGTTTTTCTGATAACCTTGTAAGCGAACAAAACATTTTAACATAGATCTGTGCAATCCAGCTCTTTATCTGAAGATAATGTATTCAAAGCCAAGATCCTGCGCAGCTGGGCTTCTAATTCCCCATGCACCCCAATAGCATCCTGGTGGCCCTTTTAAGAAGAGACTTGAAGCATACTAGGAAGAAGGATTGCAAGAAGTCCTCTATAGTGTTCCCTTAAATCCCTGTTCACACCTCTGAGGCATTTGGCACCCTTATTCCTCCCTCCAAGTCACACTTATTCCAAAATAGAAAGATGGAGATCTGTGCTATCCCCAAAGCTAAATCCAAACACAGGAGGGTGCTGCTTTGAAATTCATTCCACCTGGATTCATTCTCAGGGATCATCTAGAAATGGATGTGGCTGTATAGGGCTAGGAGTTATAGTGATGAGGCTACATATTCTTCATTGAGTCAACCAGACAGGTTAAAGATCCAGTTATGGCAAAGTTAATTAAAACAAGGGTAGCATGCAAAAAGGGTTAGAAGGGAAGTTATAAGCATATGCAATGGAGAGCCTTGGCACCGTTACTAAATGGCCTTTGTTATTTTGGTTTGCTGGTATTGCCATTCTGTCTCATTGGTCAAATGTGCCCAGCACCTTTACCTGCTTCTGGGCTGTGGGCAGGCATGTTCAGTCTGAATTCTAGCCACCTCCAATAGGAGGGACACTCAGAACTGGTGTCTTTAGGAATAAAATATCTTAATCCCTTAACAATAAACCAGTGATTTTCAATCTTTTTTAATCTTAGGGCACACTGACAAGGTGCTTAAATTATCACACCATCAGTTTTTTGACCATTGACAAGGCACACCATGCTGTTAGTGGGGGGCTCACATCCCCCAATGACCCTACTAATAAATGACCCTCCCCCAAACTCCCGTGGCACACCAGTGTTCCACAGCACAGTGGCTGAAAATGGCTGCAGTAGATCACGTTTTGGCAAAATCATATAGCACTCATTAGGTCATTATGGGACTGAGAAGAGGGAGATCTGGACATTTTCACCATTACATCCAGAGAGAGTCTTTGAACTGAGGGGTCTGATTTCTGACTCTAGTTTAAACTAATAGTAAGCAGTGTCATTTAGCTAAAGATCACAATTCCACTAAAAGTGCAAGCAGTAATCTGTATCCTAACAATGTAAAGGATGCAATTTTCACAGCAGCCTAAGGACAATCACAGTTAGCCCGAAAGTATATTATTGAAGTAAATGAGCATCAGCAATTAATGTATTATGGAAACAGCTATAATCTCCCTTTTGTTGATGTTCATGTGAACTATCCTGATAGCCTGCTTTTCTTAGATGTTTTGCAAATGAACCTTTAAAACAAGTAGCTTAGCATTACTTTCTTTTCCATCTGACTCCTATGAATCTCAAATTCATACATTTTTGGTGGTATTGTTTCTTTAAAACTAAGTTTCAGGGGATTGCTCTTTGCAGTTGAATCAGTTTTGACAACCATCAGTGAAATGAAGAAGGAGATTGAAAGCCTGCACTACAGGGAGCACAAACGCATTGCTATTCAGGGGATAATTAGTGCTATAAGATATGTCAGCTGTAGCATTACATCTCAAGATGCCTCAGGAGTGGAACCAATGCAGGTATGGTGCTTGAGAATTAATAGTATAGTACTTATGATACTGTGATCATAATTACAATTGAAATCTTCTGCATTTGAATTCAGAGAACCCACAGACATTGTTTCTTGATTAGCTCCCCCCTTATTTTGAGAACAAGTAGAGTTTGAAAGTCGTAGTTTAGGTTTTCAAAGTTTTAATGACTTGGTGTATTTTTTTTAAAGAGTGGCTGGCCTGATACGTTTAGAATCTTCAACTCTAAGTGAATAAAGCAATGGAAATAAACTGGGTTTGGAGAAACTGGAATTGTGAATTATGTAACTGATTTTTGTTTGTTTGCTTGTTTTATGTATTGTGAATACATGCAACTTGTGAATTATGTAACTGATTTTTGTTTTGTTTGCTTGTAAGATGCCACAGAATTTAAATTCTAGTTGAGTGTGAATTTCCTGTAAACTGAAGGCCTTGTGTGCATGTGTTATGTTGTGTGTTATGTTGAAGCTTCATGACTGGAAGTGCCAATGTAGTTTTCTTCTAAAATTACTTCAGGAAAAGGGGGTCCAGTCTTTCTCCCACTAAAATAGGAGTGCCCAAACTCCAGCCCTGGGGCCACTTGCGACCCTTGAAGACTCCCAGTCTGGCCCTCAGGGAGTCCCCAGTCTCCAGTGAACCTCTGACCCTCTAGAGACTTGCTGGAGCCCATGCTAGCCTGATGCAACTGCTCTCAGCGTGACGGCGAGCTGTGGGATGAGGGCTCCCTCCACTGCTTGCTGTTTCACATCTATGAAGCGGCAGCAAAGGAAAGGCTGGGCTTGCTTTACGCAAGACCTTTTATAGACCTTGAGCTATTGCAAGGCCATTCATATAAGTTCCTTCTCTAATATATTCATTTATGTAAATTTATTCAAATTTAAATATAAATTAATTGTTTTTTTCCCATTCCCCAACACAGAGAGATGATGTGGCCCTCCTGTCATAAGAACATAAGAACATAAGAACAGCCCCACTGGATCAGGCCATAGGCCCATCTAGTCCAGCTTCCTGTATCTCACAGCGGCCCACCAAATGCCCCAGGGAGCACACCAGATAACAAGAGACCTCATCCTGGTGCTCTCCCCTACATCTGGCATTCTGACTTAACCCATTCCTAAAATCAGGAGGTTGCGCATACACATCATGGCTTGTACCCCATAATGGATTTTTCCTCCAGAAACTCGTCCAATCCCCTTTTAAAGGCGTCTAGGCTAGACGCCAGCACCACATCCTGTGGCAAGGAGTTCCACAGACCGACCACGCGCTGAGTAAAGAAATATTTTCTTTTGTCTGTCCTAACCCGCCCAACACTCCATTTTAGTGGATGTCCCCTGGTTCTGGTATTATGTGAGAGTGTAAAGAGCATCTCCCTATCCACTCTGTCCATCCCCTGCATAATTTTGTATGTCTCAATCATGTCCCCCCTCAAGCGTCTCTTTTCTAGGCTGAAGAGGCCCAAACGCCGTAGCCTTTCCTCATAAGGAAGGTGCCCCAGCCCCGTAATCATCTTAGTTGCTCTCTTTTGCACCTTTTCCATTTCCACTATGTCTTTTTTGAGATGCGGCGACCAGAACTGGACACAATACTCCAGGTGTGGCCTTACCATAGATTTGTACAACGGCATTATAATACTAACCGTTTTGTTCTCAATACCCTTCCTAATGATCCCAAGCATAGAATTGGCCTTCTTCACTGCTGCCGCACATTGGGTCGACACTTTCATCGACCTGTCCACCACCACCCCAAGATCTCTCTCCTGATCTGTCACAGACAGCTCAGAACCCATCAGCCTATATCTAAAGTTTTGATTTTTTGCCCCAATGTGCATGACTTTACACTTACCGACATTGAAGCGCATCTGCCATTTTGCTGCCCATTCTGCCAGTCTGGAGAGATCCTTCTGGAGCTCCTCACAATCACTTCTGGTCTTTACCACTCGGAAAAGTTTGGTGTCATCTGCAAACTTAGCCACTTCACTGCTCAACCCTGTCTCCAGGTCATTTATGAAGAGGTTGAAAAGCACCGGTCCCAGGACAGATCCTTGGGGCACACCGCTTTTCACCTCTCTCCATTGTGAAAATTGCCCATTGACACCCACTCTCTGCTTCCTGGCCTCCAACCAGTTCTCAATCCATGAGAGGACCTGTCCTCTAATTCCCTGACTGTGGAGTTTTTTCAGTAGCCTTTGGTGAGGGACCGTGTCAAACGCCTTCTGAAAGTCCAGATATATAATGTCCATGGGTTCTCCCGCATCCACATGCCTGTTGACCTTTTCAAAGAATTCTATAAGGTTTGTGAGGCAAGACTTACCCTTACAGAAGCCATGCTGACTCTCCCTCAGCAAGGCCTGTTCGTCTATGTGTTTTGTGTCAAAAATGATATGGCCCTGCTCTAGAACAGGGTGTCCAAACATTTTGGCAGGAGGGCCACATCATCTCTCTGACACTGTGTCAGGGGCTGGGGGGAAAAAACAATTAATTTACATTTAAAATTTGAATAAATTTACATAAATGAATTTATTAGAGATGGAACTTATATGAATGTATGACGGTCTTGCAGTAACTCAAGGCCTACAAAAGGCCTTGCACAAAGCAAGGCCAACCTTTCCTTCTCTGCCACTGCTGCATCACAGATGTGAAACAGCAAGTAGTGGAGGGAGCCCTCATTCCACAGCTCAGGTGAGATGTCGAACAGTTGTCCTCATGCTGAGAGCAGTTGCATCGGGCCAGCATGGGCTCCAGCAAGTCTCTGGAGGGCCAGAGGCTCATTAGAGACTGGAAGCTCCCCGAGGGCCTGATTGAGAGCCCCTGAGGGCTGCAAGTGGCCCCTGGGCCAGGGTTTGGGCACCCCTGTTCTAGAGCAATGTGTAGTTTGGTCCTGACCCTTCTGGTTGTAGTATTTGGAGTTAAAGTTAGATTGTATTTTTTTTTTAATCACTTTGAATAATAGGTAACGGGAATATTAATTTGTTTTAGATGAAATATATCTCGCTGTTCAATTCCTACAGATCAGCAGAAAGCCACCATTCGAGAGTTCTGCATCGGAGAGTGATCCTGATAACAAAGGACGAAGCAAGTGTCAACGAACTGGAGACTCAAGTTCTATGATAAGTCCTCCATCGGGGCAGCAGGAGCAGCACACAGTAACCAGAAAGCTTCAAGCAAAACGAAAGATTGAGACTGTGGAGTAAGCTATTTCTACAAAATGGAATAGATTCCAATTAATTCTTCCATCCTGTTGGCATTGTGTCAATTTTAGGTTACAATCCTGCATCTGTTGAGTTCTGTCAAAAGAAGATTAAGCACATGGAGCATGAGAATTACACAGTTTTCAGATGAGTTGCTTCAATGCTTGAATTACACAGTAGCAAGAAGCCTTAGGCTGTCTTTTTTTGCATTGGCAATAGAAATCTGGGCAAGCCAGTTAGATAAGAATCACTTGGATATTGCTAAACGCATCCTGGTTAAAATGGAGTACTCAGATTGGGTAGGGTTAGATTCTTAGCATCAAGGCTACAGTCCCAGGGTGGCAGATAAGACAGATAATTAAGTATTAATTATTGCACATTGTGAGTTCATGTAGGCATTTAGTTCTTCCTAACAATGAATACATGTTGAGAAAGTAAAATGCAAGAATGCTGCACCACAATTTTTTGGTGCAAGAGTTTTGCTAAACTGCTTTTGGAATATTCTGGGGATGTATGTGAATATGCACAAAAATCCTCATATGCTTTTTCTAAGAGTATTACTTTGAAAACTCATAGAATTATTGAGGAGGAACAGATGGAACTTTGTATATCCAGCCTCTGTAATAAAGTACAGTGAAACTTTATTCAGCCAGGTCCACTAAAGAACAATTGTACTTAAGCTATTTCAGGTTTTTAACATAGATAGAATGGGTAACCTGGTTACATCTTTTCCATATCTGTTTGATGCCTACAAGGTAATATTCTGTTCTAGACAAATGTGGTCAGGTTGCCCAGGCTGTTGCGTCTATATCTAAGGTTGTTTCTCTGAGTTTTAAAAGGCTCCTGCTGAATTGCATGACTTCTAAGATCTGGGGGTGAGGGAGGGTAGAACTTCCAGTTCCTAAGCCAAGTGAATGAAGTGTCTTTGTGCCAGTTGTGGGAGCCTAGCACTTGATCCTGTGCTCTTCCATCACTGTTCTAGAGAGCACTAGATTGGACTGACAATTGGCTGCAAGTACTATGGGACTTTGGTTAATATGAAGTAGCTTGTAGGAAGTGCCTTGTGCTGAACTGGACCATTAGTCCATCTCTAGGTCAGTATTGTCAACACAGATTGGCAGTGGCTCTCCAAGGTATCAGCCAGGAATTTCGATCTGCCCTACCTGGACATGCCAAGGATTGAACCTCAGACCTTCTGCCACCGCATAGCGCAACACATTAGCATTTTGATGCAGGCACCCTTAGTTATAAGGGAGGGCACCAGGATGAGGCCTCTTGTTATCTGGTGTGCTCCCTGGGGCATTTGGTGGGCCGCTGTGACATACAGGAAGCTGGACTAGATGGGCCCTTGGCCTGATCCAGTGGGGCTGTTCTTATGTTCTTAACTACAATTCCCAGGAAGCCTTGCAGGTCTCTTGTTATCTGGTGTGCTCCCCGGGGCATTTGGTGGGCCGCTGTGAGATACAGGAAGCTGGACTAGATGGGCCTATGACCTGATCCAGTGGGGCTGTTCTTATGTTCATTCAAGAAACAATAGTCCAAAGTTTCTTCTGAATAAAGAAATCAAGTGTTCATTAGAAAATAAACGCTACCTATTAGATAAAATAACTTACTACTACTTATTTTACTACTTATTTTAAGGATAAGAAATCCTTCGGTGCCGTCTGAACATTCATATTTCACAAGATCTGCAGGCAAGAAAATAATGTAAGTATCAAGTTCTGTGTTCTCGGTGACTTCTCAGTTTCATTGGATGGTATTTTAAATTGTAACTTTCAAAGCTCATCTTCTAAATGCAACCTGAAGAAAAGATGGGGCAGGGGGGTGGGAATGTGATGGATTTTTTTTCTGCTTCCAAATGGCTTCAGTCTTTCAGTTCCAACTCTTTACAACTAAAGGCTGCTTTTGCCATTCAATCCTAAACCAATTTATTTGAAATCAGAGGTCTTTCACACATAAATTCTGTTTGCTATGTGAACACTGGTATTAAAGTGCTCTTTCCCACACCAGACATGTACATTGTAAACAGCAAAAATGCCCTTAAACACCTGTGTGCCTGTGCATAGGAATGATGACCTGTTCAGACTCCTTGATGCATATATGTAGATATTTAAGAGCACATGTGTTTCAGGTCCTATGACACATTAACTTAATATTCTTTAAACAAAATAAATTGGGTGAGACGAGAGCAAGAAAAAGAGATGGTGTGAAGCTTCTGTGAAAACACACTCTATGGGGTGATTGCACCCGTAATGTGTTTGAAGATATTCAGAGCCTTTCTGCTTCGAACATTACAATTTGTATTTAAACTGGCAGTGGATTAGATAATACGAAAAGTAATTCATCTTAATATGATCTGTCATTTTATGTAACGTTTACCCAGCTGTTCCATGGAGATAAAAACTGTTTAGCCAAAATAATTGGTTCCATTGCTGAATTTTAGAGTCATTTTAACATATGCAGCGTCAAATATAAAAGTAGCAAAAATAGGCATGTTAGACTACAGTTCATATCATGAAGCCAGAAGTACCGATAGAGTAGACTTGCCAGATGGCAGGGTTTGACCTAAGCAGTTCAGGTTTCTTCCCTTCTCTTCCTTCTGTTGAAGAACTTCAAGCAAGAAGTTACTTCTCAGGGTTGGAATTAACTGCATTGCAAAACCTAGCATAAAGTAGGTTATTCCATCATCCTTAGGTTTATATGCAGTGTATATTTTATAGTCTCTACAAATGGGAAACAAACAATCCCTTATCAGTTAATGTTCAGCAGTATTGTAAACTCTCTCTGTGTGTTTGTTACTGATAAACATTTCCAGAAGAAAATTGACATATTAAAAATAAACTATATAAATTGTAACACCTTAGATTGTCTTTCTGTTTAACCAGATGAATATGGTTGTTGTAAGCAAAAAAGATGAGGCTTGATGGATAGAAATTAACTGTAAAACATTTAATTCTTAATTAAATGTCTTTTATTAGTGCATGTCATGTTGCTGTCTGAAACTTTGAGACAGAATATGAAACAGATACAAACTTTTAACATGTTTATTTGTATATTAGGTAATTGATATACAGATTTATTCCATGCTGATTCTGCTGACCATTGTCTTAGATTTTATTTTTAAGTAGTCTAGTAACATTGTTTTCTTGAGCTGTATTCTCTATAATCCTTTGTGACTGTTGGGAAATGGTCATTCTCGTTGGAAAGAAAGATTATTAACAGTAGTAGTAATTATACTGCCTCAGAAAACCTCCAGACATGACCGGAAGACACTTCCAGTTGTGTCCAGAGGTCCTCTGATTCCCTGCCCCCACACCCCCGTGGATTTGATTATGCGTGGATATTGGTATCTGCAGGGGGTCTGGGAACGGATCTCCCGCAGATACCAAAGGCCAGTTGTGCATAATTTGAGATTTCTGTAAATGAGAATTTGTGACTTTTGATGACGTGACCAGAGAACCGTGACTCTGAGTGACAAAAGCATGTTTGTTTTTTGTAGGTTGCAGAAACATTTGCCAGAAAATTCCCCAGCAAGAAAGGAAAGTCAAGAAATGACAGAAGCAACAGAGCCCTGTAGAAGTACGTATCTTATTCTTGAAACTTGTCAGCCTGTCAGTGTTCTAAATTAGGATAGATAGCAGAGATCTTAGGACCAATGTGAAAAGAAAAGCAACGATCATAACTCCTAATATTTCATTTTTGTATTTGTTGTTTACATTGTAAAAAATTAAGGTCAATGGTTTTGTATGTGTTGGTTAGTAGTAGCAGTAATAAGTTATACATTACCTAGTGCTACTAATCCTTACCTGATTGTAATTGCATAAACTCCCCTTCCTTTCTGAGATGGACACACAGCCTCCACTCTTAGCTATGAGGAGCAAGGAGACTTCAGTCAATTGCGTGCGTGTGTGTAGGAAGTGATCTAATATGTGTTGGCCAGGCTCCCGCCTGGTCAATACCTTTTTATCATATGGCACCCTAGGATATTTCCCAGCCAAGACAGCTGACATAGAGCACAAAGAGATTTTTGCAAAAGCCATTTGCTGGTGCAGGGAAGAGAGGCTGCTTTCCAAAGCAGAAACTTTATTCTCAGAACCTAGGATATTCTCTGGGATGTCCTGTAGTAGAGGAATATTTTGTTTCGTACACTGTGACCAACCACTCTTACAAGTTTTGTCCACTTTGTCATACTGAAAATCAGATTTTCCCACTCTAGCTTTGGTCAGCGAACGATGCTCTCATGCAAAGCAAGTAACCTATGCTTTAAAGACAGTTGTGTCATTAAAACATACTGCGGTAACGAATTTCACTTGATTTATTGTGTACCTGCTAACAAGTAAATGTCACTGGGTGGCTCTGAATTCCAGCGTTTTGAGAACACACAATCTATACCGCACTGGTGAACCATCTGGCAGATATTGATTGTGCTATTGCAGTGTTGAGGAATGTTAGCGAACAATCTAATTGCTGAAGACGTCACACTGTTGTCAATATTCTTTTTTTATTTACAGCTTGCTACGTCAGTTTGACTAAATTGTTTGACTGAATTGAATTGTTTGACTGAATTGAATTGTTTGACTGAATTGAATTGTTTGACTGAATTGAATTGATTTATATCAAGGCAATTTTAGATCAAGTTTCCCATTGGTACTTCATATATTTTCTAAATGATGATGCATGCTAATTCCTTAATCTAACCAGTACAGCATGTTAATTTATAACTAAATAGATCATTTATGCAATCGAGGAGGCTGTGCTTATGCCCAGTGTGGCAACTTTTTCCCCCATTTCTGCTGTATTGCATATCTTGCCCCAGTCCTTCTCTCCACCTCTGAGAAATACAAAATAGCCAAGCATCCTTTACCTTTTGGTTATGTATCCCACGTGTCTTTGTTGTTTAGAAACAACTATGAACCCAAAACTTTCCAAAAGAAAGAGGTAGTAGTTTGTGTGTGGATTTTGTTATCATATGGTGGAAAGGGAATGTTTGTGTTTGCTTATAGAAAATATTCATTATTTATGAACTGGGCAAACTCCAGAGCTCAGGTAGAGAGGATAAAATGGGGAGTATACAAAATCTCCTAGTGGCACAGCCTGGAGTTGAGGACTAGAATGGCTCTCCAGCCCCCATTATAACAATATGGTAGATGAGCTATTATGCTGTATTATAATGCTTGACTTCAAAAACATTTTTCCATGTTTCTTTGCATAACAAACATCTTTAACCTAATGTTTTGATGGAGGGCTATTCTCTTTTAAGAGTCTGTAAGTGTAGGTTCAGCATGGTTGTATTAAGATTTAATTTTAACCAAGGTATTTTAAGTAAGAGAAACATGGTATTTATTAAATTTAGAACTCTAAACTAGTTTTTAAATCTTTATACAGTAATTGATTTTTAAAAATGATTATTTTAAAAATTCACCAACTGAAAATGTTGATAGATTTTTGTTTTTTCAAGTGTGGGTTTTTTCTGGTTTATTAGAAAATCAGAGTTTTTATTGAAGTAAACGGAGATTAACTAAGCCTTTAATATCTTCATATTAGCAGGCAACAAAGAAATGGCTGATGTGCCTGAAAGAGTTCAAGCAGAGAGGATGTGCCATAATTCCTGGGAAAGTGCTCTCTGGACAGCAGTAAAAGACAACTTAACACAACACTTGCGCTACAGCAGCATTTTCCCAAAAAGCTTTCCTTGTAAATTTGATTATATGCACAAAGAATTCCTTATGCAACAATGCAATCTTCAGGCAGCCAAATGCAAACCCAAAGAATGCACAGCAAGTGAAAAAACAAGTAACTTTGAAAATGCCTCTCCTGTTGAATACTACGAGGTCTCTATTCTTGGTAGGTAACCACGGGCACCACTTCCCCAAAACAAAGTTCAGCACCCCACTGGGAAGCGTTAACTGTGTCGAAACCTGAGTGTTACAAACAAATGAGTGTTGTTGCACAGTGCTCAGAGATGGTGAATGAGATACTCATGCTTGCTACTCCACAGTTATGATGAGTTATTTTTAGAGTAACTCTTGAGAGTTTGACTAGGATCCAAATTCCAAGAAGAACTTGATGTTTTTTAAGCAGTAGCCAACCTGTGTTATGTGGCAAATCACTCTTGAAACAGAGAGGAGTTAAAAAAGCAATCAGTGACCCTGAAACAAGTGGTCTCATATTAAAAGAAAAAGAGGGTAGGATCCTGTTTGGCGTGTACACCTTCTTAGACTTGCCTAAAGCACCTCTTTGAAATCTCAGCCTTAGAACTTCTGTCCAAAGTTTGTAGGGTTTACTGCTTGACTACATGATTAATGTCCTCAATATTTACAAGAAAATCGGCTTACTCTGCCCCGCTCTGCAGTTTACTGAGTTAATTTTAGATTTCAGATCCAGAATTGTAAAATAAAAAAAATCCTGCAGATCTGGTCAGAGAGAAAAATAAGTTTTAACAAGAAGAACAACTGCAAAATGTTACACACAGGAAAGATGACCCAAGTGTATATGTGGCTAGACAGCAGCACTTTTAAGAGAGATAGGTGGGCTATAATAGGGTATCAAACTGACAGTAAGCTAATAATGTGGATGTTTTGCCTCCCCCCCCCCCCAAAAAGCCAATCCTCTATTGGTCTATATTAGTAAGAGCATAGGTGCCAAGGCTTTAGAGAAATATTATCATAGTCAGCATTGGTAATACATAATCTGAAGAACTGTTTTTAGTGCTAGAAGGACATCCTTGATTATTTAATTGTTCAGGTGGGCTTTGTATCTGCAAGGAATCAATTCTCAGACCCTCCTGTTGGCATCCTTTATAGTCTCGGAAGACTATGGTATCGCGCTCTGAATGGTGGCTCTGGAACAGTGTCCTCTCCAGTATGCGAAGCCTGGGTAAAGTAGGTATGGAGGATAGGCTGTTACCCATGCAGCAAATCCCCCCTCTCCACGTCACTGAAATGGTCCAATGGAAAGGCAGAAGCCAATACGGTTGGTTCCAGCGGCGTCGCAGGAGTTGCCAGAACGTGACTGTGTTCAGCCATGAACTGCCTCAGGGACTCCGGCTCCTGATTTTGCCTCGAGGTTGACTCCTGAAGCCTTTTCCTTAACTGGATGTAGCCACAAGGCAGAGGAGGTTTGGGATCAGAGTTTTCCTTCTCTCAGATGAGCTGCCTTCCCAGGCTGACGAGCCCCATCTACCCGGTGGCTGTTTAGTCGCCTCTTACGACAAGTACAGCCAAACTGAGGGCCTATTCTTATCCCCAGCCCCCAGGGGACACAGACCCTCCACAGATACCAAAAGCCATGGATAATGAAATCCACTGTTTTGACCCCTTCAAACCCTCTGAAGGTGACGGGAGCTGAGCTCTGGTAACTTCCAAAAGGCTTTCCGAAACCCAGAAACCATGCGCATCTGCCTGCAGTCTCTGCGGGCTTCAGCGTGGCCAAGAAGGCCAGAAAAGCACTGCTTCTGGTTTCCAGACAGAAACCTGATGTGACATTTTTATGCCTTATAAGGTAGCCTGAGGCCTGAGGAAGCCCCTTCTGGGTCGGGATCTGTGTTGAGCGAAATCTGCAGTTGTAAAATCCATGGTTAAGCAGAATCAAAACCTGTGATTCTGTGGAACTTTTCTGGCCAGATGCAAGGGAGAGCATCAGGTTAACTCTTGTTAACTGGTGTGCTCCCTGGGGCATTTGGTGGGCCGCTGTGAGATACAGGAAGCTGGACTAGATGGACCTGTGGCCTGATCCAGTGGAGCGTTTCTTATGTTTCAAGGAACAAGAGGATAGGAAGTTGTCAGAGCAGCCTTTGTTATGGAGTGTCTCGTCTTGAAAGTGGGTGTCTTGAGAATATGGGCCATTGCAACCATTCAGACTGAGATTCTGGCATTAGCATTTTATAAGAAATGTTAGCCCTGCTAACTGGGCAAAGAGCCAAGTGGTGGTGCTCATGTGTTTCGTAGGGAGAAAGCCACTATTCCTATTCACTTGAGTTCTGTGCATTTTCTAGTGGCTGTTTGTTGGTGTATCTTCTGCATCATTTTAAGATTGTGATCCCTTTTGGGACAGAGAACCATTTATTTGCATTTTCTCTGTAATGTGTTTTATGAACTTCTTTTTTGCTGAAAAGAGGTGTATAACTATTCTTAATACTAATGAGTTTGAATGATCAGACTACCGAAGAGGGAGCATCTGGATTGGATGAGCATATATTGTAAAAGCCTTGTCTTAAAAGTAGTGCCAGAGCAAAAGAAGTCGAAGAAAGCTACATAACAACTGGTAATAACAAAGGATGCCTCTTTCTTGCACAGGTATAAATCATGACATTGCTATAGATGTTGCCTTCCTCCCTATATGTTGTGCTGGAGATTCCCATTTATTTCCACAAAAAGGCACATTAAACAATGCAGAGTCACCCTGCACAAGTGGTACCTCCTTTCAGCAGGAAACCATGAACAAAGATGGACTTTCTGAGATATTTTCACTTTCAGGTAAGAACATCTAGAGATTATGATGGTGGTGACCATGGCTAGCATCTCGTGTTCCAGCATAAGCAGGTGGAGTTGGAAGCAGAGATTTACCATTCCACCACCCTTTCTATAGGATTCTTTTATAAAATAATCTTTAATGTTATTGACTGGACATTTTAGAAAAAACAACCTGGTTGGGGGATTTGCTACCCAGGACTGCTTTTTTAGCTTTGTTTCAGTATTGGGCAATGAGCTACTTTGTATTAATTCACTGAAGATTTATATCAGTTCATCTCTTATCTAGATTAGGCTAAAATCCTAACCGCACTTTCCTGAACAAAATAGTCCCATTGAACAAAATAGGCTTACTTCTGAGTAGACCTGGTTAGGATTGCACCCTTAATTATCTTGTTAACAAACCGATTCTGTCTGAGGAACACCCCAGTCCAGGAGTTTGTTTGAAAAAGCCCATGTGCATATTTTCCCTGCAAGCCTTTGTTTGAGTGGTTGTGACTAAATAATGAAGTGGTTTTGGATATTTGCCCCAATAGTTGATGGAAAATTATTGCTTTTCACCTTAATAGTGGCAACAATTTTAATTCTGTCAATAATTTCTTCATCTTAGATTTTACGTCCAGGAACTAGAAGCCTACAAATCTGTCAGGGGTCATTAGGTGACGTACCATGCCCCAGACTGACAGAAGTGAAAGGGGGAAGGAACTATAGCTTAGTGAAGGAGTATCTGCTTAACGCAGAGTTTCTTGACTTCCACATTTCAAGCAAGAGTGCAATTTTTTATTTTTTCACCAACACAAAGGAAACACCATCTGGATGAGGTTATGGGGACCTATAGCCATTATTGTCCAGACTGTTAGCTGGGCTTTCTGTGAAAAGATGCTTGTGGAAATCATGCTGGCGAAAGGAGGATAGAAAGATTCTCTCCCATCCACATTCTAGATTATATTCATTCTGGGATATAGCCCACCATTTAACACCTTAATGTTTTTCACTGAGTCAAGTAGGTCCTTGAAAATGTATGTTTTTAACTTCTAATACAGTGATTTGTCTTTGCACCCCAGATGAAGTTTTAAAGGCAGCTGATGACCTGGAGAAACAACATGTCATCTGCATCCTGGATGTCTGTTGTTTGGGTGAAGATAATGTTGAAGTCTTTCTTAACAAGGTGTATAAAACAACAGAAGCAGATGTAACAGACCAAACATAGTTTAATAGTGACAGTAGACCTCATGTTATTAAAGTGAAGCAAGGAATAAACTTCAAGAGAGCCTCTGTCTCCTGCCGTTGTTTCAACAGAGAAACCTTGGAAAGGAAAGCTCCCAGACCTTCGAACCTGAAAGGGCAGATTATCTACAGAGGTTATATGTGACACGTTGCATTCTAACCTCAGTTTTGGAGTGCTACAAGAAATGATTTGGTGACTTTCATTTAACAAAAGGCTGCCAGCAAACAGACAGCAGTGAATATGTTGACCAGCCAAATCCTGTTTGTTTTGTCGCCTTTGTGCAAACTCTGTGCATATGCAGAGGGGAAAACTGGGGTTTTAGCTGCTGGTATCTGATTGCTAGGCATCTGCACGCAGTGATGTTCTTTGACTTTGTCATCACAATTGTGAACATCTTTTGGAAAAGAAAACAACTTCTATCCTCCTGGGTGTAAGACAAAGCTAGGACCTGTCAGAGCTCAGTTAATCATGGAAGTAAGCAGATCAAAATGAAAGGAGAAGATGGGAGTTAAGGAACATGTGGACCTTCAACATGTCTCATTGTCCCTACAGGCTGCATCTTGAAATAGCAAAAGAGCTGCCAAAATAGATTGCCTCGTTAATGCTAGGCACTAGCAGTTCAAGTGGGGTCAATATGGTGGGAAGGAATCAAGGGGAAGATCCTGCTTTTCCTGGTAGGTGACAGCCTTTACTTCCTTACGGATGTCTTCAGCACTCTTTGAGAAGCCAAGCTTTGAGAACCCTTACATTTCCCATTCTGAATCATGATTATGCTGTCAGCAGAACTTAATCAGGCACCTGCCCCTGCCCCCAAGATGCTGAACTTTGAGCAAATCATCACTCTTAAGTTTCAGATGAGAAGTAGTAACTGCATTTCTTGTAGTTGGTTCATAGTTAGTTTAGCATAGGCACGGGCAATTCTCCACCCACTCCCAATTTCTGTCTAGATTCTTGGAACTTCCCTGTGGCCTTACTTGTTAAGTGTCAGCAAGAACTGACATTTGAAGGAACATGAGGCACACCTCAACACTTGGCGTGGGTCAAAGTGGTAGGAGTGGTGTGACCTGCAAAGGGCCCCCATACAACTGCCATGCTGTATTGCAGCTAGTTCGTGTATGCAGCTAGTTTAGTTCTATTTGGGAACGGAGTGGTCAATCACACACTTTCTAAGTTATAGTCTAGCTTTGCTATTGTAATAACTTACTGAAGTATTGATTCAGTCTTTACAAAAGAGCAAAACTGTCCACATAATGTGATTTCTTTGTGTTTTTTTAATTTCCTGTACTATAAGTTTTAATAAAAATGCAACAGTGACTTGGTGTTGTTCCAATGAAAAAGGGTTCAGGGTTTGTGGTTTTTGTGCATTCGGTGCAGCTGCTCAGTTATAATAATCTCATCTGTTAAAGTGGAAAAATTAGACCACCGCTTCTCAAACTGTGGGCTGTGACCCACCAAGTTGGTCATTACCCGATGCTGAAGTGGGTTGCAAGTTGGGCTCACCCACCCACCCTTGCCTCTGTCTGGCTCCAAATTGGAGCCAAACAGACACAACCAGAGGCCACTTCCGGGTTGCAACCCACCTCCAGCAGCCATTCTGATTTCATGCTGGGCCTGGGATGGCCTCTAGATGCCTCATGGGCCTCAAAACACCTCCTGAAGTGACTTTTTTCAGTTTTGGTTTTACAAACACAACTTCTGGTTGCATCTGGAACCATTTCTGAGGCCTCTGGAGGCTGTCCCGGGCTTGCTGCGACATCAGGGCAGCTGCTGGGTCATGAAGCCAATCCTGGAGGATGAGGTGGATCATGGCCCTGGTAAGTTTGAGAACCACTGAATTAAACCATATATGAACTGTGCTGACTATCTAATGCAGCAAGGGCTTTCCTCTTGTTCATGGTGAAGGCGGCATAACCACCAGTAGTAGGGGGCCATAAGACTGAAGTACTTCTGCTTCCTGAAATCTATGCTGCCAGCAGCAGGAAGGAAAAGGTCTCCTTTCACTTGCCCCCTAGTGGCAATGCCTAACTTCATGGAGGCCTTGCAGGAGGTTTTACCTTTCTATACAGGATCAATTCTCAGTTGCATCGTCCTTACCTTACCTTCATGGGCTAGGTTACATCTACACGGAAGCTTATGCAGACACAATCCAGCCCTTGAGGGTGAAGAGAAGATGGTCCAACTTTGTTGGGCAGCTTGGGAAATTCACAGCTTGGAGTTAGTGGAAACAATGTGTCTGCATGCACAGAGACTCCTTGCCTTCATTTTTTCTTGGGCTCACAATCATGTCCTCTGCAAAACAAAACAGTATGCCACCGGAAGGGCAATGTTTTTTAATGGACAGGCAATGGGGAATGAACATATTTACAGCTACATAGTTCTGTATGAAGTCTTGCTCAAGATTTGGCCAGGAAGAAGGGGTGTGTTAAATCTTGCTGTTCCATGTCTCTGAGGCCTGCTCTTCCGGACATTGATCACTTATCACTATGCATCATATGTGGCGACTGGTGTCCCAGTCTCTGAAGGTGGCATCCTTATGGTGCTGCACAAGTTCCATATTGTAGGGAAACAGTAGTGAGTCCTTTGATATTGGTGGCTGTTGGTATCAGCAAAGGTGTAAGGGACAACAGACTGAGAAAGAAGTGGAGGCTCATTAGATTGACTGGAGAGGCTTTGTAGGTCTGATGTCTTGCTGGCTTCTTGTCTAGGATCAAGGTGAAACCAAGAGTCTAGCCCTTCCTTGATCGCCACCTTCATGTATTTTAAGTTTTAACTTATTGTTTTAAATGTGGTTTTATGTTATAAGCTGCTTTGGGTGCCTCGCTGGGATAAAAGTAAGATATAACTATAGTAAGTAAATAATTGGGAAAGGCATGTTATGAATGTATGTTGCCTTTAAACTGACACGATTTCATGTATTTTTGCTCTGGCATGTTGAAATCAACAGTAAGCTAAGTTCAGCTAAGTCCTAAGGCCTTGAAGTCCAGTAAGCTAAGCTGCCTTGTTAGAATGTATCTACTCACTGAAGAAATGTCTTGATGGCTCCACATCAGACCCCTTTGACATCCGAAGCGGAGTGAAACAGGGCTGTGTTCTTGCGCAGACCTTGTTTGGGATTTTCTTCACTGTCCTGCTGAAGCAGGCCTTTGGAACTGCAACAGAAGGCATCTATCTCTGGACCAGATCAGACGGAAAGCTCTTCAACCTCTCCAGACTGACAGCAAAGTCCAGTTGAAATGTCTGTGTGACTTCCTCTTTGCCGACGATGCAGCTGTCACCGCCCACTCTGCCAAAGATCTCCAGCAGCTCATGATTCGTTTTAGCAAGGCCTGCCAAGTTTGGACTGACAATCAGCCTGAAGAAAACACAGGTCATGGTTCAGGATGTGGACTCACCTCCCTGCATTACAATCTCTGTGCATGAACCGGAGGTTGTCCATGACTTTGTGTACCTTGGCTCAACAATCTCCGACACTCTTTCTCTCGATACTGAGCTAAACAAACACATCAGTAAAGCAGCTACCATGTTTTCCAGACTCACAAAGAGAGTCTGGTCCAACAAGAAGCTGACGGAACATACCAAGATCCAGGTCTGCAGAGCTTGCGTCCTGAGTACACTTCTGTACTGCAGCGAGTCATGGCTCACAACAGGAGAGGAAACTGAACGCTTTCCACATGCGCTGCCTCCAATGCATCCTCGACATCACCTGGCAGGACAAAGTTCCAAACAACACAGTCCTGGAACGTGCTGGAATCCCTAGCATGTATGCACTGCTGAAACAGACGCCTGCGCTGGCTCAGTCATGTCGTGAGAATGGATGATGGCCGGATCCCAAAGGATCTCCTCTATGGAGAACTCGTGCAGGGAAAGCGCCCTACAGGTAGACCACAGCTGCGATACAAGGACATCTGCAAGAAGGATCTGAAGGCCTTAGGAGTGGACCTCAACAGGTGGGAAACCCTGGCCTCTGAGCAGCCCGCTTGGAGGCAGGCTGTGCAGCATGGCCTTTCCCAATTTGAAGAGACACTTGGCCAACAGTCTGAGGCTAAGAGGCAAAGAAGGAAGGCCCATAGCCAGGGAGACAGACCAGGGACAGATTGCACTTGCTCCCAGTGTGGAAGGGATTGTCACTCCCAAATCGACCTTTTCAGCCACACTAGACGCTGTTCCAGAACCACCATTCAGAGCGCGATACCATAGTCTTTTTGAGACTGAAGGTTGCCAACTACTGAAGAAAGGTCATGATAGTGTGAGATGGACTCATTTTCACATAAAATCCAATTATATATCCAGTTTTTTCCATCAGAATTGGAAGATCAACTTGCCTGAGGTCAAACATAGAAGAACCTGGGACCTGTGCACCACCTGTCTCCTCTGAGAAAGCATTAAGCTGATGATGATGAGCATGTGAATTTGGTGATTTTAAAAATAATTTAACTAACCTGCCTCTTTCCATCTAACATCCCTAAAGAAAGTTCTTGTGCTTTTTAATCTCATTTCTTGCATGCATTTCCCTCCTGTTAAAATGTTTATGCCTGGAAGGCATATTCGGTTCATGTAAAATCTACTGCTGGTTTTAACTAAACAGGCGTGTCCAGGTACGAGGAATTCAGTTCTGGTCTTCTGTTTATCTTGCAACAGGACTTTGAAGTCCTTTTGCGTAGATTCCTGTTCACTCCCACCAATTCTGAGCAATGTGGGAGGACACCAGCCACAGGAACAAACACTTGAGCACGGAAGCCAGTTTGGAGAGCTGTCCAGAAAGAAGTGTTTGGCAGGAGTTCCTGAGCAAGCTCTTAGACTAGTGGCTGGCAGGAAGAGACTGAAGGTAGGTTCGGTAAAGCTAGTTCTTTCAGCTTTGCGTCTGGGCCCTTATTCAGATCATGCTTGGATTTGGGGCCAATGGAAGTGGGATGTCCTGGGTAGTCAAACAGATGCCATGTGACCAGTTTCACTGCTCCTGAAGCCCAATGTATTGTAAGGGAGGCCCCAAGTGCTGAAAAAGTGTTTTCATTATTAAAGTTCCAGTAGTGTCAATGCCCAAAGCGCTTTGAGCAAGTTCCTTCTCAAGACAGAATATTTATGGTTTTTTAAAGAAACTATCAAGATGTCATTGAGGTCAAATGATCCCTAACAATGTTTCTTAGTCTCATAGAGTAAACTTACTCTACACAGACTGGAAAGAGTTGTTAGGAGTATTTGACTTCTGTGACAGACAGATATGTTTCCTAGTTTTTTATTGAGCTATTTATCTTCAGCCCCTTAGGAAGAACTTGCTTAATTTTATTGAAGCCTTGCTTTAAAAAAAAATAAATAAAAGTTCAGTTTTGGGGGTTTCCCTCACTTTGGATGGGAGGTCTGCAGAAGTGCTGTATCTCCCCCCTCCCATGTTAAAATGCTAAATATTCATGTGGATGCAACTTCCTCATGTGGTGAGCTGCAAGAATTGCCATCTGAGGCTCAAGAGTAAAGGCTCTTAGGTGCTAGACTGGCCTTGCATACACAAACTGGCAACTAGATCCCACTAAAGATGAAAGTTCTATAAACTGCTTCCTGTTTGGCTTTGTCTGGACAACCAGGTGGTCTTGACTCTGACTCTTGGCTAGGTTTCTGATCCTCAAACTTGCCTCTTAGTCCCGATTCCTGCTTTGACACTGGGCTTCATTCCTGCCTTCTGACTTGATTCCATGTACCTGCTTTTTGACTTGCCTTCTTGTCCTGACTTCTGACTCTCACACAGTTGCTGCCCATGGCCCAGGCCTGATGATGACAGAGGGAGGGGAGGAACTAGGCCAGGGTGCACAAATGCAATTACATGTATTCATTTCACCTGTGGAAGACCTTAAAGCAATAAGCAAAAGTTTTCGTGGAAGAATTGGGCTTTGAAAGAGATTTGTAGGAAGGAAAGATATTGCACTGCATGTTAATATAACAGACTCTTGATGTTTGATACAGGCTGACTGGTAAAAAGGAGCAGATGTGTAGTTCTTCGTTTGGAAGGGACAAAAGTTTACTTTCCTGCCTTAATCTAAAGCCTTAATTCCTTAATTCCCTTTCCTTAGTCCTTATATCACAGTGAAGCTGGATAGTTTTAAACAGAATGTTTTAGGGCCCAATCCTATTCAACTTTCCAGCACAGGTGCAGCCTCAATGCAGCCTTGCTGGAAAGTTGAGTGTTTCCAGGGGACAAATGTTTTTTTGTCATTGTCAAAGGGGACATACCTTTTGGAGGCTTCTGTGACTGCCCCGCCACCATAGGATGCAGCACACACTCCATTGGCACGGCTGCACCAGCAGTGGGAAATTGGATAGGATTGGGCCCTTAATCTGCCTCTTTCTAATTGGTTGTTGTTTTTCTTTGGTTGGGACTGCTTGGTTTGAAGGTGGCTCCTGATTTTCTAAAGCAGTGGTTCTCACACATTTAGCACTGGGACACACTTTTTAGAATATTAAATACAAGTAAAGAAGGCCAATTCTATGCTTGGGATCATTAGAAAAGGTATTGAGAACAAAACGGCTAGTATTATAATGCCGTTGTACAAATCAATGGTAAGGCCACACCTGGAGTATTGTGTCCAGTTCTGGTCGCCGCATCTCAAAAAAGACATAGTGGAAATGGAAAAGGTGCAAAAGAGAGCGACTAAGATGATTACGGGGCTGGGGCACCTTCCTTATGAGGAAAGGCTACGGCGTTTGGGCCTCTTCAGCCTAGAAAAGAGGTGCCTGAGGGGGGACATGATTGAAACATACAAAATTATGCATGGGAAGGATAAAGTAGATAAGAGAGATTCTATTTACACTCTCACATAACACCAGAACCAGGGGACATCCACTAAAATTGAGTGTTGGGAGGGTTAGGACAGACAAAAGAAAATATTTCTTTACTCAGCGCGTGGTCGGTCTGTGGAACTCCTTGCCACAGGATGTGGTGCTGGCGTCTAGCCTAGACGCCTTTAAAAGGGGATTGGACGAGTTTCTGGAGGAAAAATCCATTACGGGGTACAAGCCATGATGTGTATGCACAACCTCCTGATTTTAGAAATGGGCTATGTCAGAAGGCCAGATGCAAGGGAGGGCACCAGGATGAGGTCTCTTGTTATCTGGTGTGCTCCCTGGGGCATTTGGTGGGCAGCTGTGAGATACAGGAAGCTGGACTAGATTGGGCCTATGGCCTGATCCAGTGGGGCTGTTCTTATGTTCAGCTGACAAGGGAGGGCACCATGATGCAGGTATCTTGTTATCTCCCTGGGGCATTTGGTGGGCCACTGTGAGATACAGGAAGCTGGACTAGATTGGGCCTATGGCCTGATCCAGTGGGGCTGTTCTACTGTTCTTACGCTGTTTGGAAGCAAAACACCAAGGTAGTGGTCCAAAAGTGCTAAAGCGTGAAGATTACATTTGTGTGCACTTTCCTTACGGCTTCAGCATCAGGCAGGCTTATTCCCTCTAGGTACATAAACTGAAATGGAGCTGATGCAACAGGATCTAATTATGCTGGGGAGGAGTGGTGTTGCTTACCTGCCTGGGATTGTAATTTCAGACTTCTTGGAGAAGCTACAGACTGATGGCGGCAATTGAGCGTACCTGTAAAGGCTTCAAATGTTGTGCTTAAATGACCAAGCGATGAAGGGGGGAAATAAATACAGCTTTGTCTGCCTCCTGATCCTCGCCGGCCTGTTGAGATCTGTGGTCTCTGTTCCAGTCAAAGCCAATGTGACTTTGTTTTATTCTAACACCTTGAACAACAGCACTGAGAGTGCCAAGTGCGAATGTGGCCTGTATGGACAGCAGTCTCCTGCAGCCGATGCGCGGGGCCTGGTAGTCCCCCCTAACAACACCAAACTCCAAGCCTGCAATTGGAACACGCAATTTGCTGCTGCTTCACTTCCATGGATCGCACTGATTGAAAGAGGCAATTGCACTTTTACGGAGAAGATCAATCGCGCAGCTGAGCAAGGTGCGGAAGCCGTTGTCGTCTTCAACTACCAATGGCGTGGCAATCACACAATCCCCATGTTGCATCCCGGTGAGTTTGTTATGATAGGCTGTGAAAAAATGGCAAGCATTTTGTTTAGGAAATTTATTATCTCTGCATCTGCAACAGTGTCTTGTCAACAAGCGACTCCCAAGTTAATGTGGGGGGAAAAATGCTCAGCGGGCAAATCAAAAGCAAAGTCATGACTTGAGGTTTTGACAGCTTCATCCCAAGCTAAATTTCATTGGTGGTTCCTCAATAGAAGACCCTAGTGCTGTGTGCCCTTCTGTTGTTCACCTTGCTCCCTCGGCTGAACCTGAGAGTGAACTTGCAGACTTATTGCCATGTTTAATCATTTATAGAGCACTTCTGCTACGCAGAGCCTTCGATTTGAGACATCCTTCCTCAAGAAAGTCCCTTTGAACTTAATGGAACTCTCTTCCAAGGAAACATTTATTTTAGGGGTGGTCAAACTTGCTTAATGTAATAGCCACATACAATAAACTTCAAATGTTTGAGACCTGCGATATTTAAGAAGCATTTACATTCTTAAATTGCCATGAACATTAAAGCTCAGGTTTTAATCCAGTGGACTCTCAGTTTATACCTGGTCAATAATAATATAAAATAAATAAATAAATTGTAAATAATTACGAAGCTTTAAAAACTTACTTTTTGTGTTAATTGTGGTGCAAACCTATTTCCATGAGCTGCACATTATATGTCAAAGAGCCACATGTAGCTCATGAGCTGCAGTTTGGCCACCCCTGCTATATTTACTTGGCACCAGGATGGAAATATTATGCGTTTCTAGCCTGTTGCTCCTTGCAACAGCACTGTGAGATATGGAGAGTTATGACTGAGAGATGACATATTGTCCAAGGCCTCCAGCACAGTTCCATTCCCCACCCCCACTGCAGCTCTGAAGGAAGGTAAATATCCTGGGGCAAGGTCCCAGCTGTGACCAAAGTGTGTCGATGGATTCATGTGGGGAGAGGCAGTTCTTCCAATATCCTGGTCGTGGGCCTGGTGCGTGTTTAGGTTATTGTTTACTTTGGCCACAGGTAGCGGCCCATGTTCATTTGGATCCTGCAAAGGACTGATTGTTTTTGATATAACAAAATTTTAAAAATAGAATGCCAAGATCGGGATTATCCTGTAATCATGAGTGCTAAAGAGTGTGTAGGTGAGAGAGAGAGAGAGAGAGAGAGAGAGAGAGAGAGAGAGAGTAAACCTATCTTCTGCTACACAGTTGCACAATGTCAGAACAGAGACCGGTTGGTCCAAATGTTGATTGAGACTCCAATTGCCAGTAAATTCAACACAATTTCAGCTAGAATTGGCAAGGTGTTAAGGACATAATGATTTGCTGTGTCAAAGTCCATCTTCTCCAGTTTTCTGGTACTCAAAGTGGCTGGTGTATAGATGCTCAGAATCTGGTTGTGAAGGTGATAATCCTTCGTGCTTGCCCCTAGCATCTTTGCAACATTCTGCAAAGAGGTTCTCTTTACCCATTGTGAAGAATTAGGGCCCGATCCTATCCAACTGTCCAGCACTGGTGCAGCCACAACGCAACCCCGAGATAAGGCAACAAATGTTGCTATACCTTGAGGAGGCCTTTGTGACTGCCTCCCCACCAGTGCACGCCCCATTGGCATGGTTGCGCCAGCACTGGGAAATTGGATAGGATTGGGCCCTCAGTCACCACTGAGAAGCCTGTTACCTGCAAATTTTGATTGTCTTTTTCCAAGCCATCTGTACGATGGCCATCACCCAGGATGGGCACAAGCGTGTGTTCGTGTGTGGCTATGGTTGCTTTGGGCTAATTAAAATCTTGCCATCCTCCCTGCCATAACACCCGAGATTTTGGGTCTTGTTTTATATGTTGAATAACCATATCAGTTCAACTTCTAAATGATCAAGAGCTGATCAGGATACTCGGTTTTCATGTTTAATGTCTGTCGCTTTTTTTTTTAAAACTTGCCCTGCTTTACAGCTTTGTCTGTCTGTGCTGTGGGCAGCTAATGGAGATTAGGTGGTTGTATATCTCACTCCAGTTGTATATCCTGGTACACAAGGGAAACTGCCCAGCAGATAAATGGCTAAGCTGCCTGAATGCACTGGATCAAAAAATATAGGCAGTGCCCTTCTTTCAGGACAGGTGTTCTTGGTATTTTGGCACACTGGGTATTTGCCTTGCTTGCATCTGTGGGTGGTCTGATTAGTTTTACAAAATGCATGCACTTTTAGAGGGTGAAGGAGATTCTTAATGTCTTCCCCTTGTACTGTTTTTCTGCTAAAAGTCAGCTTTCATACACACAACTGGTTTGCCTCTGCAAGGGAAAGCAGCTAGTCTAGAACAGTGGTTCTCAAACTTTTAGCACTGGGACCCACTTTTTAGAACGAGAATCTGTCCCACTAGAAGTGATGTCATGACCAGAAGTGACATCATCAAGCAGGAAAATTTTTAACAATCCTAGGCTGCAATCTTACCCAGGAGTAAGTCCCATTTACTATCATTGTTAAAAGCATATACAGAACAGCCTGTTAAAAGTACAGATCTGTAATATTCCCCCAAATGCAGTTACATCCCATGGTAGCATCAAGTCTGATACATTAGAAATAAAATATTGAAATGAATGGGGAACCACCTAGTGGGTCCCGACACACAGTTTGAGAAACACTGGTCTAGAAAAATGAAACAAGGGGAAAGAGGGACTATAAACGTACACACTTTTACGCATGCTAGTCTTCTGTTTGAGAATGCAGTGTCATGTGCAGTTTGGCCCCAAATTAACTATCTGAATTGTAACTGCTCTTCTGTGTTTTTAAATTAAGGTGGTCTTACTTAATGGTCCTAAATGACTCTGACAAATAGATGCATTTCTCAAGACTGTAGTTGCTGTTAGGCTTTTTGTAGGTTTGCAGAACGTTAGCCAATCGCTCAGTATGCACAAATCACATGTCTAGGTCTCTGAACAGTGCTTGTTATGATATTTTCTGAACTGGTTTTGCACCTTTTCCCCTTACTGGTCTGTTTGAAGAGCATGTATCATATACTTGCAGAAGCAGGCAGGCTGGAAATGAGGACAGGAGTATCTGAGACCTGCTAGGCTTTTACAAAGAGCTTCTGTGTGGAACAGTCGCTCATCTTGATTTCTATTCTAGAACAATGGTGCCCTCAAGTGTCCACACTTGATAGGTATGCAATCAAACCTAAATGAATAAACCTCGCATATGTCCACAGTGCTCAAATTATGCATGGGGTGTGTTCATGTGCACATGTACCAATTAGCTACTATTTTCAGAAATTTATAGGGGGCATAATTTGGATAAAATTTGGAGGAGTCAGGGTTGAGGCTTATGCATTTCCTTAAAGGCCTCCTATCTTCCCTCCCATAATTTGACTATGCATGTCCATAGCTGACTTCACAGCTAAGTCCCCTATTGAAAGCACATTTGATCATTAAACTCCTATAAGCGCTGTCCAGTGAAGGCAGTGTGGGAAAAGGTCCGAAAAAACAGGTTAATCTTTTTACTTGGGGCTTGTAGCATAGTGGTGGTAAGTAGAGCATTTGTATTACCTGCCAAAGTCAGGCAACTTCAGGTAGAGGACTGGGGAAGACCCCTCCCTGAAACCCCAGAGTTCTGCTGCCAATCAGTATAGACCAGTGTTTCTCAAACTGGGTCGGGACCCACTAGCTGGGTCGCTAGCCAGTTTCAGGTGGGTCACCATACATTTCAATATATTACTTTTAATATATTAGACTTGATGCTACCATGGTATGTGACTGCATTTGGGGAAATGTTACAGACCTGTAGTTTTAACAAGCTACTATGTATATTCTTTTAACAATGATAGTCAATGGAACTTACTCCTGCGTAAGTGTGGGTACGATTGCAGCCTAGGATTGTTAAAAATTTTCCTGCATGATGATGTCACTTCCAGTCATGACATCACTTCCAGTGAGTCCTGACAGATTCTCATTCTAAAAACTGGGTCCTGGTGCTAAATGTGTGAGAACCACTGGTATAGACTATAATCACCTGGATAGACCAAAGGTCTAACTCGGTAGACAGCAGCTCTGTTCATATCTCCTCCCTTTGCCCTGTCCCCTTGCATCTTGGCTTCTCCTCTTAATTTCCTAGACACAGTTACCTCTTTCCATCACACCCAACCAGATCACTCACATCATCATGCGCGGCTTGTTAAAATCCCAGAGGGTGAATTTTTCTGCCCATAGATTACCTGCTTGAACATCCCATCTCTCAGCCATTGTCTCTTGGGCATTCTACCATAGCCTTATACCAGTGGTTCTCAACCTTTAGGAGCTCAGGGACCACTAAGGCAAAATTCTGAGATGGTGGGGACCACATGCAACCCCCCCCACCCTCGCACACAAAAAAATACAATTAAATTTGTAATGCATTAGAAGATTATTTAATAATTAATGTGGTGGTTGTGCTTGCATTTGCTTCACTAGCTGTGAAAGTCTTGGGTTTACATGGAACACATAATAATTCCCCTCCAACGCAGAGGTTTTCACACCCACCCAATTCAATCCAGTCTCTTTTCCCGCACACCAGACCACATTACGCACAGCCCTTGCCTCTTTTAAGTGTGGAAAAGCACCTCAAAAAGGGAGAGGGTAAGCCAAAGGGGATTATAGACAAGTCATGCAGGGTAGTTAAATGAGCCAACAGAAAGCACACACATCCCTGCACAGTTCCTTTTGTTACACAGCCCTGGCCCTGCTCCCCCCACTTGTGAGTCCAGAGTCCTTAGGAAAGTGTTCAACACAATTTAGGCAGGCTGGTCCTGAAGGAGAAGCACCAGCTCAGAGAGACATCTCAGAATGGCTGCTGCATGTCTCAGGAAGAAAAGTCCTTTTGGTGTGCACTGCAAGGTCTTTGGGGGGGGGGAAGGCTCTCTTCACTTCCTGTTCTAATTGCTGTCATCCTCTAGCTGTGGACTACTTTGGCTGGAGCTAAGAGAGTGTGAGCAAGCCTATAGGTAGGCTGCAGACACAAAACAACAGCTGCCTACTCTGCCTTTAGTCTTTGACACTCCTTGCCCCAGGATGTGATGATGGTGTCTAGACTAGATGCCTTTAAAAGGGGATTGGAGAAATTTCTGGAGAAGTCTATCACAGCCACTGTGTGACTAACAGCCCCATTCTAGGCATGTCTACTCAGAAGTAAGTCCCATTATAGTCAATGGGGCTTACTCCAAGGTAAGCATGCATAGGACTGCAATCTGAGGAGATAGGGGAACTGGCCAAGTGTGGGGTGGGGGAGGGCTCCCCATGGACAAAGCTGCTGCTGCTCTCTGAGGAGGAAGAGTCAGGGGTTGTACCTGCTGTACTTGGCTACGGTGGTGCCTGATCTGCAACTTCTGGGATTGCTTCTCCCCAGGTGGGCAGAGGTGCTGCCTGTTTCCCTCTCCAAAAGGGGTCCCAAAACCTGGTTGCCTGGATCCCTTGCTCCACCCCTGGGAGTTAGAAGAGCACATCCAGAGGGCCCAGTCCTGCCAACTGGGAAGGAGGTACCAGGGTTGGGGGTTGAGCATACTGTTTCTCCCTTCTCCTGCTGCCACACTGCCTCCAACTCCCTTCCTCTGTGTTCCCTGGCCAGCTGGAGTCTGCACTCCCAGGGAAATCACATCCAGAGAAACCCACTCCCAGGGGAAACCCCTCCCCAGCCAGCCAGCCAGTGATGCCTTTGGGAGCCTGTTCTTTCTCCTCCTCCTCCTTATTACTCCCATTCCTCCCCTCCTCAGGCCTCCCCCACCTCCTCCTCCTCCAGAGGCGGCAGCCCCATCCCCCCCACCGAAGAGACTTCCCAGGCTGGCTGCAGTCCTGATTTGACTCCTGAAAAACCAGGCTGCGAGGGCTCACCTCAAGGCACAGGGTCAAGGAATAGAGGCAGTGGCGGAAGGGCACCTCTCCTCTGCATGCAGCTGAGCCAGGAGGCTGCACAAACGTGCACACCTTACAAGCTGCCTGGGCTTCACTTTTTCGCTTGTCTGGGCACTCACAGACAAGGAGGGAAGGAGGTGGAGGGAGGAGGCAGGAGGTGGAGAAAGGCTATGCTCTGATTGGCTCTGAGCTGCTCTGATTGGCTGCTGGTGCTGCAGAGGCTTTTTTTCTTCCTGGAAGGGCATTTTATTTTCACCAGAGAGGTCGCGGACCACCTGGGAGGGCACTGCGGACCACCAGTGGTCTGCGGACCGCAGGTTGGGAACCCTAGCCTTATACCATGGTAATGACACAGAGGTGGAACTGACAGCCGTAGGATGTTTCGTTGCTGAAGATTCTGAGTTAGTAAAATTGTTTCTTAACTACACCGGGGGTGCTAGAGGCTTGTAAGAATGCTATTTTTCCAGGCTTGTTCCTAATCCATTCTATTACTTGAGAACAACACCATAACCACTGCCTGATGAACTTTTGTTCAACTGAGAAAGCAAAACAAATCCTCCTTACCCAAATTCTGGGTGGATCTGTCACTTGAAGCCTTTTGAACCATGATTTCCCTAACATTTGTTCTAGAATGCAGTAGAATTAACATAAATTCAGACTATGAGTGTTAGATATGAACATTCCTTTCCTTAAAAACTGAGTCACTGTGACTGATTCTGACAGAGTCCTTAAAGGTTTGTGTACTTCGGCATAAACATTTGCAAGAAATGGCATAATTTGTCAGATCCTACTTTGTCCCTCATTATGCATCTGACAAAGGAAGCTCTTGTGGTTTAACTAGGAGAGTTTGTGTTCCAGGTTTCTCATGGAGCTCTCATAGTTGGAGGGCAGAAGCTTTTCACAGGCCACAATGAGTCAAAAAGTGGACCCCTTCTTCCTCCTCTGGCCTGGCATGATGGAGTCACAAAGAAGCCTTTGGGGAGGGGACATCGCTCAAAGAAAGAACGTGTGTTTTCACATGCAGAAAGTACCAGGTTCAACCCCTGGCATCTCTAGGTAGTGCTGGAACGGATCCTTGCCTGAAATCCTAGAGAGCTGCTTTCAGTCAGTGAGCTTGATGTTGTGAGCTATATTGAGGTTGATGTTCTTGTGATCTGACTTGGTATCAGACAGCTATGTAGATTTCTATATTTCCTTCCTCAGCAATATAAACCCGAAGCGTCTCATTTGCTCATATAACGGGGTGAGCACTATACGGAGCTAAACTGGACGTGGGGGGCGGGGATGTAGAAGTGCTCCGTGCCTTTCAAAGTTGCCGTTCTAGTGCCCAGGCAAGGGGAGGCTGAGGTGGAGTGTAGACATGTGCATTGGCAGTTTTCTAGGGTTTTAGACAGGGATGTAGAGATACCATTGGGGATTGAAACTCGGATTGGACATGCAAAGTAGGTACTCTACCACTACGGCAGTGATTCCCAAAGTGTGCTTTGACATGTCCCGGCAGCAAGACTGTGATGCAGTCCTACAAACTGTGGTGGGAAGTTCAGCTTGATGGGCAGAGCTCCTTGTGCACGATTTTTGCTTGCTTGAAAAAGCCCTTCTGCCTGCCCTGAGCCTTTTACCGTGATATGTAGGGTCACATCTGGTCTCCCAACCCAGAAGTAAGTAGGTTGCATTGTCAGGTCATTGCCCTGAAGCACTGTTGGATCAGTACCACTTCCTTCAGGGTGCTGAGGCATTGTGGCAGAGGTAAGCTTGGGAAGCACTGCACTATGACTTCATTCCAGCACAGCAAACTGTTGTGCTTCCAGTATAGCAGATGCACACATGGAAACCCGTGTCTGCTTGCAGAACTTTCTGGATCAGGTTGCCATTTCTCCTGAGGTTTATACCTAGAGACACAGCAGAGCTTGATAGCTCAGGGATGGTGTGTCATTAGTAGAGGAGTGGAGCTTAGTAGGGAGGAGTGTGGAGTTGAATGACAACAGGCAAGATAAAGCTGGTGGAGCCTGTTGCAGGAAAGGCAGAGTTGAAATCAAAAACTTAACACACACAGTACCATTCGTGCATCATTAAGAACCTAAGAAGAGCCCCGCTGGATCAGGCCAAGGCCCATCTAGTCCAGCTTCCTGTATCTCACAGTGGCCCACCAAATGCTTCAGGGAACACACTAGGAAACAGACACAACCTGCGTCCTGGTGCTCTCCCCTGCATCTGGCAATCAGAGGCAGTCTACTTCTACGTTGCACATACTTACCATGGCTTGTAACCTGTGATGAACTTTTCCTCCAGAAATTTGTCCAATCCCCTCTTAAAGGCATCTAGGCAAGATGCCATCACTACGTCCTGCAGCAAGGAGTTCCACAGATTAATTACATGCGGGATAAAAAAATTTTTCTTTTGTCTGTCCTAACTTTCCCAACACGTAACTTTAGTGGATGTCCCCTGGTTCTGATGTTATGTGAGAGGGAAAAGAGCATCTCACTGTCCACTCCATCCATCCCCTGCATAATTATGTATGTCTCAATCATGTCCCTCCTCAGGCGCCTCTTTTATAGACTGAGAAGCCCCAAACCCTGTAGCCCCCACCCATTGTGGGAGGTGCCATAAGAGAGGTGCCCCAGTCCATTGTTAATGTTTTTTGGGTGCCCCAGTCCAAATGTTAATTTTTACTGTACAACATTCTCTATGCGTCCCTCATCTCATTCTTTAGAATGATGATAAAGCACAGAGGTAGGTTAGGACAAAAATAGCTTGCTCTTTTTTGTTTTGGGACCCTAGCCTTGAGATTTTCCCACCTTCTCTAGAGAACCTAAGAAGGGAGGTTAAGCCCTGAAACTTTAGCTGAAACCTGGTAACCTTAGCAGAACATTTGTCCTCTTTCATATGCAACAGCCTGAGACATTCCAAGTAAAAACAGTCTGTGTGTTCTCAGTTCAGTGCATATGTAAGGTACTGCGGAGAGCTGGAACTGAATATTTGATGTCTCTTCGTCCTTTCTGTGTTATCGCAACCTCTTCTGTGATCTGCCCGTATAACTTTCTTGCTGCAGTGCAGACACTGAATGTTCAGGCAGCCTACCTCAGGTTTTATCTCTTACTTTGAAGACTGATGACAAACTTTGCCCTGGTGTCCTGCAACTTCTATTTCCTACATCTTCTCCTGTTTCTATTTTATCCTCCCTTAAAAAATATGTTCTAGATTATCAGTTATATCTATGGCAGTTGTTTCCTGAAGTACATATGCTGACCTCACCTTCCTCAGCAATCTCCACTGATTACATGGTCTCTCACCATAATAAGTACTAGCATCTTGTAATCTGTTTTTTCAAAGTGCAGTTTAACTTTGGTCCCATTTGAAAATAAAAACTGAACTATATGGTTGAGTCCATACACAGTCACGCCATGTAAAGCCAGCAGACTTTCATTTTCCTTGAGTCCTGGTATTGGAAAATGTGTCATCTGGGAAGCAGAATCCCTAACAGTGAAATTTTTTTAAAATCGGAATTGGAGTTAAGGAGCCAAGGGCGGGGGAGGGAGTCCCCCATCCGATCGATTGATGCGTATTTATTATGGTTTTCGCCAAGCAGAAGTTTTTTCCCCCCTTCCAGTACCTCCCTTGTTAGGTGTCCTGTTCCGTGGTTTCTCTGTAGGACACAACACACTGCCTTGAGCAATAGAATGATGGACCTCAGCTCCAACTACAGAAAGGCACATAACCTACATCACTATGTTCACTGCTTTTCTCGCCATGGCAAGTGTTCCATTACTGGTAAATGCAATGAGCCCTACCCCCTCTCTCCAGCTTGGAGCTGGAGAAAGGGTTTTATCCCTGCAGTTGCATTCCACTTCAGAGTCACTCAGAAATGTATTGCAACTATGGGGATACAGTTGTGGGGATACAAACAACACAGTCCTGGAACGAGCTGGAATCCCTAGCATGTATGCACTGCTGAAACAGAGATGCCTGCGTTGTCTCGGTCATGTCGTGAGAATGGATGATGGCCGGATCCCAAAGGATCTCCTCTATGGAGAACTCGTGCAAGGAAAGCGCCCTACAGGTAGACCACAGCTGCAATACAAGGACATCTGCAAGAGGGATCTGAAGGCCTTAGGAGTGGACCTCAACAGGTGGGAAACCCTGGCCTCTGAGCGGCCCGCTTGGAGGCAGGCTGTGCAGCATGGCCTTTCCCAGTTTGAAGAGACACTTGGCCAACAGTCTGAGGCAAAGAGGCAAAGAAGGAAGGCCCATAGCCAGGGAGACAGACCAGGGACAGACTGCACTTGCTCCCAGTGTGGAAGGGATTGTCACTCCCGAATGGGCCTTTTCAGCCACACTAGACGCTGTTCCGGAACCACCATTCAGAGCGCGATACCATAGTCTTTCGAGACTGAAGGCTGCCAACACAGAATAGTGTGGGGATAATCCCAACCCCGGATCCACGTTGGAGCTGGGACGTTTTTCACACTGTGTTTCAGAAATTCGTTCAATGCTTCAGACTATGAAAATGATCCCCAAGCTTGTCCTTGAGCTGTATTTTGGAGGCACAGAGCACAGAAACCTCTTCCCATTGGTTCCCAGCAACCACAAATATTTGATTGACTTTTAAAGCCAAAGTGCGTGGACACCTGCTATACCTATAACTAAATAAACAGCCTTCCATCTAAAGATAACTAGAGTTCCAAGGGTTCAAATGAGCCCCTGAGCTCTTTCTTTCCTTCACATCCACCCACATCCTTCATATGCACTTCACTTTCTTTCTCTCACTCAAGTGAGATTTATGCAAAACGCTCCTTAATTTTTTCCCCTGGCTCCCCACCCCATCTGAACACCCACAGTGAAGTTAGGCACCAAGGCCCTCTCCACTGACTGGACGTAGACCAAAGCCCTTGCACAAAAGAATTCTGTTCCGTCTAGTACTATCGACTCTAATAAAATAAATTTCATGTTCGGATGAAAAAGCAATCTGCTTCCCCAGAAATGCTTTATAGCTGGCAATTTACGGTTTGTTTTTCAAGCTCTCTTATCAGATTGTACTCAGCTTGGTTGGCACCGCTCTCAGATATGATTAAGTGCTTTTTTCTGTCTTTGCAAAGGATGCGTTAAGCCACAAGTCCCAGAATATTTTAGGATTTACATTCACCAGCAGCATCTCTGCTCTCAAGGCCTTCCAATTGGCAATGCTATGCGGGATGGCAAGAAATGTCCCCTTTTGGCTCAGTATAATTTCTCCAAGAGATTGGTGTGTTACTGGTCTCCTACTCGAACTTTGCCTTTTCTTTCCCAATACTTTTCTTTCTTTTCCCTGACTTTCCCGCAAAGCAGAATCCAACATGGTTTCTGACAGGTAACAATCAAGAATCCCACCTGTCCTTAGTCCTCTGACCAGTGATAGTGCCCAGAGTGTCCCTCCCTTTCCTTTTGAAGTCTAGACAACAGGTAGTTGGAGCTGTTTCTCTCTGGCAAGGAGGAGGGACGCAACCTGTGGCTATGTCAGTGTGTAAGCTAGTCCTTTCATTATGACGATCTTCTTGGGTAGGAGGGTTTGTAACATACCAGTGGCCCTTGGCCCCCTGGCTCATGCCAGAATGATTTCCTTCTACTTCTGTAGTCCCTGGGCAACAAATAACACTTTGGAAAGATTTCTGGCTGAAAAGGTCTGTAGGTAGGGTGTGGGACTTCAGCAAGCCCTCCTCATTTATTTTGATCCCTGCCAGCTCTTTCTCTTGCTATTGTCTCCAATATCCACCATCAACAACTCTGGCCTCAATCCCCTCTCCCTTGATAAAAGGGGGGAAAGCACAGAATTGCACATCCAAAATGATGCATGCAAATGTCAGAAATTGATGAATTTATTTCGTTCATTTGACCCCAGAACCTGGGGAATTTTTTGTGGGCAATTGCATTCATATCACATGTCTGCATGGAGATATTGCATGGTACAGATAGCTCAATATTGACATGTACGGACATGTTCTGCCTGTTTATAGATTTTCAGTTGCTTGGTGCTTCTGAGCTGGCCATTCTACTGTGTCATCTCCTTGATCATATGGAAGTTCAGATCTCCGGTCTTGTGTAATCAACTCCCCAAAGAGGGAAGAAAAGGGAGGGAAATAGGTTTTTCTGATTCAGTCCCTGCAAATGGAAACTTAGCCAGACGTGAGTAAAGACCCTGGTGAATCAGCATATCCAACTCTGTGAAATCCTAAGACCTCTGTGTCCTACAGGAGCCAAACATGTCTGGGCACATCCTCTCCTCCTTGCAGCAGATTTTGTATATTCATTTCACACCTCTGCAGAAATTCTTGTACAGTAATAGTTATTATTAAATATTACTAACTTGCATGCAGTGCTACCAATTTTACGTGGCACTTCTGCTTATAAACAGTAAGGATGGATCTCTGTCCCAAGGAGCTTACAGTGTAAAGGTTGCCAGTAGGGAAAAAGAGAAGGAGCAGAAACATAAAGAGCATCAAAGATGAATGCAAAGGCAGTCCAAGGTCCTCAGTCCACCTACTTAGCTCCACTGATTTGATGATTTATCAATGGAGTTTTAAGCCATTGCGGGGGTTCCTTTGTGAATGAAAGATGACATTGAAATGTTTCAGAAAAAAGGAAAACAGACAGTGGGGTTTACTTCTGAATAAACGTGTGTAGGCTTCATTGCAGACAAGGTTAATGGGTGTGGGGTTAAGCAAAGATTGTGTGAGCCAGAAATTTGCCAGTTCAAATCTCACCTCCTCTGCTTTCAATTCCCAGTCCCAGGATGGCTTTAGAAGTTGAGAAGCATAAATTCTTAAGACCCAAATGGAGATTCGTATCTGGTCCGTACAAAACCAAGTTCTAGATACCACGCATTGCACCAGTTTGATCTCTCCCATTGCCACGTGAGCAGGTGGTCATATGATACGTCTTGTTCCTCACTTCTAAGGCTTAAAGCTGGACTGGAAACAAACACACAACACAGAGAGAGAGAGAGAGAGAGAGAGAGCATGGCATTTTGTTTTGCAATCCTTCCGCCATACTAACAATGACAGCTCGCTAATACATAATATTCTGTTCCTGCCTTAAAAAGTCATCTGTATCTCTTTTGTGCAACATGGTCTATTCTACAAGGTTGTTCAAAGGATTACTGACATGTGGAGTGTTGTGAGTATTCAAGAGCACTGTTTAAATCTAAGTTATTTATTCTGAGTCTACAGATCCATTCCTTGCCTGCTCCCCCCCTTTTTTTGAAATAGGTGTGTTCTGCACCACTTTTGTACAAAGGAGAAGAAGCAATATGTGTTAATGAGAACCTTTACCCTGATGGCAGATTGAAGGAGGGGAGGGAGGAGTTTCTTCAGTTTAGAACATAGTGGCTCCACCTGAGCCTTCAAGAGGCTTCAGATACGGCTCTACCTGCCTTTCTTGTCTCTCTGTGCTCCCAAAATCTGAGAGGAAGGACTGGAACTCATTGGCAGAGCATTTGCGTTGCATGTGTAAGATCCCATGTTCAGTCTCTGGTATCTCCAGGTAGAGCTGTGAATGTTCACCTAGCAATTCCTGAAGAGTGACTGTGTAGATAACACTGATCCAATGGTTTGATCCAGTGTAACAGTGTAATCAGTGATCAGAAGTAAGCCCCATTTAGTATAATGGATCTCACTCCCAGGTAAGTGTAAACATCTTTTTCCTTGGAAACTTGCTTAAAAGATAACTGCCTGAGCTCATACCTTTCAGAGGAAAAAGTGTTTGCATTTTCCAAGTCTTTCAGGTCAATATACAGTTAGGATTACCTCCTAGATAGTAACTGACACTCCCCCAACCCACCAAGGAAAATTACACAAACCAAATTCTTTGTTGAACCTACTGAAATAGCAAACAAATCTAGCAACAAATTCTTTCATAGCATGTTTACTTTGGGGTATTGTCTCCCCATTTGTTCAGCTGGTTACAGGAAAAATAGATTCTTGTTTCCATTGTGAAACATGCCGCTGTTGTTTTTCCAGCATTTGTGCCATAAGAACCAGTACAGCCCTGCTGGATCAGGCCAAAGTTCCATCCTGTTTTCCATACTGGCCCACTAAGTTGCCTCTGAGAAGTAAAAAAAAAAAAAAAAAGAGAGACATTGTGTCTTTCACCATTTCTCTCCTGCAACTGGTGTTCAGAGACAAACTGCTGCTGAATTCAGAAATAATGCATAGCCATCTTGACTAGTAACCACTAAAAGACCTGTCCTCCACACATTTCTCTAACCCAGTGGTTCTCAGTAGTTTTAACACTGGGACCCACTTTTTAGAATGCGAATCTGTCAGGACCCACCGGAAGTGATGTCATGACTGGAAGCAGGATGTCAAGCAGGAAGATTTTTAAAAATCCTAGGCTGCAATCTTACTCACACTTACCCAGTAGTTAGTCCCATTTACTATTATTGTTAAAAGTATATGCATAGTCGCCTGTTAAAAGTATAGATCTGCAACATTTCCCCAAATGTAGTCACATACCACAGTAGCATCAAGTCTTATATATTAAAAATAAAATATTGAAATGAATGGGAACCCACCTGAAATTGGCTCGTGACCCACCTAGTGGGTCCCAACCCACAGTTTGAGATACACTGGTCTAACCCTCTTCTGAAGTCATCTAAACCTAGTGCCCATCGCCACATGTGCTGTGTGAAGGATACCTGTCTTTGGTCTGTCCTGAATTTTCCATTAATCATTTTCATTGTATAATTCCTGGTTATAGAGGTTCAGAGAGAGAGAGAGTGTGTGTAGAATAACTTATCTTAATTCACTAGCTCCATATCATGCATCATTTTATGTCTTCATGTCTCTCCTTAAATTGCCCTTTTTCTAAGCTCAAAGTCTCCAAATGTTGTAGCCTCACTTCCTAAGGAAGGTGTTCCAGTCCTCTGATCATTTTGGCTGCTCTCTTATCAACCTTTTCCAGCACTATAATACCCTCCTAGAGGTGTGGCAACCAGAACTGTACACGTTTTCCAAATTTGGCTGCAACATAGGAGCCTTGTAATATTAGCAATCTTCTTTTCAATCTTTGGTTTATTGGTTTATATTGTGTGTTGGTTTTATTTTTCCTTGTCATGCTTTTGGAGGGTGTAGGAGGGAGATCTTGTGTAACATCCTCATATTCATATCCATGCACTGATGATATGATGAATTTGTATATTCATTTTTGACAACAAAAAGAGTCAAAGCAAAATATCTGTCCCCTAACTCTGCATGTTCAATGGAAGTTGAGAAGGAGGGTCTATGTGCATACATCTATATTTGCATAGGCACTTCCATATGATTGGTAATAATAATAATACTACAGGTATTTCTATACCGCCTTTCTTGGTCCTCAGATTTCTCCTCAGACTTTATTCAAGGTGGTTTACATAGGCAGGCTAATTAAATCCCCGCAGGGGTTTTTACAATTTGAATGAAGGTTCTGTCTTTCAAGAAACCACAACATTCAGATGTTTCTTTCCGATCTGGCCGCACATTCTGGCCTCCATCCTCCCACGCTCAGAGCAGATGGAATAGCTCAGCTCAGCTTGCCAGCTGCTTCAAGGTCACACGGTGCCGGTGGCCTCAAACTGGCGACCTGCGGATGTTATCTTCAGGCAAACGGAGGCTCAACCCTCTAGACCAGACCTCCTGCCCAGAACAATTGGGTGTCCCAACTGCATGTATGGAGCCCACATGGGTACAGTCATGGTCCCCCTTCAGTTGAATACTTGGTGGTTGGGATCAGTGGACATGATCCCCTTTCCTCCATATATTTACTCACTGCATGGTTAAGGAAGGAAAAGAAATATACAGTCATCTGCTGTGTGTGAGCTTCCCAGAGGCTGGTGGGCCACTGTGGGAAACAGAATACTAGATTTAGATGACCCTTTGACCTGATCCAGCAGGGGTCCCTGATGCTCTAACCCACACTTTGCTTTCCCCCACACTTCCTCTTTTGCTCCATCTCCCTCTTCCTTTTCCAAGGGGTCTTACTGTCATATTGGTATTTATTCCTACCATCTACCTAACAAAACAGATGTTTTAAGAAGCACCATACCTTTCTTCCTAGTGGGTATATCCAAACCTGCTTTTAACCTCAGAAGTAAGTTATGCCATGAACACTGGCTCTTATAGAAATGAGAGAGGTCCAGCATGGCTCAGTGACTATTGCGTTGAGTTTGACCAAGCAAGGACCACATTCAGATTTCCATCCAGCTCACACAATGGTTGGAGAGTCCCTAGTCAAGTCAATGGACTTAACTTGCTTCACAAAGTTGAGGCAAGAAGAAACTAGGGATGAGCATAATAAACAACACATGGTGGTGTTGGCATCCTTCAGTCTCGGAAGACTATGGTATCGCGCTCTGAATAGTGGTCCTGGAACAGTGTCTTCTCCAGAGCGCGAAGCCTGGGTAAAGTAAATATGGAGGATAGACTTACCCATGCAGCAAATCCCTCCTCTCCATGTCACTGGAATGGTCCAATGGAAAGGCAGAAGCCAATACGGTTGGTTCCAGCGGTGTCGCAGGAGTTGCCAGAACGTGGCTGTGTTCAGCCATGAACTGCCTCAGGGGTTCCGGCTCTGGATTTTGCCTCGAGGTTGACTCCTGAAGCCTTTTCCATAACTAGATGTAGCCACAAGGCAGAGGAGGTTTGGGATCAGAGTTTTCCTTCTCTAAGATGAGCTGCCTTCCTAGGCTAACGAGTCCCATCTACCCAGTGGCTGTTTAGTCACCTCTTACGACAAGTACAGCCAAACTGAGGGCCTAAATAATGTACTCAGCATTTATTTATTTATTGTTTTAGCCTGCTTTTAATCAAGATTATCAAAGTAGCTTACAAATACAGTGGGGGAGAAAATAAAACCAAACTCTGAACAACAATATTAATGTTGATAGCAGCAGCATAAAACAATTGAAATTTAAAACAGCAGAATTTTTAAAAAGGCTTTTTGAATATTAACTTATTTTTTAAGTATTCAGCATCGTCTGAATGTGGAAAGAGAAGGAGCCTGTCTGATCTCTCTCTGGGGCAGTAGTTCCATAATTGTATTGCCATGAAAAAAAAAGTCTTGTTCCTGACACCTACTAACTGAACATCTGCTGACTTCTGCAGCTCATCTTAAGGCTTGGACAGGGTTTGCATTTGTGAAGGTGGTCCTCAAGTTAAACTGTCCCAGGCTGCTTAACAAATGACAAGGATAAATAGTTCATAACTAGTGCATGACGGATAGTTCCCACCTGCTTGCTTCACCAAATGCCCAGCTCCCTCTCTTATGCGTGACCTACTTAGTAAATGTATTTACATAAGTTGCTGGACACTTGAGGAAGTAAGCAGGTAGCTCTTCCATGACATCCTAAACTCAACCTGAACCTCTGTATAAGAAAGCAGGTCATGTCAATCACTTTTCCTTCTTTGCATTCCTTTAGAAGAAAGAAGCTTGATTTCCATTCATCAACCAGTCATGAGGGCAGCCTCATTATCAGTGCAGTAATTTAAATACAATACAAGGAGGAAGATCCATTGAAATACAATACATGGAGGAAGATCTGTTCAGGACTGTGCAGGATTTGAACTAGTCTAGGAGGTTGTGGTGTGGGTAGTGCATTATCTGCCAGCATATATAACTTCACTTTGAACTAAATGTTATCTGTTCCCTGCCTATTTTTCCAGTGTTGTGAATGGAGGTCATCTTCAACCTCATAAAACAATCAGAGCAAACTTTTCCAACCCCTTTTTCTTTTGAGAAGTCAGTAAGAATTTGGCCATTGTGGCCTCAATGTTGGAGGAAATTAAAAGTAGTTTCCTCTTTGGGGGGGAAGCAGTAGTAGCTTAAGCAGCGGACCCCCCTTTTGGGTATCACCCCAGGGAACCTCCCTCACTTGGCTGACTGCTATTCAATGAAAAAAGACAAAGGCAATTGCTTGTTAAAGTTGCAAAAAGAAGTTGTTTACTTACAGTTCCATTGGAGGCAGGCTGTGCAGCATGGCCTTTCCCAGTTTGAAGAGACACTTGGCCAACAGACTGAGGCAAAGAGGCAAAGAAGGAAGGCCCATAGCCAGGGAGACAGACCAGGGACAGACTGCACTTACTCCAGTGTGGAAGGGATTGTCACTCCCGAATTGGCCTTTTCCGCCACACTAGACGCTGTGCCAGAACCACCATTCAGAGCGCGATACCATAGTCTTTTGAGACTGAAGGTTGCCAACTAATGAACATTTACAGCATCTGATTAGGATCAGAGGTTTGGCTAACTTAGAGATAGCAAGGCCCTAGAGCTGCCTCGCCCTGTATGGACATATGCTCAAGGTGGCGTAGGCGGCAGAGCCCTGCTGCGTGCCATCTTAACAGGACAGTGGTCAGAAAGCAAGATAGAGAGTGCTCAGAGGAGAAGGGAAGGAAAAAGGGTTAGGGCCACACCCCACAAGGATCACAGAGAGAACAGGCACTAAGAAAGAGTAGACACTGGGCCATAGCTTGACCCCTTCTGGACAGCACCCTGCCCCCTCTGGACAGCAGATGGAGTTGTACCAACTCCAACACTCAATGAGTTAAATGTTTGCAATATATCTGAGTATAACTATAAAGACTGTAGTATGTATCAGTGCTGGCCAGCAGAGGTACAGGCTCTGCTACTTTTGTACTTGGGTATCAGCATTGCTGTCAAAGCTAGGCCATTGGTGAGGCTCATGAGCAGTCCAATCTTGAGCTGCCCGGTGCGTAGGGCTGCCACAGTGCCAAAATGGCTGCCACGGTATCCAGCGTGCAACCAGGCAGCCGCCGGCAGCTCCTCTGGGGAAGGGGACTTTTGTCCTGTTCCCCCTGGTAAGGGAAGCAGCCCCACAACGGGGCTACACAGGGCTCTGGAGCTGCCACAGAATTGGAGTGTCCCGTGTTGGACAGCTTAGTCCCACACAGGCCTCAGGATCGAGTGGAGCAGAGTTCCACCGGTCCCGCCTCCTTCCTTCCTGCCACGTCTCCTCCCTGCCCTCCCTCCACTCTGGAACACTTTCTCCCTGCCTCCCTCACCACTCACCTCTCCACCACCAGGTGGTCCAGGCGATTGCTGGCCGGTGGAACATGGGTCCAGCGCTGGGCCTGTGGTAAGGGCTGGCAAACGCACCTTATGGCATGTGTGTGACAGTGCATGTTGGCGGTGAGCTGGTGCAAAGGGCTCTGGATTGGGCCCTGAGTCATTCGTGTCAGGCAGCCAATTGGTGGGAGCGCCCAGCTTTTGTCTTGTATTTGCCTCCAGCCCTCCACCCTACTGCCTGGGTTCAAAAAGGGAGGGAGAACATCTCACTGTAGCCCACCACTCTCCTCTCCTCCACACTTCCTTTTCCAATCCAGCTAGTGGTTGGAAGGCAGGAAGCAAGTGAATGGACAGAAGTGGACAACCCCGCCAATCTGCTACTGAAGTCTGGCACAACAGCAGGTAATCACCATCACCGTTTGGTGTGCTCTCTCAAGTACCAGGATGTCTTGTTATGGATGCCTTGGTATGGTTTTAACGTTGCTATGTATTAAACGTATACATCTTCTACCACTTGGTAGTTGTCTGCTGGACTTAATCTGCAGTAACAGCTCTACCTCAGATTTCCAGACATATCTGGATTTGCCAATCACAGTTGCCTCCATCTCACCCAAAAAAACTTGTTGCACTTTCATTCCATTGAAATTAGGAGAACTAAAGTGAGCAGTGACTTAACTCCTGATTTCAAAAGCTTGAGAGGGGATATTCCAGCCTAGCTAACCTTGTGGTTTGAGAGGGCAATCTTGCCCAAATTTTTGCGAAGATTTTATTTATGTAGCATCATCTGTGTGCTTGACACTTTATGAAGAACGAAAGGAGA